>NW_017728925.1:20030917-20052720 GCF_001723895.1 Crocodylus porosus
GTTTAAGAGAAGGCTAGATGCACATCTTGCTGGGGTTGTTTGACCCTAGTACTCTTTCCTGCCATGGCAGGGGGTCGGACTGGATGATCTGCTCAGGTCCCTTCCGACCCTAGAAACAATGAAACTATCTAATGCAACCCCTTGCCCAGGGAAGGGTTGTCCCTGGCTAAAACCTTGTCTAACCTTCTCTTAAAAACTTCCCCCGTGGGAGAGACTGCACTCCCCACCACCCCACCCTGATCTGTTCAGTGCTGAACCATCCTCAGAGTAATTTCCATCTAACATCCACCCTAATTCATCTCGTCTACATTAATGAGTATGGCCTGCTAGTTGAGTCCCAGTTCAGGTTTGTGAGAACAGTCAGTGGAAGCAGAAGCTGAAAAGTTATTCTTTTTCAACTGACTTCTTCACTGTGCTGCTGCAGAAGGTTTAAGCTTGCTGTTGGTGGGCACAGTCCCAGATTCACTTGCCAAGCCACCTCATGACCACATCAAACTGGAAGTCTGTATTGTTTCAGCCAGAGGCTAAATCATCAAACTCTGCTTACCTCCACTTGCAGGTTTGCTAGTAGCAAGGAACTCTGACTGGTGTGAAACTTTATCTGGGTCAATAGGACTCTGCAGAAGAGAGAGAGTGGTGTCAGCAGGGTCTTGCAGTAGTGAGTGCATCACAAATAATCTGTAGGGTTGGCGATAGAAAGTCACTTTCTTATGTGACCTAGCCTGTCTGTATAGTAGAGAGGAGACTGAAGGACTTTCACTCAAGCAATAAGATCTTGAAACTAGAATTATTTCTAAGTTCTTGACCAAAAGATAAATGTGGGGTGGAGAGACAGATTTTCTGGAATATACTAAACATTAGCAGCTCAGCCATGGACAGGTGGGGCCTGTTTCTGTATATGTATCTCAGTCACCGGGCTCTGCCAGGCTAGGTACAAGAGAGGAGTGATTTAAGGGGGCCAGAGCTGTAAATGGGCTCTGGCTAATTTGCAGTGCCTCAAGTAAGTACATATGGCTTGAGCATCCTCCCCGTTATACACTCTGCCAGCTGATAGAAAGAAAGCCGTGGTCTTGCCTCCTAGAACTGCGTTATAATGCTTGTTTACATGTTGGGGTCTTGAAAATATCAAAAGTCACTTTGCAGGCCTGATTGGATTTGTCTCCTGGCAGCTTGGAGGTTCTGAAAGGAAAAGTAAAAAAGGAACGTATTGAAATTTCTGATATTTAAAACACAGCAGCAGCAGCCACCTTGTTCATCAAAACTGCATTGTAAATGGAAAGGAGCTTGCAAGCTTCTTCCTGTGTCAGATTTTATCTTCATCTTGAAAGTTTGCATTCACTAAGACGTAGCTCAAATATTACATGATAGCGTGGGAACTGCACAATTTTCCAAGGAATCCAGGTTCTTGGATTTTAAATTTCCTTAACCAATTCACTTACCTGTATTCATCCTTTTCTAGGTAGTAGTGAAAGCTCAGAATTTAGTGAGGAGCTGTCTTCGGGGCTTGAAAGGTGAGTTATAACTCATTGTCTTCACATCACGTGGAATTACAGTTTATGTAGGTGCTAATACGCTGTTTTGCAACTGCCAGAATTGGGATATTTCAATAATGTGAAAATGTCTGAAACAAGAAATTCTGTATCAAATGATTGATCCACTAATTTTAGAAACAGACAGCCTTTGGAACAAATGCAACCTAAGTGTCATAATTTAGTCTGAGATTATTCAAAATTGAAGTCATGGTCAGT
Organism: Crocodylus porosus; assembly: GCF_001723895.1. Lineage (NCBI taxonomy): Eukaryota > Metazoa > Chordata > Crocodylia > Crocodylidae > Crocodylus > Crocodylus porosus. Next base: position 20,032,666 of record NW_017728925.1, read on the forward strand.
AAGGGGAAGCAGGGAGAGCAGATTCTGTTCCTATAACTATCACCTAAGTACTGCTTCATTAGTAAGGCAAAGTGAATGGCTCAGAAGGGCACCTCAGAAGTCCTGACAGAGGCAGCCAGCTGCATCCCTTCCCTGAGCTGACAAAGCTCCACCTTGAAACCCCCAGGGCTTTAGCCCCCAGAGCTGCTGCTGGAAGCTGTTCCAGATTATTACCCTTAGAGGGATGAGGGCACCTGTTATCAAAGTGGGAGCATGTCTACATGGAGCATGGCAACCATTGCAGGGACAGCCCCAAGCCACCTCTGCATGTGCTGGTTTCTCAACCAGAAACAGGACAGGCATGTTCGCACAGTGTTGAACTGGAGCTAATCAATCCTGTGTCTCAGCAGAGCTAATTAATGCAAGTGCCAAGCCATACAAACATAGCTATCTTGTATCTGGCTGTGGAGCCTGCTCTTGCGGAAGAAATGCTTCCTTGCGCCATACAGATCTGCCATACGATATCTAGAAGTGCATGTGAACATGTCTGATAGAAAAAGGCTCTGTAATTTAGCAAACCAAAGCAATCTGAGATTGAGTGACTGGAAAGTGAAATTTGGCAGAAGAGTACCATGTGTCTTGGTAACACTGCAAAGGGAATCAATCTGAAACATTTTACCAACAACAGGGGCTGCTGCTTCACTCAGGCCTTTCAGTCAAGCCTGGAAGTCTTTCTGAAGCAACCTGCTGTAGTGTGAATCAAGTGGTGAAGTTCCTTGGTCTGTGTCAGGCCAGAGGTGAAGCCAGATGTTCATCATAGTCCCTTCCTGGTCATACAGTCTGTGAGGCCCAAGCTCTGGGCCTGCTGCTCAGCTCATCATGCCAGAATACACCGGCTTGTCGAAACAGAGAGACAACGCAAGAGGACTTTGCCCGGTTGCACTGCACAGCAAAATTCTCCCTCGGGATTGCAGTGAGAATAGGAAATGTTACAATTGGAGCCTGTGCCATGAATGTGTAATAACCAGTCTGAATAACCAGACGTGGTGCATACCAGGAACATTTTCCTGACTCTGTCCGAGCAGGCACTTAGTTCCTTTCCACCTCTGCCTTCCCATTCTTCTTCACAAGAAATATCAATGAGTGGGGGCAGCACATCTGCTTTGCTTCTCCCATACCTTGGCTGGGAAGGCGGGGGGCAGAAAAGAGATTGTCCTGTTATTTGCAGGACTTTCTGAATTCACATAATTAAAGCACGATTATCAATAAACCTCATCATCATTATATTGGGGCCGTTGCCTAATTCTAGTATACACAAAGGCAAACCATGCAGGCATGTAGTTGTTTCCCTGAATCCTCATATCCAAACAGTACTCTTAGTGGTAAATGAAAGTAAATATGCATAAAAATCAAGATCACACTAGTTTTGAAAAGTATAAAAGGCGATGGGTAAGACGCCCAGCTCCAGCTATTCTTGAAACTCTACAAATAGGAAAGAGATTATAAGAAGTTTGGTCTGCGGAGAACTAACTCATATGTAAGCTACTACTGAAATTCATCTCCCTCCATTTTATATTGAGAAGGAACATTCATTGCGACATGCAGACAGGATTGTTTTTGAAGAGTAACATATGCTTTAAAATGCAAGCACCTTTTCTTGAGGAAATGAATGTAATGTTTATTTATTCTAGTAGACTGGCTTAACAGTCCAAAGGTTGGTTTATTTTGAATTCTCTGTAAAGTGAATTGTTAATTTAACACTCTAGAATCTGTTCCAAACTGTCATTGTTGAAAGCATCACACTAGCATTTCCCTTCTGACTTGAGCTAGCTACATTTTTTGGACAGCTATTTTATTTTCTTATGAATGCAGTGTTGAAATGACCAAAACTATTCACACATTTGAGTTAAACTCAGTAAATAATTTGGACCAAAATTGGAAAAAATAATTTAGTCAAATTAAAAATTCTTTGTTTCAGTATTTTTAACTGGTACATTTTTACTTCTCAGTTAGAAATGATCTTTTGTTTTATAGCTTAGTTTATTTTAATATAAGCAGGAGATGGGGCCACCTGAGCCATAAACTGTAAACATTTCATTTTGGGTCAAATGGAATGTTTATTCACCCTGGGAAAAATTGTTATAGTTTGGGATTCTTGTCTTTAACTTTGGCATGAAAAAACCTTGATATTTTGCATTTTAGGTGAATGAAGGGAAAAAGGTTTCCAGTTTTTTAGTATATCGAATAAACTGAAAAATCAATTATTTGCACAGCTCTCCTGGTGAAGCTGCATTACTACAGAGTTACGGGTAGCGTATCTACTAGGGCTTCCAATGAGTGTGACTTGTCATTGCTGCAAGTAGCCTCGGCTATAAACTAGCCACTTCAGTGCAGTGCAGAATACAAAACCCAGCAGTCTAGACAGGCTTCTGCTTGGTGAACTATGAGTGAACTCCCAAAATGACTACTGTAGATGCAGATGAGTCTCAGGTATTTATATCAGTACAGGGCAGCAGTGCATGCGTGCGTGTGTGCAAGAAGGATCCCTAGCATGTGCCTTCCAAGGCCGACTGTATTGCACCACACCTATAAAATAGCAGACTTCGTTTTACTGTTTATTCCATTTTCTTTAAACTGTCCTATAAAAATTTACATTATTCTCAAAAATCTCCATGAGAAGAACATGAAAGATTGGAATTAAGGTCTCCTTTGTGTATTTAACTTGCCCTTTGTGTAACTGACTTGTATAACCAGCTGTAGGGTTAATTCTTAGAAGGACAATGTTCCTCTAGTTATACACGCCCAGTTTTCTGTTGAATGGGGCTCATGGTTGGCTTAATAAGAGGAAGCGTCCTAGGTGTTTATACTACAGTGATGCAGACCACAGGGAACGTGCATTTGACATGACAAATCTCCTCTGTCGTGGCTTAAAAGAGCTTAGAACCTTCACGTTCTGCAGATCATAAGCTCAGCTAAGGAAATGTCGTTCCTAAATTTGAAAGAGCTTGGGCTTCTGCCAAAACCTTTTGCCTTCTGCCTGGGTGCTGTGCTTTTAGAAGTAATCTCAACCGTGGATTAACATGCAGTTATAGGAGGAAGGTAATATCAGAACCCAGACAGACACAAAATGTTGTGATCACAAGTGACTGAAATGATGCCAAACATATTAAATATCCCAACAGGATATTTAATATTGATTTAAATCCTAGTCATAAATGTTAATGTATATATATATTTTTTTAAACAACAAACCTTATAATCAGAGCTCATGTGTGCTCCTGAGCTGATTTGGAGTTGCTTGCTTTCAGTACAGATGGTACAGGAGCACTGAATACAAGGAACCAGTTTCCAGCTCTCAGATAAGATGTTGCAGGAAGTCTGGGTTGTTTCCTGGTTTATGCTAGATACAGAAGCTAAAATGACTAAATCCCCTGACCACTTGGTGCCCAGTCATTTCAGAACTCTTGCAAGATATCCTCCCCCAAGTTTATAATGCTTTTCAGGCAGAAGCAGTAAGGGTCCCCAGTTATACATTTCATACGTGTCCAAAGTACTCCTTATGAACTGCCACCTCACTAGGTATCACTGAGCTATACCATTTCAAGGATGGCATATAGTCACATAGCAGCTGAGGTGTCCTAAATAACATAACTGTGACATATACCTGTATATGTCTCATTGCTTGTATCATTACAAAAATGAAATATAAAGGAACACATGGATAACACAGAGCAGTCTGGGATGGTAGCTTCTTAGACATAAAAGCAGAAATACGTCCAGGTAAAAGGAAATGTACAGTCTGAGCAATGGACAACAGCTTTACAAACTTGTTGGCACGGAATTATTTTCCATTCTTAAATGTCAGCTGCATCTGCCATGTTAAATCCCAGCCTGCGTCTGACTCTGTTGGTCCATTCACATAGATTTGCTCCCATAAACACATTCTGAACTTACAGATGGGGGAAATAATGTGCTTCTTTTTTTAAATTGAAGATATGCAACTGAAATGTTTTCCATTCCCGAGGTGTGCTGCTGTCCATAGAGCATTGTTCCCTCTGTCTGTGTCACATGCGACTTTGGTGGTGCTTTCCATAGCGTTGTTATTAGAAAAGAACTCACGTTTGAATTTCCGCGCAGGGGTCGGCTGTACGCCACGCTGGGGCCCAACTGGCGGGTACCGATTCGGAGTTCTCCGCGAAGTCGAAGCTGTGTCTACAGGTACAGCTGGGTGGCGGGTCTGTTTGTTTGCGTGCAGTCATGAATTCTCATTTGTATCTTTGTGTTTTCCTTCAGGAAACCAAATACAACTTCTCTTTAAAACTGTCATTGTGCGATTGTGGCAACCCTCAGAGGTCTATTTTTCCCTTTCATTTCTGCACAAAGATTCTGGTAATGCTAATAGGAGTCATATCTTCTTATCTAGGGGAAGGAAGGGAGTTTAGGTGCTAAAACTAAAACATATGTCCAGCTTCCATGCTGCAGAACCTGAATGGTTAGGGCTTTTCATGCTATTTCTTCAGCAGGTTTGCCATGAAAATTGGATGCTCTTTTTGCTGAATTTAGCTTTTAGAAAATCATTAATTGCAGAGAGTAATTAAAAGGGTGGGTTTTTGACCCTTTGCTGTCACTATTTCTGATTTAAACTAGAAATACTAATTCCATATTGTCTGGGAAAGTCAGAGAGATTGTAGGCATATCATGCTAATTTTGTACAGGTTTGGCCTCTGGTAGGAGGTATGAAACCAATGCAAAGCAATATGCTAGATGCGCTGTCCCAGCGCCTCTTCATCAATGATGGTTTCCACATGGTGGGTATCTCACAAGTGATTTTTTGATGTCCTCCGTTATAAAGTGAATGTTGCACTTATTTTACAATGCAGCAGGTCAGACTAGATTTCTTTGTTTCCACAATTTATAGTGCCAAAACCACAAGTTTTGTAAGTGCTTCTGTTACCCTGAGTTGTATGGTCCAAGAAGCAAGAGAAATAAAATAGCAAAATGGTAAAATATTGCTTCCATGGAAACAGGTTCAGGCTGTTGAATTTTTTGGGGGAAAAATGCTCCACTTACAGTTTAAAGTGACAAAATGCAAAGTTAGAGCAAGTGCATTGTAATTCTCCCCAAAATGAGCTATTTGAGGGGAGCGGGGCTAGGGGCACTGCCCATATGTCCAGCTCACAAAAGCTTATCCTTATATATATAATTTACTGGCAGTTATCTAGACAGTGCAGATCTACCCTGCCATCTGCTCAGCTTTGCCAGAAGCCAGAATCTTTTTTTGCATTCTGTCAGGATAAAGTTACAAAATCCGTGTTGTCCCATGAACTTCTGAAATACGTTAGCTTCACTGTTTACTCACTGTGTTCACTCACTCACCATTTCCTGTGTTTCCAGTGGTTGGTGCTAGCATCTGACTTTGCAGAAGCAGCCCACAAAAACTGAGCATCGCTTTTCCAGGCTTAAATCACCACAGCCTGACACTGTGGATAATTAATTGAAGCTGTGCAAAGTGGGTAGAAAATGCTACCGGATCATGTTTTAAAACTGTTTTGCAAGGCTGTGAAGAATCAGTCCCACTGTGTAGGGCTCTGTATGCTTCAAAATCCACAGCTGAAGTAGTTGTGTTTCACGGTGGCTAAGTAAACTAGCTGATATAGTATCTCATGGAGTCTAATCCCATATGGTTTAATAGGCAGAGCTGGTAGCAGTGCCTGTAATTAAGGTTGCCCAACAGTTCTCATTACAGGTGTTTTCAGTTGTTTAGAACTTTCCCAAAATTACAGCATTTGAGCAGAAATTTTCCATACCAAATGCATGCCTCTGGCTGACTATTTTTAATTTTCACCCAAAGCAGTTCAGCCATTTTCCAGAACATTATCTGCTTATGTTCCAAAAACTCTACTTTGAAAACTATAGGTTTTGGAGCTGTCCCTGTGAAACTGCCTGGTTTTGGCCTACATACAAAACTTTTAAAAAGTCATGATTCACATGGGTTCAGAAGAAAAGTCTGATTTAAGCAACTTAAAACTCTGATGATTCTGCCTTCATTGGGCATGCTGCAGCCTCCAATAGCTCCTGCATGTGCTCAGACAGAGCATACTGCTGATCCATAGTGTGACAGAGCCTGTACCAGCTGTGGGGGCAGAACAAAATATTCCTGGTAGTGTCTGTCTGCTCCCAGCTCCTCTGGGCTGAGGTGGGGCTGGGTGCTGGAACTAAGAGCAAAGGAGCCTGCTTCTCCTGTGCTTCTCTTCTATCAGTGGCTCCCCAAATCTGGCACCCAGGCAGCATGACATTGGAGGCTGGCTGCTTTGAAGAGAGGGAAGACAAAGATTAAGCTAGGGCCTGGGGACTGGAGGCTAGAACTGGCTGGACAAGCAGAGTGCAACTGGGAGCCAGGGGGAATGGGGCAAACAGATCAGGGGCAGTGCTGGAAGGAAACTGGAACCAAGAGCCAGTATGAAAGGTGGAGAAAATAAACCTGGCAAGGAACTGAGGGGCAGAATGAGGACTGGGACTGGCTGTGCAGGGAGAGGTTGAGACAAGCAGCGGAGAGATGATGGTGGAGAAACTGAGACTGGAGCAGGAGATGGCAGCTGGGAAGTGGTTGTGGGAAAGGCCAACACATATTGGTGAACTGCTGTATAGTATTGCTGGAACAGAACTGCATGGGCTGGGTGTTTGTGTCCCCACATGCAAGTGTACGTGAGTGTGCTATGCACAGTAACAGTACGATCCCGAGCTTCAGGTCTTCTGGGTAAATGTTCCCTGTTTCTGGATTGATTACCATGTGCCTGTAGCTCAGCATAGCATGGCGCTTCCAGGGTTTCTCCAGGCTTCTGCAGTACACCGCCAGTTTTAGACGTACTGGTTCTGGTTGTTTAGATATTTCTGAAAAGCAGGTGTCCCCAGACCAAGTTGTTGGATGATGCTGTGTACACCAGCCAGTGCCAGGGAAAACAACTTATTCTGCTGTCTGCTCACCTCAGTGCATGCCATGTGTGTCTCAGCCCAACAGGAGCCTGCAGCTGCGTGATAGGGACGTCCACAGGAGTCATTACCATGGAAGGGCCATTGAAGAGGAAAACATTGCTGAAAGAAGGCAAGAAACCTACTGTAAGTTGGACCTTCACAGTGATCCTACATTGATAACGGCTGTGCTGGCTCCAGACTGCAGTGCTGGGCCAGGTCAGGCAGCACAGTAAATTTTCTCCAGGAAGCAGGCCACTGTGTTGTTTCTCTGCTCTGCTGCAAAACCACTTGCTGTTCAAGAGTGAGAGCCAGATTTTTTCCCCTTCCCCCAGTGCTTGCTATGCAGCTGGTCTCTCTGAGAGGCTGGTAGTGACACTGCTGGGCCAGGACACAAGGGCCAGAGGCCAGCAGCTCTCTGTAACATCAGCTGGCTAGGGCTTGTTAGCATCCATGGCTATAGGATCCTTCTCCTTGGTGGGGACCAAGGGCTTGTGTCTCAGTGAAGCAGGACAGACTGGCTCTCAGGAGGCTCATGGAGGACCCCAGGGATCTGGCCCTCTCCACCCAAGCACTCAGGCCCTTCACATGCCTAAATTCAAGGGACTCTTCCCTGGTCCTTGTTTGTGGGGAGCAGGAGAAAATAATGCAGTGGAAACTAAGCAGACTCCAGTCTTAGAAGTTTTCAGATTGCCTTGGATGCTTACAGGGTTTTGTGTGCAACACTCAGGGCTACGCCTAGGTCTGAAGAACTGTAGAATAGCTGCATGATAAATTAAATTGGTCAGACTGCAGAAGGCATCAGCTGTGTCCAGGTGAGGGCAGCACAGCACCCTGCTCTGAAATGATCAGTCCAGGGATTTCTGTCAAAAGACAGCTGGACAGTCTGGGTTTTCTTTGCTCCTTCAGGCAGTCTTACAACCACCAACATGGAGGGAACAATGCTGAAGTACTCGGGCAGAGACTCAGGCCCTAGCAGTCTCCACCCCAAAACTCCTGCCCTTTGTATAGGCAATCCTCCTGGTGCTTCATAGTTTGCTGACATTCAGAGTATCTAAGCACACTAATACTTCCTCCCATTTCCTCCTTCCTTATTCAGCTCTCCTCATGGACTAGATACTGGGTTACACTCTCAGGATCAACCCTTCTTTACTTCGGAGCAAAGTCATTAAGAGGCACAGAAAGAAAACATGTAAGTAAAGAAACACAAAATTTGTTCTAGGGAGTACTACTAGGAGAGTGCATTTGAGCAGACATGGTTGTCCCCAGCTGGCATATCGACCTGCAGTCCACCCAGTGCCTAACTGCACAACTGCTAATTCCATCACTTTTGTCTGCCTCTTTCAGTATAAATCTACCCCTGGTAAAAAAGTCTCTATTGTGGGCTGGATGGTGGCACTGCCTGATGATCCTGAACACCCGGATATTTTCCAGCTCAACTACCCTGATAAAGGTAGTGCTCTGTGATGTCCCTTCTGTGCGTTACACACTAGTGGCAGGGATTGGAGCAATAGCTTTTGATGCACTTTTAGTTTACAGTATTTGCAATATGCCACACTGGAAAATAAAGAAGCAGATATTCAAAGGGAGACACAAGGGTGCTCTGGTGAGGTCCTGTTGATGGTGCAGAAATGACTTGCCAGCATGAAGCCACAGCATGTCACTGCTGCCAGCATTGCCCATTCTCTGCAGGTCTGTAGTTTTCATGTGGTTCTTCAGTAAGTCACCCACCAAGAGAGGCTTACATGACCTCTGAATCAGCAGTTCCCAAAGGTGGAGTGGTGTCCCTGCAGGTAGTTGTGAAGGTATGAATGGGGTCATGAGCCCCATTGTGGCTCTTGTTCCCTCAGGCCCACAGTTACCCCCAGTGTATGCAGTTAACAGAGGGCAGGGCTTTACTGCCCCTCAGCTGCTCTGTGGTGTCTGCCCCATGCCTCCCCCCTGCTACTCAGCTGGGGCAGCTCATGCCTGAGTGAAGCAGGGCTAAATCTCCAGAGTCTGAATCCCCTGACCTGTTCTGCTTGCGTGCAGCATAAAGGGAGTGGATTCTGTCTCTGACTTGCAGAGGAGCTTTGGGGAGGAGCAGTGCAGATGACTGACAAAACTGATAAAGGCCTGTCAAAGGAGATGGGTTCACAAACAATGGGTGCATCCCTGAAAACAGCCCAGATGGTGGGCCTGGATGCACTGGGGAAGTGAAACCAGGCACCCCATGAATTAGGTCAGACTGGATGCCCAGACTGGTGTCTTTGATTATACCTCAGTTTTATGTGGCCCCACTATCCATGTGTTCATCAAGTGTGTTGCATGTCCCTGCTCTCCCACCTCTCACCCAGAGGCTGTTGGGCACATGCTCCCCCGGGCCCGCCTTATCTCAAGGGCTTGCTGTGGAAACTAGGAGTTCCAGGCATTTGAGACCCAGATGGATGCATTTACTTAAACTCTTGTCTTCTGTGCTGACAGGTTATAATTTAGTGAAAGTGCACATCTGTCAGTCACAAACTTAGGGTTCTGATTTCTTTAATTTTGTAGGCAATGTTTACAAGTTTCAGACTGGTTCAAGGTTTCATGCAATACTGTGGCACAAGCATTTGGATGATGCCTGCAAAAGCAACAGGCCTCAGGTAAAGCTATTAATATCTGTTTTCCGCCCCATCTCTCTCTCTCCCAAGTTCCAGGAAGCCCCTGCCCATGGGGGTGCCTCCCTCCAGCCCATGTGTGAGCCTTGTGGCTGCACAAAGAGGCACATCAAGTTATTTTCACAACAGTTCATCTTGCTCATTGACCAAAGTGGGACAAGTGAGATTCCACATTCTGGGACATCTGCAGAAATCTCTGGCAGGGGTGAGTTTCTGCCAGTCTGGCTATGAGCTGTGGTGGTTGAGGTGTGATGTGAGGCCTCCCTTGCTTCCCCACACTGAGCACAGCAACTCCTTAGTGTGCACTGAACAAGGAGGGTCACCTGAGAGCCTGGGGCTCCTTCCCAGGTTGTAGGGCAGTGCCCTGTGCCTATGTTGCAGGTCAGCCCCAAGCAGAGCTGGTTCTGGGGTCAGTCATGCTGTCAGCACCTGGCAGTACATGCAGCGTGGAGTAGGTTGACACCATTTCTCATTGTCATGAGCAGGGCCTGGAGTCCTCCACTGCTGACTGACTTGGATTCTCTTCCAGGTACCTGCCAACCTTATGTCATTCGAGTAACTCACTCTAGTCTGTTGTGCGACGTCAAGTGCCAAACTGCAGGAGGGGATGGTCGTTCTGTGAGGTGGCGGCAGTCCCTGAAGTGAGCCAGCTGCCCGTTCTGCACTTTCCTATGTAACTTGAAAGGGATTTGGACACAGCTTTTGCAAGCAGAGGAAGTGAATGTTGTCCTTAGGACCAGATATAGTCTCATGCACTGAACAGAAGTAGAGTTTAGACAGACTGAAGATAAGTCCTGATCTGAGGACCCTCAAGCCCTTGACTTTAACCCTGTGGTCACAGACTGCCCTGGACTAATGTTTGACCACAGACTGTGCATCACATCTTCTGCCTATTCTTTTTTTAGACTGTTCTTTTTATTGTTGAGCTGCTTTATGTGACTGAAGAACATTTAGCCCATGTTGGGTTTCCAATTCTTTCTAATGCACAAAACGATTGACAGTGTTAACTTGCTGCAAAGTGTCAGTTAGAATAGAACATTGTGAAACAACATTTTTATAACCTAAGTGCACTGAGTTGCTTGGCAATGTGGCTGCCTCAAATTTTGTATCAAATCTCTGGACGATTCTGCTGTTCACATTTGACCTATTTGGGAAATGTGTATTTTGGCACAGGATAATTGACTAAACCTAGTGTTTCTTTTGTTTGATTGTGCTGCTTTTAAGTATAATTTTGAGGAATGCCCAGACAAGTGATGGGTCCACTGCTATTTAAATTCACTTTGTGTTGAAGCCTTTCCTGGGCTTTCTTACTAGTGCTGTAATTGCCTGCAGATGTGTTTTGCTTCCTTTTATTCTGGTGCTGTTCATCTGAGGTCTCTAGTTCCATGGATGCAGCAGTTCAAGTCTTCTGAATTGCATGGTACTAAGCATCCCCCGGGGGATGCCCCCCATCTCCACACTGACACTGCATGCCTGCATCAGTGGCATGCAGAACCCAGGCAGTGGTACCTGTTGTCGTGAAGCCCTCTGGTCTTCTGAAGGGATGATGGAGATGAGAGCAAAGCAGGGCAGAGGGACAGTGAAGCAGCTGCCAGGGTGTGGAGTCCCCCAAGCCAGTGTCCTGAAAAGAGAAAGCAAACTGAAATTCTCAAGAACCTTCTTTCCTAGAAAAACCCTCCTCACGTCAGGGCTTTCCCTGCATGTGCCCGGACACTCGCCTGCTGGTCAGAGCCTTCTGCTGTTTCCATTTAGAGCTCAGCCCGTTTTCCAACACTTGCCATTTCTGCTGCAGGAAGTAAGTGTTCAGGCCATGCTGGACAGGGACCAAGGTAAAAGTCATTGCACAAATCCTCCATCCTGCACTTGGCTGGGCTTTCAAATGTTCCTGATCCCTGGTGCCCTGCAGCTCCCCATGAACGGGCTGAGATTGTGAGTTGGGTGGGAGAATCCTGAAAGCCACCATCATCACCTTGTATGATGATAGTGGGCAATCAGAGGTAATCCTGGGTGAACAAAGCCCAGTGTTAGAACAAATGCTGTGTCATGGGGTTACTCTACTGATATCACACAATCATGATTTTTGGGCAGCTTTTATTTTAGATGTGCTTCTCTTACAAAAATCGTATTTATAATGTTGAATTTCATGATGTCTATTGACTATAAAGTATTATTTTGTTTTAACCAACAGCATTATCATCCTGAGAATTAAACATACCTGAACAGCTTTTGAAGAAAAGCGGCTCCTAGTAGCTCCTGTGTGGACAGATAGGATGGGTGTAAGGACTCGCACAGATCTGGGCATAAGTAATCTATGAGGCTTCAAGAGATGCCAGAGCTGGAGGAGTGGCAAAAACAGTAGTTTTTTGCCATTTCAGAAACTTCCTGTAAGAGGGAGCTGTTAACCCAGCAGCTGCTGTCCACCCAAGAGTAGGGCTGCCGACAAAGTAAGCTCTAACAGAAGATTTTTAAGGAAGACGAGGGTGAGGCCCTGTCCCCAGCGTGTCACTGCTTATGGACCATTTGTGAATTATTCTCCTAGACAAGGATGTTTGGATGGCTGCAGTGAGCTACACATTAGAACTGTTCGTGGGAGCGTGGGCATTGCTAGACAGCGAACGTGTAGCAGAATATGTTTGTTACAGGGCGTGCGCTTACGTATCAGACGTATCTAAGAAATCAGCAGCGTTCTGTGACTGCACTGTTATCATGTTTAGTTCTGTCTTAAGCCCAGAACCTTAAGACTAGGGACAGAAATTACACACAAACCAGTGTAAGTGATCGGAAACCAGTTTAGATCTGTAACACAGCAGAAGTTCAGTGCGCATAAGCCTCTTTCAAAATGGCTGAAACTGGTTTAAGATAAACCTGGATGGATGTAGCATCAGACTTAATTGATTTAGGTTAAATCGGTTTATTGACCTTCTGTCCCAGATCCCCTCCAGATTCAGGTTAACTCACTGTCTGCCAGCATCCCAGGTTGCTTTGCACCTTCCCAGCAAACCCCACCTTGCAGGGTGGGCGGGCTAGCCTTGGCCCAATCTGTTTGCTTCAGCCCAGCAGGGAGGTGTGCTTTAGCGCCCCCCAGCTTCTGGCCTGGGCCACAGCAGCATGTGGCTGCATTTCCAGAATCCAAAGTGAATGTCTGTTCACTTGCTTATCAGTTCGACCTGTGTAGGTTAGGCTAACCTGCAAAGGTTCATTCTATTCCATCCCAGGCTTCTTGACTGTCTGTACTTAGCCTAAAAATCCTCACCCTTCACTAACTCACCACCCACTAGTAAAGCAAAGCTGTCCATGACCCTGACCTGTCCTTGCATTGCTGGAATTAAGTCAGATCCAGAACGTACTGCTACATGGAGTTTGGTGGCTACTTCTCAACTGTGTTTAAATACAGTACCTCTTCCCTTTTGCATAGTAAACATGGGTCTTAACTATCCTAAAGGATATCGTTTTGCTAAAGGCTTTTGGAGCGTCTGGGTTTACAGTGAGGAGAGGTCCACCCAGTACAATGTCTTTGGAAGGTGGGTTATAAAGAACCAAACTGTTATCTTGAATAAATAGCCATTCAGTGGTCAGAGGCAATGAAAGCTGCTTGTGACATAATGCAGAACTCAAAGAGGGACCGATAAATGCATAGCCAGCAGTCAACTCCTACAAGACTGGTACTTCCAGGCTGCCTAATAAACGAGTGTGTAGAAGGATGAGGACAGCATACGTGTAGATAAACTCTCCCCTCAGGCAGCCAGGATTAAAATACACATTACCCATAGCAACAAAATGTGCAAACAGGAGTTGCAACATTAGCTTTTTGAAGCCAGCAAATTCTAATGGCTCAGCATGAGTTCAGAAACCAGCTTGCACAGAAGGGATATTATATTAATGCATGGATGAGACCCTAACAGCTAAACCTACCCTGTCCTAATCTTTTAGCCTAATGTAGGCAATGCCCCAGTGCAGGTTCCTGGTTCACAAACAATACAGAAATCCTTGCCGTAAGCATCTGACACGTGCCCAAGTGCCACACTGAAAAGAGACCAGTTTGGTCACTGTTAGGGCGTTCAGAGAGGACATGCCTTGCAGGGCACTGTGACCATTGTGATGTGGCTGCCTGCTGTCTGATGAGGTAAAAAGGTTCACAGTGGCATAATACTACAGGAATGTTAATGGTAGCCTGTCCAGGCTCAAATGAATTCTTATTAAATATAAATAAAGCGTTAGTGCTATAATTAGCTACTGTTTTTTTCTTTTTAGCGCTCAGTATCTGGCACCCTTACTGTGAATTGAAAGCTGCCGCTGAAGTAATAGGCATTGGTACTGATTAAAATATCACCTCTATGAAAGGGTATCACAAACCAGGCAAGTGGCATCAATCAAACAAGGAAGCTGCAGAAGTTGTGCAGAAAATGGACCTTGGTAGCCATTTCTGAGGTTGAATACGTTCAGATGGAAAATATATATAGGCAATATTATTTATTAATTTATTAGTGTGTGTACTTTAAAGTAATTTAGTGCCAAAATGCATGTTTTCTGAATAGCACTCAATTGAGGCATAGGCAGTAGTTTTCAATTATGATCTATTTGTCACAATACATAGTAAATCAATTTCTATATTTCAGTTTGTTTCGTGTGAAACCTGTTGCACTATTTTTGGCCGTATTTTCCAGCAGCCCACTGCATGCCATTTGTGTACGGACTATTTCTATAATTCTTGTGAATTGTCTCACCCATAATAACCACTGAACTTTTAACCCTTGTGTGGGAGTCTTTAGGTTTTTGGCAAAGTATTTTGTTACCTCAGTCTTGTATCAAGTTGCTGTATTTTTCAGCTTGTTACATTGATAATGATTGTTTCACTAATTAAATACTTTAATGTAAAAAAAAAAAAAAAGGTTGTTTACTTTGATGGACAGATGCATTTGGTTGTGAACTGGACTCTAAACCACACATGCAAAGTATTTGCATCATTAACAATAAATTGTGTTGACAGCAGAAATTAAGGACACAGAAGGAACTGGACCATCTCAGGTCATGCGCATCCATCTGCTGTGTTTGTGATTAAACAATAACATCGTTGGCCAGCAGACTCAAAGGTGAGTAAAGCATGGTCACTTTTAAATCAGATATAACAAGAACAGAATGTTTGGCCCAGGAAGCAAGTCCTTCCAAACTTGCTAAGGGGGACTGACCACAAGATGAACATGAGCCTGCAATGCGATGCTGCAGCTAGTAAAGCGACCAAAACGCTGGCTTGCATCCAGAGGTGCTTCTCAAGCAAATCCCGAGATGTCTTTCTCCCCTTGTACTCGGCCTTGGTGAGGCCGCAGCTGGAGTACTGCGTCCAGTTTTGGGCTCCACAATTCAAAAAGGATGTGGAGAAGCTTGAGAGAGTCCAGAGGAGAGCCACGCTCATGGTCAGAGGTCAGGAAAACAGACCTTACGATGACAGGCTGAGAGCCATGGGACTCTTTAGCCTGGAAAAGCGCAGGCTCAGGGGTGATCTGATGGCCACCTATAAGTTTATCAGGGGTGACCACCAGGATCTGGGGGAACGTCTGTTCACCAGAGCGCCCCAAGGGATGACGAGGTTGAATGGTCACAAACTCCTGCAAGACCGTTTCAGGTTGGACATAAGGAAGAATTTCTTTACTGTCTGAGCCCCCAAGGTCTGGAGCAGCCTGCCATCAGAGGTGGTTCAAGCACCTACATTTGAACACCTTCAAGAGCAAATTGGATGCTTATCTTGCTGGGATCCTATGACCCCAACTGACTTCCTGCCCTTCGGGCAGGGGGCTGGACTCGATCTTCCAAGGTCCCTTCCAGCCCAAATGTCTATGAAATCTATTAAATTGTTCTCCCTCCTTGCCTGCAGTCTGGACCTGAGGCTGCTGTGGTCTGTGCACAAGAGAAGAGATAGGAGCGCCAAAGAGTCTAGCAGGAAGCTTAGGAACCACGGCTAAATTGCATATCAATAGCTTTGCCTTGGCACTGAACAGGAACACCCTGCTCCTGAAACAGATTTTCCTCCCTTTTGCATTTCTCCTCCTGAATCAGCAAACAAGTCACTTCCTGTTGCTTCCTGTTCTGCAGCTGTTGGGTTCAGATATTGAGGGGTACGTGGTGCTCCTGAAAAGTAGATCTTCCCATTGTCAGCAGTCTGGTTGGATGGCACAAGGAAACTTGCCAGGATTTTCCCTGCTGGGCTGGAGGTGACTGCATGGGTCAGATCCACACATAGAGAAATGCTTGCTGAGGTCTAATGTGTCCTGCAGGCTGCCACCATCCCTTGCCTCGCACTTTCCAGACAGCTCCAAGTGCCCACGGTGTTCTTTCAAAGCAGTGCTGCGGAGAGTGCAATGGGGGGAGGCGGCTGCTTTTCCAAAAGGAGTCTTTCCTGAACAGAAGTAGTCTGCTAAAAAGACTGTCCTGGCCTGAAAAACACCTCGGCAACGATGTGTATTGCACAGCTTGTTACCTGCTCTTGATTTGCCAGTGTCTAATTTAGAGACTTGGTAGGAAACTACATGAGCTAGGGAGTCCTAGTGCAGAGAAGGCTGCACAGATTCCCACATCATTGCACTGAAACCAGAAAGGTGATGAGAGTTCAGGCAGCTCCCATGATCTTTGTGCAAGGGATATTTTAAGTCCAGCCTGGAGAAGGAACGTGCAGAAGCACTGGTTACATGAGCTGTGCTCTCAGGAATTCGTTCTGTATTGTGAACCAGCGTCTTGGTGGGAACAGATGTCGCCTTAGGTCTCATTTGTGCCACTATAAAAGTGTTTTAAGTTGTTCCAATATTTATGGCTGCACAGGTGGTGAGCTAATAGACGTCATTACCCTTTGTCTGCCACATCAAAAGAAAACTAGGGGAGCAACAAAAGGAAGTCATAGACTCTCCCAGCAAGGGGAAAGGTAAGGAAGAGAAGCCCCCATCCAAATTGTGCCTGTAGACTGACCTCCCTGCCCCCAACTCAGCGCCACGGGGAAAGAAGAAAAGTTTGGCCTCTGCTATGGAGGATTCAGTGATTGATTTGTGTCACGGTGACTGGGCACTGGAGCCCTGGCACAGGACGCTGGCCTGCTGCCTGGCCCCTCCCTCCCCCTCGGTCTTGGGGCAGCTTTCGTAGGAACAGACTCGCAAGGACGGTACCGAGTGCTGGTGGCTTCCACGTACCCAAGGCTGTTCAACAAAAGGGTCCATGTAATTTGCAAGCTAAGCAACAGCCTTGCTTTGGCGAAAGGTTTTCTACGTGCGCATGGCTAAGGCGGCTTGCAGCCATGTGGCACAAGAAGATGTTCACGAAGGTGTGGCACGCCTCTGCATCATGTCGCTACCCAACAGCTGTTGGACTTGCCACAGGCACGTGGTGACAGGGCAAGACATTGACTGGGTTTCTAAATCTTTTTCCCTGCTGGGCAGGTTTGTCAGCAAGACGTGGCCTGGGGAGGCCGGACAAGAGCCGGGCAGCCCCTGGTGCTATGGGAACCCCTCCCAGGGCTTCCAGCCGACGTCCTGAGGATGCCAAAGCCCTCTCACTGCACTCATCAGCTGTGCACCAGGAACCCCTGCCCCTATAGGACACCTCCTCCTTCCTGAGGATAGTAAAGCATTTGCTGGCCAAGGCTTCAGCCACCCTGCACCCTGTGCTGAGGGGGCATCCGTGGGCTCGCTGCATAGCTCCCTGGCAACTTCTCCAGGGGCTCCCTGAGGAGTGGACTGCTTCTGTTTGCTGCAGGCTGGGATGTTGTAGCCATGCTCACAATGACTTGGCTCTGCAAAAGCCTCCTCCCCACTTCCTTCCTGAAAAGAAGCGCCTGCTCTTTTGAGCAGAACAGTAATATGCTTATCGCAGTAGGAAGGCCTTCACAGCAAACCTGCGCCACAGGGGTGTTACTGTTTGTGGCTTGTGCATTTTGCCTTCTGGTAGAGCTGTTTTATCTTCTTACAGTGCAGCCTGGTCTGGTGAATGTTGCTGCCAAATGACTTTGCAGTGGTGACTGCTTTTAGTGCCGTGGCTGGAACTGGAGTTCCTCGTGCGCCTTCCGGACACCAGGCAGGGTCAGCATGGCTCTGCTGGCCAGTAGCAGCATCTCAGGTACGTGGTCCGGCTGGCGTGGCAGGGGCAGTCAGCAGCTGGAGCCTGTGCAGTTCATGAGGAACATCGCAGTTAAACACCGAGAGGGCAGTTTGTGTCTTAGAACGTTTCTCCTGATGTCTGAACTTTGGAAGTGGAAATAGGGCATCCCTGAACTTATCGTTCCTCTGCTAGGTGTTATGGTATTGTGCCTGTCTTGGGCGCTAGCTTCTTTGCCTGCTCTCCATATCACGCTCCCCATATCAGTCTGTGTCCAGGCCTTCCATCTTTTGCAGTGCCTGTCTCTGAACTGGGATTGTGTTTAGACACGGGAACCAGCGATTAGGATGAAGCAAGCCTGTTCTGGCAGTGGCAATGTAGTGTTCTCATTATTATCTTCTGTACTTCTGTTATGGGTTTAAGCATTTTTTCCCTTCTAGTTGATAAGTAATTTATCTCGTAACTGATTAATGTCCAGCACATTTCTTTGGCTAGTAGGGGCCCCGTCTCAGGTGTGGAAGTCCATCCTGCAGTGTGGCCCACTACTGGCCACTTCCTCTGTTGGGAGTTTGCTGTGCCCCTTGGCTGATCCATGTCCAGGAGCTACTGTCTGCCCTTACACTAGGAACGTGGCTGTATCTCCTGGAGAAGCCATGGGAAGGGGCTTCTCAATGTGGATTTGATGTGGCTCTGTAGTGATGAGCAGCTGGTCACCCCAGCAGAGTAAGTGCCAAGAGACTGCGCTCCCAGTTGTGGGGGGAATGGGCTCATTGAGCCCCCACCCAGCCTTAGGTGGGACACAGCCTGCTTGAGAACCGCAGACCCCTCAGGGTGTGAGCTCTGCCTGGGCGCTCCAGCAGGACACGAGAACAAGTCTGACGAACCTATCAGCCAAGAGCTTCGTTTTTCTTGGTACGTATTAATATTTTTCCCTGGGTAGCAGCCTGATACCTGCATCTGCAAGGGGAGGCTCTGACAGCACGTAGCAGCAGAGCTACATAGACTACACTGGTCAGATGCAGAGCTCACAAGGGAGCGTATGCATTTCCGGCCTGATACAAGCCTGTCTGCTATGTCAGATGTATGTCGAGTCCTCACGGAGCAGGAGGCAGGGCTCCTCTGGAACATGTAACTCTCTGCATCAGCTGCCTGCCTAGTCCAACCCCAGGAGCCCTAAGGAAAGAGACCTTCCGTCTCCTGGGCTAGTCTGAGGGATCAGGCCACGTGGCTTCATGCTGGGAAAGGTACCAGCACTATTGACTGAAGTGCTGTGGTTTGAGAGCCATGGTGACCTCAGAATTAATTCACATGTTGGGACTTAAGTGTATCAGCATTTTATGTAGGTAATGTTCTGCAGGCGTCAGTCCCCTTTCCAGCACCCAGCTGCTTGTTCCCTGGCTGAACCTCGTAGCTGGCTTAGTCTGGACAGCTGGAGAACTGGGTTTAGGGCATAGATGGTACATGAGTCACCAGTGGGGGGGCACAATTCTGCACCACCTCCACCGCCCCTACTGCTGCCAGCAGGCTCTGACTCCGGGCGGACCACACTTGTCACCTGTGCCCTACTTAGGTCGTTACCTGTGCACCAAGGTTGCCTCTTCCCTGGAGGGGCACCGACTTTCCTTGCAGTAAAGAAACGGTACTGCCTGAACTAGCAGAGCCCTGAGGCATGTGAGCAGTGGGAGGGGTGTTTCATAGTTTCACAGTTTCTCGGGTCGGAAGGGACCTGAGCAGATCATCTCGTCCAACCCCCTGCCATGGCAGGAAAGAGTACTGGGGTCAAACAACCCCAGCAAGGTGTTCATCTAACCTCCTCTTAAACACCCCCAAGGTAGGGGCCAGCACCACTTCTCTTGGAAGTTGGTTCCAGCCCCTAGCCGCCCTGACCGTGAAGTCGCGCCCCCTGATATCTAACTTAAACCTGCCCTCTGTCAGCTTGTGACCGCTATTCCTGGTCACTCCTGGCCGTGCTCAGGGGAACAGGGACTCCCCCAACGCCTGCTGATCCCCCCCTGACTAGTTTATAACAGGCCACAAGATCCCCCTCAGCCTTCTCTTGCGGAGGCTGAACAGATTCAGGTCCCGCAGCCTCTCCTCATAGGGCCTGCCCTGCTGCCCCCTGACCATGCGAGTGGCCTCCTCTGGACCCTCTCCATGTTGTCCACATCCCTCCTGCAGTGCGGCGCCCAGAACTGGACGCAGTACTGCAGCTGGGGCCTGACCAGTGCCACATAGACGGGGGGGATCACCTCCCTGGACCTGCTCGAGATGCATCCGTGGATGCACGACAAGGTGTGGTTGGCCTTCCTGACCGCGTCCCCACACTGCCGGCCCATGTTCATCTTGGCATCAGTGATGACCCCCAGATCCTTTTCCGCCTCCGTGCTGACAAGAG
>NW_017728925.1:20053597-20058365 GCF_001723895.1 Crocodylus porosus
GCTAGTCCCAGTTCCATCTCTGCCTTGGCCTTCCTAACTGCCCCCCTACATCCCTGAACAACTACAGAATAGTCCTCCCTGGTGATGACCCCTTCTTTCCATTGGGTGTTCCTTACTACAAGAAACCTCAGTTGTGTCGGAGTGAGGATAGGGAATGTGAGTCGCATCCTGGGGCACTAATTTCCTAAATTAAAGTTGTGCAGCAAGAAAACATGGAAACTGTGTTTTCCTTCTTGATAATACCGTAAGCAACTGCATCAACCAAAGAAAGGAGAGCCCTGCTGCAACTAGCTATTACTTCCAGCTTCTCAATTATCTTTAAGTGTGAAGGTGCATAAGGAGGTTTCCCCACCACTTTTAATGACTGTTTATCATTGGGCTCATTGTTCAGCCTAAGACCAACAGGGCACTGGGGCCTGTGGTACGACACCCACAGGTGTGGCTGGTCCCTGTCCAAGCTGTCAGGGCCCACACACAGCGCGAATGATGTGACAGAATCAAACCTTGTATTTCCACTTCAATTAAACAAATATACAAATGGAAATGAGCATCAGACTTGATAACAGCTTAATTTCAGAAAACCCCAGCCAGGGGCCAAATTCAACTGATAGTGTCCCTTTACATCTCAAACTATGGTGCCAAGCAGAAGCTCAGTTTTGTAAGTAAAATGGGTTTAGTGAGGACAGTCCTGGCTCCTGCAGAGACATCAAGTTACACCCTTGCTTGACCAGAAACCTGAAATCTCTCTGCCTTTGACAGAATAGTTTGGTACAAACAGGCGGCTGGCGCTGTTCCCTGCAGGTCCCTCAGAGCTAGCTGCATGCAGCATACAGTCCCCCATACTCAAATAACCAAGGACAAGCTGGCTGCAATCTGAAGCAGCACAGAGAAGAGAGGAAAATCTGGGATATGTGTACATACAGGAAAGCTCTGGTTCTCTTAAAGAAACAGCTCACCCTTGGCATGGGCCCACTGAGCAGTATTAATATGAATTATTAGTTCTGTCACAGTACTAGCCATGGAGTGCCAGTCACTGCCCACCCCAGAGAAAGAGAACGATACTAGCCATGGCCAAAAATCAAAATCCCAAAGTCTATCCACCAAACACACAGAAGGAAAAATAACAGCGCTTCCCCTTTGGGTGGGCAGCACTCAACAGCGTGGGGTTGCAGGGCAATTTCTGCATCAATGAGAAATCAGGAATAATGTAAAGATGAAATGTTTAATGCCATTGTTTGTTTTCAGACAGGTACCGGTCACTGCTGCTTCTGCTACGGTGCCAGGAAACCAAACTGCCCAAAGAGAGTCCTTTACTGTAAGGCCAGACAAGGCAACCCAAAACCCATCGCCTCTCCTGAGAAGTAACAGTCTTTTCCTCCCCCCCCACCCCACCTGCTCTTCTCTAGAGCCCACGCAGCCTTCTGCTTGCACACAGCAAGGGATTAACACATCCCTGGCCCAGCTTCTGTGTTTGGACCTTGGAAATCCCTCTTGGAGGCCGGATGTACCTTACATGTGCTTTACGTGTTCTTGCATCCAGGCTTTCTATAGATGGTCCCCAGGGAGAAACTCCCCAAAACATCCCTTAATCAGCAAACCATAACATAGCCCTCCCATAACAATAATGTGCCCCTAAAATAATGCCATTAAAGGGAAATAAAGGGGCTGCTGGCAGAGTAAGGCAACACATCCCTCTTGTTTTCTAAGCGTGCGGCGGAAGGGCAAGGTTGATCCCATTGTTTTCAGGGAGTCTGGCACAAGCCTCTTTGGAAAGATTCTATCTGTGAAAACTGCTTTTGTTAAGAGGAAACGTACTAGAGACCATCATGGAGTAAAGGCTACATCATGCACAAAATGCAAGATTCATGGAGCTCTTCATCAGGTCTGAACAGGGAAGGAAGTCTGAGGAGCAAATTGGAAACCATGAACAAAACAGATTTTCTCTTCTGCCAAAAAAAATAATACCGTGCAGGCAAAGCTGCAAGCACAAAGTCAGAGTCTGCTGTGGGAAATAAGGGTCATGAAGGTTTCTTACTGCCATTATTATTTTTAAATGCCAGGCATTTTTAACATTTGCCTGTCTGGAAGCGCCTGCCCAGAGACTCTGCGGGCCTGGCTGTAAGCATAGTCCAGTGTTTGACGGAGGGTAGAAAGTGTCTAATGATGCTTCCTTAAAGATAAGTCAACCTCAGTTACATAGAAGCAAATGATGATGAGTCCTGTGTAGCACTGTTGCCCTCTGTGTATCAAAGCTGTAGCCAGGTGTCAAAAGCAGACAGTTTTTGATGTTTCTGGTCACCGAAGGGTGCAGGAGCAGCAGTTTGTCGCTCATCATAAACAGCCTTGTTCACCTAAATACACATGCAGCAGCTCGAGCTGCTGCAGCTCCACGGCAGAGCGCTCCAGGCTGCTCGGTGGGTGGCCCTTGCCACACAGAGGCTTGGGGCAGCCCTGGGCATGCTGCAGGCTCAGGCACATGGCAGCCTTCAGCAGCTCACCAGTGACAACCCAGGCAAGGAAGCCCAGAACTACTCCCACTAGCGCACAACAGCTGCAGGCTGAGCAGCCTGGCTCTGTGGCCTTGTCAGGGCCTCCTGCTCCAACAAAGCTGCCCTAAATGTCTTTGCAGAAATGAAGCAATTACTGTGATGCATGTACAGTCCAAGTAGCACACCTGCTGCAAGCACTGTTAGCTGATGAGCCCTTGCCAAGCGCTGCACAGATTGGGACTTTGAGCAAAGAGAATCTGAGCCAATAGCTCCTTGCTTGAGGCCCAGACCACAGGAGCACACAGGCAGTGCTCCCACGGCCAAGTTACTCCCCCAAGCCACCCTCTCCTCCCAGGAACAACATGCCAGAGGGATTATGGAGCTGCCAGCCTGTATCTGGCACTGGGCACTGGGCCTGACAGTGACCCAGCAGTTCCAGGACTCTGTCTTCTGCTGGAAAGCCAGATGCAGAGCTTGGCATGTACTGTAAATAGTCATCTGGGGAGAGGGCAGTAAACCACTGCAAACAGCAAATGTAAAAAGTGGCCAGAATGTCTCTTCTGCTAGAATCAGGCCTTTGCTGTGATGGCAGCACAGCAGAACTGGGAGAGAGGGCAGGTTGTAACACAGTGGTTGCCACCTGTCTCTAGTGGTGGTTTCAAAGGCTTCTGGGGGACTGAAGTTGCAGGTGACGCATGACCAACATATGCATGACTCCTTTTCACAGCAGCTGGCATCTTGGTACCTGCACTTGTCTCTTCAGGAAATTTAAACTTCCTTTCCCTGAGTGTTACTGCTGTCCCATCATACTCGCATTGCTTGGTGCTCCTGCCGGTCTCTGATTTGCTCTGAGCTTCCAGCTAATGGCACGGCTCAAACATTTCATGGCATACTGGTACCTGCTGCCTCTGAGGCAGGGGTCAGATGTTAGCTCCTCCCTGGCTGTTTTGTTAGGCTAAAAATAGGCAATGCACTGGCTGGTCAGTCACATTCACATAGGAAATCCGTGGAAAGCAAACTGTGTTTTCCTGCCGCTGGGTAGAGGCAACGCCAGACGACACGGAGCTCTCAGAAGTTGGGTGAGGTGGAAGGTATAAGTGGCCTTTTTCCTGTGGCCTGTCTCACTGCCCTGTTCTTGCATGGGGGCAGCTAGTGCCCTGGGGCAGTGGTGACTGCACAGGGCAGCAGTGGGTTCCAGCCTGAGTGGTAGAGCAGGGCCATCAAAATCCACTTTTGTACCTTCGGGGCTGTGAAGTTGCGATGTCAATGCATGTTTCATACCCTGATCCAACAAGAAAACTTCTGTGGCAAGGACGAGGCGGTAGTGTGTGGACCTTGAGCAAGAAAACTGCCTGGGGAGTTTCTTTTTCTTCCCCTTACCATGTTCCAGGAACAGAACCTCAGGCACTCTTTTTCTGCAAGTGCATCTGATTACAGCCATTATTGATGAGACGCTATCGCTGCCTCGCTGCATGTCATTCTCTGTAAATCAACCCAAATCTTTTCTGCAATAAGTTCTTCCCTGAAGTCTTTTAAATTCAAATGCTCTCTCCTTCTCTCCCAGTGCAATGGTTGAATGTGGACTGAAGAGAGCTATGAGCCCATACACCACAATTTCTCCAAATTAATTGAATCTCATGTCCTCAATCCCCATTACTTTTGACTTGCTCCTCCCTACCAAGCATTTTGTTGCCTTTCTCAGATCAAATATTGGTTAGAATTCTGCTTCTAATCGGGAGGGGACTCTGGAAAATAAAACTGGTTTTGGACAGAATGGGTAAGACTTGTGACAATTATTGATGCTCTATTTTGGCATAAACTGTTTTCTAGATGCTTTTTTTCCCTGTATTTTTTCCCCAAAAACATGACACACAAAGTTTGCAGCCCTACACTTGTGTCAACATTTTTGCAAGAAAATGTTTAGCTCTCTAATTAAACATGTATCAATATTACTAACTAGTTAGTACATATTAATCATTTGAAATGTTCTCCAGCCCGATAAAGTAAGAATTAAAATGAGTATATAAATACATTGGATGCTGATTTATCACAAGGAGTCATAAGAGCTATCTTGGGACCTCTACTTTCAACTGGTCTAATTTTTTCTCAGCTGCTCTACACAAGAATGTTCTGAAAAATCCTGTTTTGATAGCGGTCAAATGGTAATGAACATTGCATGTTTTAACTGTACCATGTAATGCAGGGATGGGCAAAATGTGGCCCACCAGGCGATTCTACCCAGCCCGCGGGGCCCCTAAAAAATTTAGAAAATTAATATT
>NW_017728925.1:20058478-20060822 GCF_001723895.1 Crocodylus porosus
GACTCTCTCAAGCTTCTCCACATCCTTTTTGAATTGTGGAGCCCAAAACTGGACGCAGTACTCCAGCTGCAGCCTCACCAAGGCCGAGTACAAGGGAAGAATGACGTCCCGGGATTTGCTCATTGTGCTTCTCAGACGCTGGACTCTGAGGTCAGGGTTGTGGCCCTTGAACGGTGTGCGCGTGCGAGTCACCAGGGGGTAGTAGCAAATATTTGACTGAATAGATGTAAAGGGGGTAGAAGAGCCAGGTACCAGCATACAGTTATGAAAGGCCACTTAATTACCGTACTACAATTCTGTGTACTTCGTACCACCATCCAAGCTCATGGAATAAATTGGCTAGGGTTTTTCATCTTGCTTGGCCTCTGGCATCTTTTGTTTGATTATTAAACTGTAGTTGCACATTCAGGATCTTTGCTGTTTGATCTGGGTTGATATCTTCCTCCTGGGCGTAGCTGACACTCTGATGAGTCCTTCAGTCAACGTGGGCCCCTGCTGAAATCCACAGAACAGGCAAGAGTCTACTCTAGCAGAGCCTGATGCAGAGCTGGCTTTTTCAGGCTGTAGTGGTCACTGTGGAAGTCAGCTCAAACTTACAAAAGGAACAGAAGCTCAGGCAATGTTTTTTTAAACAGGTGTTGTGCCACTAACCGTTGTTGTGGTACAATTCTTTTATCTTCCTCTAGTCACTTGGTGGAAAAAAA
Organism: Crocodylus porosus; assembly: GCF_001723895.1. Lineage (NCBI taxonomy): Eukaryota > Metazoa > Chordata > Crocodylia > Crocodylidae > Crocodylus > Crocodylus porosus. The sequence goes on from NW_017728925.1 coordinate 20,059,183, forward strand.
ATCCTGCCTTTTGAAAAGGATTATGTTTAGTCTGCATTTGCTGTGGAAGTTAAGAGAAACCACCCACATCAAGCTAATTAGAGGGATGACTTGCTATTTTTAAGCAACTTATTTCTGAGAAAGCAATGCAATCAGAAATACAATGGTTGTACCACATTGATCAGTCTTCCTTTATAAAGTCCCACTTTACTAAAAACTAGTGCCTAGAGTACTTTTGAACAAAAGCTTGTCTAAAACTAACATGCCAGTCTGTTTGCTAGCAAATGCACTGCATTATTACTTAGGACCTTGTTGCACTTGCTTCATAATTTCTGTTTTGGGAATTGTGCCACAGACTACCCCACGGCTTGAAAAATTACTCTGAGTGGGTGAGGGTGGCAAAGTACAAACCCTTGGCCAATGAATAACTTTGAATGACTGCAAATGAATTAACTCATGCTAAATGTGTTTGTAATGAAGGGCTCAGTTTGCTTGGGATGCAGAGCACCTAACAGGTGAACATGGCTTTCCTGTCAGATTCTGGGATTCCTCAGCTCAAGGGAGACATGGAGCTGGGGAAAGCATTCTTTTCCTGCCTGGGGCTGATTGTCAAACACCCTCCTCAGACACCTGGAGGGTCTAGGGTGCCCAGCACCTCTGAGATAATTCCCCATCTTTGTACATTAGGTGTTGCATGATTGCACTTCCCAGGGCTGCAAGTGCTGATGGAATATACAGACTGCATTGTCGCCCCTCTGGGAAAGCAGAGAAAGGCAGTGATTTGTCTGAAATACAGACAAAAACTAGAGAAGACAAATGATGGTTGTGCCCGTGTTACTGTTGTGGGTGAGGATGGGGCAAGCAAAGGGTTTCATCTGGAATGTAATTTTTCAGAGGAATAGATCAATATTTTAACAATTTCCTTAACCGTAGTAAAAGTTAAACTGTCTGGGGTTTTCCTGGTCGTGAAGCTTCCAAACACTCGGGTCTTTCAGGTCAGATTCGGCTACCATTCCTGGAGGGCCAGAGAAACTAGTGATTGCCCTGGGGCCAATTGCAAGGTAAGACACACTATTACTCAAGGTAAGTAAGGTAGCAGGATTTACCTATCTATATCTTTGCTGGAGCTGTGCAAAAAGTTACTTTAATTGAGTTAGGATCTATACTACCCTTTGGAAGTATATTTATAAACATAATAATGATCAGAAAACAGTTTAACAGAAAATGTGCAGTTTGTGGTAAGTTATTGACCTATTCAGAACTTTTTCCTTTCTAGCCAGGAGTACTGACCAGGAAGGAACACCGTAAGACTGCATTTATGCCATTCAAACATGTTGTACTGTGGAAAAAAATCTTGTTATGTTGCTGTGCCAGCTGTCTTCATGTTTGTGATCCTTTTGACCTGCTACTGGAAAAGATCTATGTTCCAGAATGATACACCAGGAATAGCCTACTCTGAACCAGTACCCACTGATCAGATGCTCGAGCTTTGTGGAGGGAAACCTGCCTCTAACACGATCACAGCCTTGGAGGATAACAGAACCTTTATCGTAGCCCCGTACTTTGATAACAGAGAGAGCAAAATCACCCGAGTGATTGCGATTGTTCACCACGAGGAGGTGACGGCGCTTTACTGCTGGTTCTGCTGCCAGCCCGATGGG
>NW_017728925.1:20061125-20073918 GCF_001723895.1 Crocodylus porosus
TGATGTCCACTCGGATCGATTTGACTTCCCTTACGGTGCAGCGGACCTGCTCTGTGCAGAGCCCCCCACCTGTGAGCCGAGCTATGTGTCGATTCACTCATTCCCTAATGGAAATATTGAGCAGCTGCCCAGATTTGAAATAAAGAACCGCAAAGCTGAGTCCTTTTCTGCTGACTTCACCGTGTGCATCTCAACCATGTTTGGAAACTACAACAATGTCTTACAATTTATACAGAGCGTGGAGATGTACAAAATTCTTGGCGCCCAGAGAGTGATGATCTACAAGAACAGCTGCAGCCCCCTGATGGAGAGCGTCCTGGCCTTTTATATTGCAGAAGGAACCGTCGAGGTCGTTCCCTGGCCAATCACCTCCCACCTCAAGGTGTCTCCTCACTGGCGTTTCCCGAAGGACGGGACGCACATTGGTTACTACGGACAAATCACCGCTCTCAATGACTGTGTGTATCGCAACATGTACCGGAGCAGGTTTGTGCTGCTCAATGATATCGATGAAATTATTCTGCCCGCAAAGCACCTGGATTGGAAAACCATGATGAGGAGTCTTCAGGAGCAGAATCCAGACACTGGTGTTTTCCTCTTTGAGAATCACATCTTCCCCAATGCCGTGTTCACTGCCACCTCCACGGGCAAGATCGACACTTCGTTGTGGGGTGCTGTGCCTGGAGTGAACATCCTGCAGCATATCTACAGAAAAGCCAACAGGAAAGATAGATTCAACCCTAGGAAAATGATAGTTGATCCAAGGAAGGTGATTCAGACTTCAGTCCACTCTGTTCTAAAGATGTATGGCAGCAGTTTGGCAGTGTCCAGCGATATTGCCATAACATTTCATTGCAGGGACCCCTATGAATCAGATGTGCCAAAGGTAAACCTGATAAGAGATGCAACACTCTGGAGATACAATGAATCTTTGCTTACTAATGTTAATAAGGTGTTACATAAAAGTGGTATTTTAAAAACAATGTTGAAGCCATAATAGATGCTGAAAGACTGGCATAAGGTGATGGCAGTAGCACTTAAGAAGTGTTAGGTCCTCCCGAGTAATATACTGGAAAGAATAATAAAGAATGATTTTCTGCAGAAGAGACTTCAGTGTAAGAATGAGCTGAGACATCACAAGAAAAAGTGCCTTGTATGGTAGTGTTGTAATAAAGAGTTAACTCTCGGCAGATGTCTCAACTGTGATTATTACTGCATATTCGTTGGACTTTCAAAGGATGAAAAGGTTGTGCCGTCCTCTGAATGTTATTATTGGTGGTTCCTATTTCAAACTCATATGTGGGTTTTTCTCCCCCTGCTTTTACGTGATTCTTTTTGAACATGTGAGGGTGGAACTTCCTGTACTGTATATGAAACCGTCATCGGATGAAATGCAGGAACAGCCTGGGAGGCTTGGCCAGGACACAGAACTCCCTCCCCTGGTGCAGGCAAGTGATCCAACCATTGGACTACAGCCACAGCCTCAGGCTCGTCTCTTGATGCTCTCTTGAGCCTAATGACTTGTGTGCAGAGAATAACACACCGGCTTGCACAGGAGAGGCTGAGAGTGTGCTCTGCTCACGCTGGTCCAGAGCTGGCATGGAGGAGCTCTCCGGGGAGGCAGGAGCAGGATGCCAGGTTTGCTTCAATGACGCTGTGTAGCTGCATCCTGGCTGCAGGTGTGCTGCGCAGGCCGCAGCACTGCCTCCCCCCCGCAGGCTGGCTGTGTTTCCATCAGGAGGGCAGGACGGCCAAATAAACCACATCTCACATCTACTGCCTCCAGGACTGCTCCGCCTGTGCCCAGAAACCCCCTCCCTGGACAGCCACTGCCTCCCGCCCTCACTCCTGAGAGGAAGAGCCACGTGGCCCTGCCACCTCTCGCAGAAGCTTGTTTCATGGCGCACGGCTGCACGAGCCCTTTGCAGTGGTACCCCAGGACTGAGACCTCGAGGGCTAAGCCCAGCCCTGCTCACAGATAATGCCCTGTTCCCTTCCCATTGCAGAGGCACCCAGGTGGCCTCCCCTGCGGTGCTGCCTGGAGTGGTTGCCATGACCCCCAGGGTCAGAGCAGCACCGCAGCTCAGCCTGTCCCCCTACGTGGCTGCTGGAGCCTGGGGCCAGGCCGGCTGCACCACCTTCATGCTGGGTGCTGCACATGCATCCCTGCCCAGCAGCAGGAGGCAAGGGGGGTGGCTGCATGTTGGGTCCCACTGCTGCCAGCACTGCTCCTGCTCCTGCCTGCTGAGGAGCGGCATCCTAGGGCTTTGCCTTGGGAGCTCTTGTTGGTGCCTCCCAGAGGCGCTGGGCAGTGGAGGACCCATAAGTGTCCCGGGGCCAAGTCACTCCTAAGAGCTAGATGCTGCACATGGAATATTTGTTACAACTGTCCGTCTGTGTCGCTGGTCTTATACTACTGGGGGCTCCTCCCTAAGCACTGCAGTGGGAAAGCAGGGCCCAGGGCAGGTGCAGGAGCCCAGCAGCCACCCCCCACACCTTGTCCCTGCTGCCCCTCCAACATCTGCCCCCGCAGTGCATCCCCTCTGCTCACCCTTCCCCCCATCTTTATCTGCCCAGCCCCCATCTCCTCCCTATACCCTGGCCCTCCCTTACCCTGGCTCTGGCTCTATGCAGAGCACCTGTTTGCTCAGTTTTTGACAGTTTTGCAGCAATACAAATATGTACATATAGTTAGTATTACGTTATAAAATAGCAAACAGGAAGCCATTAAGAAAGGCAGACAAATTTACCTTAGTTACTCTATAAGGTGCAACTTGACCCTGCCTTCCACCTGACTTCAGGCTACCAGGGCTCATCTTCAAAAGCCATTGAAAACATCCTCAAAGGACTACTTATGCAGGAGTTGTATTTGTAAGTACTAAGGCCCCTTTTATAAAACAGCAAACAAGTTAAGGAATAATTGGCCATGTAGAAAATGAGTCAAGAAGAAATCCTACTGATGGTAAAAGCACCCAGCAGTGTAAGTGTGGCACAAAAATATTTTTGAGTCTTTATCATAACTTTTCTGGATAGTCATTCCTTCTGCTCTAGAGAAACCAAAAGCACAGCACACCGCGGGTTTGTCAGTTTTCCTTATGGCATCTTGCTAAGCATTGCTCTATGTTTGTAAAGAAGAAGACGTGCTAAAGCTACAAAGGCGGTCTCCCCAGTTTAGCAGTAGTAGATTTTTGCAGAGTATAAGGATGATGGTAATTGTATGGTTCAGTAGTTGCTTTCTTTGGGCATTGTAATATGCTATTATAAATTGATTGAATTAGAACAGAAATAAAATAAGATTTTTTTTGTCTTTTAAATCATCCATTTCTGTAGCAGATTTGTTGCCTGAATAGGCTTGTGTAAATTTAATCTGTACACTTTAAAGATAGTTTATTGTGTGTTTAACTTCAAACATGGAAAGCAATGGTTGTGCTTTATACTGTACATTTAGCCTCATAACAAGAGCTAGGTTCTTTGTCATGTAATCTCTGAGTTGTTAGCTCAGCCAGCAGACATTTCAGGATTTCTGTTAGACAGGCATTGTGTTTATGGGCAAGAGGTATTTATAAAAATTAAAATTGTATTCAAGTTATGGTTTCTATTAATTTAATAAGAATTATTTAATAGGTAAAGAATGGTTGACCTTATAGGAAAACATTGTTATGTTAACACTTTTTTCTCTTTAATTGTCACATTTTTCTCATGGGTATCTTCCGTTTCCGTTAGCTGAGATAGCACAGCTGCTGGTATGCAAAACTATACCCCGGGATCTGCTTACTGAGAAATACAGCCCCTAGACCCAAGTTCTTTGCCTTTTTCACCGGTTTACAGATTGTACTAGCATTTGTTCTACATGTTCTTCGGAAATTGCCTTGGGCATTTTCACTTCAATCTTCAGAGTAGTATTCTTACTAGGTAAGCCTGGTTCTATGGATTTTTTTAGGAATTATACTGGAAAAATCTGACTGAAATTGTACCGAGCACATTATAAGTTTATCCATTGACAATTATAAGTATCAAATTCAGATACGACTTGTGAAATCCTCATCAGGACAAATATAACTATTGAACTTTGTCAGGTGAATTACTTACGTTAAAGACACAAAGTTGAGTTCTCTTGTACTTCGTAGTGTTCAGCTACGCCTACTTTGCATCCTGTACTGCAGGTCTTAAAAGGGGAATTAATATCCCTGCATTCAAGTTACACCCTTTCCTCTGTCTCACATTCGATGACTCGGATACAAGGTGGTGTTAGAAAACCTTTGAGTGCTTAGTGCCCCTCTCTGGCTAACTCCTAGGAACACGCTCATGCTCCTGCTACCAGTCTCTCTCAGTCCTTCCACTGAAATGTCCTTACCTGGATTCAAGCAATTCTGATTTGCTTGAGGCGGGGATGTATTTTTCTTCACTAAGTAGTGATGGTTTAACTGAAGGTATGCATTTAAAGCAGTTCAGTTTAAACAGTTCAGGCTGCTGTATGAGGTCAGCAACAGAGTATCCAGGAGGTTAAAGTGTTCTGCCAGGGGCTTGCCTGCTTCCTGCAGCTGTGCTTCATTCACTTACAACTCCACCCACGTCATAGGCGCCATCACCCGCTTGCAGTTCCCCTCTGCTGTCGGCACTGGCAGACTGGATGATCCCTGTACTGCAGAACGACTGAACATCGCTCTGCCATCAGCAGCGGCGAGATGCCGAGCCTGCGGCAGAGTGCTTTAACCTCCCTGGAGGCTCTGTTGCTGACCTGAGGGTGGCTGGTCTCAGCCAGCAAACTTTAAAAAATAGATTTGAATGGAAAATTCTGGTTCCCCCTGGTAAGTTTGTAAATGGCCACCAGGTCTCCTCTCAGCCTTCTCTTGTGGAGGCTGAAGAGGTTCAGGTCCTGTCGCCTCCCCTCGTAGGGCCTGCCCTGCTGCCCCTTGATCATGTGAGTGGCCTCCTCTGGACCCTCTCCATGCTGTCCACGTTCCTTCTGAAGTGCGGCGCCCAGAACTGGACGCAGTCCTCCAGCTGCGGCCTGACCAGTGCCGCATAGAGGGGGAGGATCACCTCCTTGGTTCTGCTTGAGATGCATCTGTGGATGCACGACAAGGTGCGGTTGGCCTTCCTGACGGCATCCCCACACTGCCGGCCCATGTTCATCTTGGCATCAGTGGTGACTCCGAGATCCTTTTCTGGCTCTGTACTGACAAGAAGGGAGTTCCCCAACCTGTAGGTATGGTGCTGGTTCTTCCTCCCCAGGTGCAGCACCTTGCACTTGTCAGTGTTGAATCCCATCCTGTTCTCATCCACCCACCCCAGTAACCTGTCCAGGTCCAGCTGTATCCTGTCCCTCCCTTCTAGCGTGCCCACTTGCCCCAGATCTTGGTGTTGTCATTGAATTTGAACAGGGTGCTTTTCACCCCCTCGTCCATGTCACTGATGAAGATGTTGAACAGCGCGGGCCCGAGGACCGAGCCCTGGGGGACCCCGCTGCCCACATCCCTCCAGGGTGAAAATGACCCATCCACCACCACTCTCCGGGTGTGGCCCTCCAGCCAGTTAGTGACCCATCTGACTCTGTAGGCATCAGTGCCACAGTCCCCTAGCTTTTTAATGAGAACGGGGTGAGAGACAGTGTCAAAGGCCTTCCTAAAGTCCAGAAAGACTGCGTCCACCGTGACACCTACATCCAAGGATGTTGTGACCTGATCATAAAAGGCAACCAGGTTGGTCTGACAGGACCTGCCCCTAATGAACTCATGTTGGTTGTCCCTGAGCATTGTCCACCCTGCCGGTCCTACCCAGATGCGCTCCTGGATAATCTTCTTAAAGAGCTTCCCCAGGATCAAAGTAAGACTAGTGGGCTTATAGCTGCCTGGGTCCTTCCTCCTCCCTTTTTTGAAAATGGGGACCACATTGGCCTTCCAGTCATCTGGCACCACACCAGAGCACCACGAATGCTTGTAAAGCTGTGCCAGGGGTCCCGCAATGACCCCTGCCACTTCCCTCAACACCTTTTGGTGGAGAGCATCTGGACCTGCTGATTTAAACATGTCCAACCCCTCCAGAAGTTCCCTAACCTCGTCCTCCCTGACCCTAGGCCTGGCGGAGTCTCTCCTGGGTCCATCCTGAATCCCAGTGGGGGAGTCCCGGTCCCTGCACAAAAAAATGGAGGCAAAGAAATTGTTAAAAAGGTCTGTCTTTTCCTCTGGTGCAACCACCAGATTGCCAAGCATATCCTGCAGGGGCCCCACATTACCTGGGCCCTTCTTCATACTCCCTATGTATTTAAAAAAGGACATTTTGTTGTCCTTGATCCTTGACACTAGCTCTAATTCTGTATCTGCCTTAGCTTTCCTAACAGCCCCCCTTATAGACGTGAGTGATGGAGGTATACTCCTCTTTGGTGAAAGCCCTTCCCTTCCACTGGGTGTACACCTCCTTTTTGGCTTTTAGGTGCTCCTGAATGCCTTTAGTGAGTCATGGGGGCTTTTGAACACTCTTGCCCCCTTTGACTTGCATTGGGATTGTCACCCCTTGGGCTCAGAGGATTGTCTCCTTAAGGAACGACTACTCATCTTGGATACCCTGTTCTCCTACCTCCAGGACCCCAGTGCCTCTCCTACCAATCTCCTCAACTCATTGAAGTCGGCCCTCTTGAAGTCAAGGGCTACTGCTTTGCTGCAGGCCCTTGACACCCTGCACTGGATGGTGAATCCCAGCAGGCGATGATCGCTGTCGCCCAAGTGGTTGAGCACCTGCAGCCCCCTCACCAAGTCATTGCCTGTGGCCAGCACCAAGTCCAACAAGGCATTTCCCCTGGTGGGGCTGTGCACCACCTGGGTTAGATGGAGGTCCTGTATCTCAGCAAGGAACCTACATGAGCGGTCAGACCTGGCTGACTGCTCTTCCCAGCAGATGTCCGGGTAGTTTAGATCACCCGTGACAACTACATCCCTTGCCTTAAGTGCCTCCGCAAGCTGACCCATGAATTTGCGGTCCAGCTCTTCCCTTTGGTTGGGTGGTCTGTAGTAGGCCCCCACCATTAAGTCCCTTTCCCCACGACCCCCCTGTATTCTGACCCAGAGCACTTCAGCCTGCCCCTCCTAATGTTTGTCTGCTTCTCTCTCTCTCCCAGCATTGCCCCTCTCCCCCACACTTGTCTTTTGCATTCTAATTTCTCTCTCTCTATACTCTGCTTTCTGCACATTTTTCCACAGCATCTGATGTGAGCTACAGCTCACAAAAGCTAGTCCTAGATATAGATCCACTTTGGCTAGTCTATAAGATGTAAAACTACCCTGCCTTCTACTTGACTTTTATGTCCCTGCTGTGTAAACTGCCATTTGGGCTAGGGCTAGACAGTCAAAAAGCCTGAACCTTAATTGATTCAATCTTTGCAGATTCATCTAACCTGGCGAGGCTGAACCAGTTTGTAACTACACTGAGATCCCAGAAATGCAGGTACATGCCTGCAGTGGCTCATGCTAGACGCCAAGGGGCACTAACGCAGCCCTCTCTTCCCTTCTACAATGCTGACCTGAAGCAGGGCATGGCCAGGCCCCAGCAGGATGCTCTGATTAGGGAGGGGTCCCTTGTCCCATGCCCCCCAGCAGCCCAGCGGGGAGTTGATAATACAGTGTTTATCAGCCCATTAATAAAATAAAGAAAACAAAAGCTTCTCTCCATTAGTTCAAGCTCTTCTTAAACCACTTTTTCCACAGAAGGACTGGAGGGACTTACCAGCTACCTGTTGATTAGTTCCAAATAGCCCTAAGTGGACGCAGTCTTCTCTGCCTTTGTCCTGTCTCCCACAGCACAGACTATAGTCGGCATGCAGGCTGCTAACTAATGCTGAGAGGTGTCTGTGTAAGGCAGAGGGAACGGGGAAATCCCTGCTTAACAGGAAGTGGTGAGGGGAGTGGGGAAGGAGGGGGAAGCCAGGCAGATGCTTGCAGACTCTGTCAGAGATGCAGCCAGGAGCAGAGGGGAGGAGCCAGCTCTGCTGTGGAGCAGACAGCTCTATCCAGCCCAGAGAGCACGCCTGGATGCTGGGGGAGTCTGGTTTAACTTAAACCAGGAAGGGGTCTGGGACAGACATTGCATAAACCAGTTTGACGCAAATAATTTAAGTCTGAAACCTCAACCAGGTTTACCTCAAACCAGTTTCAGCCATTTTCAAGCTGATTTATGTGCACTGAACAGCTGTTTTGTTCCAGGTTTAAACCAATTTCTGATCACTTAAACTGGTTTATGTGTTATGTTTGTCCCTAGCCTTGATCATGATACTGTACTTTTTGCCCCAATCTTACAAAAGGAGCTTGAAGGAGGAAGACTCCATTCCCATCCAAGAAACAGCCCTTCTGACAGCACAATTCCCTGAACTGATATATGGGGGCATTGATTTGATGCAGCAGCAAAGTAAAGTATTACCCTGACCTTGTGATCAGCAGGACTGCATACAGCACTGTCTGTCTTTCTGGATATTGCAGACTCTGCTTTATTGTAGATTTAACAAAATTATGAACATCAAGGGAAATGGCTGCAGGATAAAAGGCTGTTCATTAGAAGTCTGTCTACTCAGAGGCCCCCATGGCTGATTGCAAAGAGGCCACAGTGCTCCCACTCCCTGGCCAGTGCTCGCAGGGGGGGCACCAGTGCTCCCCTCTGCCCGTCACCTAAGCAGCAAGCGCAGCCTGTTAGGGGGTGCACCGGTGCTCTCAGGGGATGCATGTGTGATGCAGACCAGCTGGGCACTGTGGGTGTATCAATTCTATCACAGGCCAACTGGGCACTGTGAGGGTAACAGCCACTGGGCTGCTCGGTTCAGTTTCAGATCGAGGAGGCAAAGTTGGGAGTGAAGCAAAGGCAAATTTATTATAGCTTACACACACAACAGTTAACAGAAAGATCAATGCGATAAGCAGCTAATGCGGTAGTAAAGAGCTAATAGTAAATAATAACAGATAGATGGATCGCTTCTGTCGCAGGACAACTGGGCGCTGTGAGGGTATCAGCCACTGGGCTGTTCAAAACAACAGACAGACAGACATGGGTTGGCAACTTATCGGTAGTTCCTCGATGCCAGGCGTGCGCCAAGTGATTCCAGTGAAGTCAGGCATCCCCGATCAACGCTGTCAGAGGGATTACTGGGGAAGGTCCCTTGATCAGGATCCGATCCTCACTCACACCGGGAGTCCGGGGTCCGGGCTTGGAACAGCAATGCCTGTTCTGTTCCCTCCTTCCTGCTGGTAACCTGACGCATGCACTTTTTATACCTAGTCTTATGCTAATTTAGAGCCACTCACAATCTTGCCCTATAGCTGTTACCCTATGGGATTGAAAGGTGTTAACAATTATCATAAAAGGTTACTACCCAGACTCGGGTTTATACATTAAGCAAATTTCAACGCAGCATCTTTAGGTTTGAAATTGACATTACTCCACCTAAGCCCCATCCCCTTTTAGGTTTCTCTGAATATGCTTTCCTGGAATGTGTTGGGTGTGCCAGGCGGTTGGATCCAGTTTTTACTGTCAAGGCTGAACCCTAAGCACAGCCTGTTAGGTCAGCTAATCTTGCAGCTACTGCTCCACCTTTGGGGCCCAGTCAGTTCCACAATTAATACAAACAGTTAGTTTTATCATTTTTGTTAAACTTATGACAGAGAAGTTACATTTGCAGGTTACGAATTTACAAGCTTTATATTAGCTAATATTACCTGTTAGGCAAAATACCAAATACCTCCAAGAAGCACATATTTATTGCTTATTAATCCCTCTAGTTCTGGCCGTCACACACGTGCACCCCCTGTGTACCCGCTATGAGACACCACTGACTTCAAAAGCGTTATTTATAAGAGCTTCTTTTGTTCTGCTAAATCCCACGGACAGAAAAGATTGACTTTCTTTTAGTCTTCTTTTTCATGAGATTTCTCTCATAGCAATGTTTTTTTAGCAGCTGCATCAGCTGCAATGTAGCATCATGGCTAGTGTAACCAGTAACTGCTTCTGTCAACTGGTATGGTCCTGGTCACCCTTTGGGTATTGGAAGGCAATTGGACAGCTGTACAAGTCTAGTGTGTGTCATGGCTTAGCTATTGCACCAGGAGGCTCAGAGGTGACCAGTGTTCCAGAACCTTGTCCTCCTGAATCCTGTAAAACGGGTCGGCCCCCGGCACGCACGCCAGAGCGTGGGATGCGAGGCCGTTTTGCTTGGCATGCCACAGCCAGCTCAGGATCTGGGCAGCTGCTGCTGGTCGTGGCGCCCAGGCTGCCTGTACCAGGAGACCAGGAGGCTGCAAGCCCTGCTGCAAGCAGCCTGGGCTCCACAACCAGCAGCAGCTGCCCAGTGCCAGGAAGCTTGGAGGCTGCAACTGGCTGCACCGGGCTCTGCAGCCCCAGTCCAGTTCCATGGCAGCAGCGGCTGCACGCACACCTCGGGGAGCATAGCAGGGAAGAGGCCAGGGCTGCATTGCCACGACAGGGATCAGGCCCCTCACAGATCCTCCACCATCCAGCCCTGGCACGCCAAGTCCAGCTTACCAGTTGTTTTGCACTTGGCCCAAAACATCGCTGATCCCTGCTGTAAAACCCTTCCTTTAAACAATTAACTTGGTTTTCTTCGACATTACAATTTCAAAACCTCTTCCTTCAGAACGGAACAAATTACAGGTAATATGTTCTTGTTTATTTTATTTTCAAGTAATTCCCTTTTGTAAGAAAGCTTGGGCTATAATTTTAACTCTTCTTTGAGATAAATTTAGATCTCACCACAGGATAAGGTGTAATCCACTGTAGTCTAAACATGAGTCTGACTGGTACCTTCAGTTTACTGCTCCCATTTTATGAGAGACCTGCCTTGGGTTGTGTAAATTCCAGGTGAATTATCTGTTTCAATTAAAGTAAATAATGATTTGTGTCTCCCCCAGAAAATGTATACGTTATTTCAGAGATGTGTTTATTTAATAATTATGAGTTTTATACTATATACATTAGAGGTACTTTGTTAAAACCGTTCAGGTATAAAGACAGAAGCTATGATGGGTAATTGTATTATAGGCATAATATTTCTAATTCTGTTGTACTGTATTTTTATAGTCACTGTTTAACAATCTTTTCCCTGCTGGGTCTAATCTGAATTTTTGTGTGTCTTTCTCCACAGTTTATTTTGGAAGGAAAAGTAGTTAATTTTATTTTCTATATGTTCTGTGTTGAGTAACAATATATCATTTGGAGTAATATGAAAAATGCAATAAATGTAAGTGCTGAAAAATAAGCCTAAATGCAGTTTTGTGCACACAGAAGTTGTAATCCTAACAGCTCTTTTCAGTCACTGAAATAAGTTCACACTGTTTAAATAACTAAAATGACAGTTAGATGAAACAGTATTCACAGAAGTTTAGGGCTGGAAGAGACCTTGGGTGATCATTGGGTCCAGCCTCTGCTCTGGGGAGGAAAGACTGCAGGGGTCAAATAACCGCAGCACATTGAGCATCCAGTCTCCTTCTGAAGGTCTCCAGGGCAGGTGCCTGCACCGCCCCTGCTGGCAGTCTATTCCAGGGTCTGGTGTCACGAACTGTGAAGAAGTTTTTCCTTAGTCTTTTCCTTATTGGAAAGACTTAAGACAGTACGAATTTAATATAGACCTTAATACTGTAATGTAAAAATGACTCACTAATTCAGAATTTTAATAATGTAACTGTAAATGCATTTATTTTTCTTGCTCTTCCTGTAATGTATTACCAAATAGGTATGTCGGGTCTCTAAGGTTTATTACTTAATAAAAGTGTTCATAGATTGGTATCAAATATTTGATATAGTTTGACATTTTATCAGAAGTATTTCCCCAAGGATTATATTCAAAATAATTTTCCTGTGAAAGACATTAGCACTCATTTAAAATCTGTAGGGTACCTCCAAGATAAATCTTGGAAAAAGTCTAAAGGATTTGTCAGAAACACCTGTGTTTATTGTAAAAGGTATTTGCATTTTGGATCACTGTTGCTCGTGGAAATACATCTTTCTTTTTTTGCTGTTATGGTGATTAAAAACTAATGTAATCCTAAGCAAAAAAGAAAATCTAACTTCCCTTTCAAGTGCTCTTGGAAACTACCAATTCTTATCTGTGCTTCCTATTACCTTGTTCTCTGGGGTTTTTTTAAATCAGTAGTCACAGAAACTAGGGCAGTTTTCCATAATGACTCTCACTGGCTTGTACGTGATAGTGTAGATATTCATATCACCCTTGTAATAGCATCTGCAAGTGGTTCAACACTGAGGAGCTTCAGAAATTCTTCCTGTGTTGGTCTGACACTGGTAGACATTAGGGCTGTGACTGGAGATGGCCATAGTAGTTATGGGCATGCCTCGCTGAAACCAGCCACAGCACAAAATGAACCATGCTGGGGAATGGGCTTTAAAACAGTAGCCCTCTGCCCATATGGTCAAACCTTCACTTCCCTTCAGAGACCTGTCAGTGCTTCTTTTGCATATGAGCCGGTCTAGTTTGTGAAGGCTGTGGTGTAACATAGTTTGTAGGGTCGGAAGGGACCTGAGCAGATCATCTCGTCCGACCCCCTGCCATGGCAGGAAAGAGTACTGGTGTCAAACGACCCCGGCAAGGTGTACATCTAACCTCCTCTTAAACACCCCCAGGGTAGGGGCCTACACCACTTCTTGGAAGCTGGTTCCAGACCCTAGCCGCCCTGACCGTGAAGTAGCGCCTCCTGATATCTAACCTAAACCTGCCCTCTGCCAGCTTGTGACCGCTATTCCTGGTCACTCCTGGCAGTGCTTGGGGGAACAGGGACTCCCCCAG
>NW_017728925.1:20074003-20088812 GCF_001723895.1 Crocodylus porosus
ACTTTGCCACAGCCCTTTTACACCTTGTTTAGAAGGTGACGTAGTGGCAGAGTTTCTTGCAGGGTCTGAGGTAGGCCCGTTGACTCGTGCTCACACGTCATCACGTTGGCTCATCTCACAGCCACTCTTGAGAGGCTGGCAGAGATGTCAGTCTGCTGAGAGCCGTGCACTTCCTCCTTACGGCAGAAGTGGTTCAGGCTCGTCAGGGCTGGACATAGTTTAGATTTCCCTCTTCTCTTATCTTTTGTCTGCAGTCTTTCAGGGACCAGAGAGACCCTGAGTGCCGTCGCAGAGAAGGAAAGTGGTAAGTCAAGCAGGAAACCTCTCACAAGGTCACTGGGGAGTTGATCATCCACCCAACTCTTGAACTCCCATTTCGATCACCTTCAAGAGACATTTGGATGAGTATCTTGCTGGGGTCCTATGATCCCTGCTGACTTCCTGCCCCCGGGGTGGGGGGGCTGGACTCGATGATCCTCCAGGGTCCCTTCCAGCCCTAATGTCTATGAAATCTATGAACTCTTAGCAATTTTTGTTTGTTTGTTTGCTTGCACTGTGCTACTAGCATTTGGAGAGAAACCCACAGGCCCCCCAGCAGGAGCAGTTGGCTCCAGGGAACATGGGGGGAAGACTAGGAAAGGAGTGACACTAAGCCAGGCAGCAGGCTGTCCTATGGTGGGAGGAAGCACTACTGTCCCATCAGGGCAGCTCCTTGCCAGTGCTGTAAACCTACTTTTGCACTTAAAAGTGTAGGTCCCTAGTAGAGAGAAGATGTCAGTGCTTCAGTACAGACGCATCTGGGTGAAGCCAAGAGCAGCTGTCTGTGGTGCTCTCAGATGTGAATTCTTCTCCTACTCTTTCCTGTTCACTTTTATCCAAGCTGTCCAGGTACTTGCCAGAAATTTCATTCAGCTGCCACCAGCTTGTTCTCACTGCAGGTGGGCAAGGGGCTTGGGGCTGAAACCTGGTGTTTGTCTCCAGCAGGGGCCAGAGTCCTCCTCGACCATATCAGTTAGACTTCCGGGTGTCGGCTCGTCCAGGGACAGAATGGCAAAAGCATGAGTCAGAAGCAAGGGCTATCTCTGCTTTCCAGCTATAGTGACAAGATGGGTTGTCGAGAGGTCAGGGATGGCAGAGAGCAGCTCTGTATTTCAGCCACCCAGTGCTCGGTGAGTGCAGAGCAGCTATTTGCTTGTTTGCTGTAGCACTAGTCAGCCACATGCCTCCTACCCTGGGCACTGACAGAGATTACAGCCGAAGAGGTGAGGTGCAGCACAGAAAACAATGGGTGGGGAGGATGTAGTGTAAGGGTGACAAGGTACAGTGTCTGTGCTGTAGAGGAAAGAGGAAGGATAGTAGTGCATGTGGCCACCCCAGCCCTTCCTGTCTTTCAAGAGGAAATATAGATAGAAATGTTTTTTGTTTCTATGAGTTATTTGTATTATAAATTCTGTCTGCAAAGAAGCACCTTGTGCTGTGCCTTAAATGTAATAACCTCTTCACAAATTGCAAATGATGAGCCTTGTAAGAGCCTATCATTTATTCTTCTAAAGTGCATGTAGAGATGTTTGGCAACGCTGTTTTGCAGGCCGGGTTGTTCATTTCGGTAAGACTTTAAAAACAAGCTAGTGCTATTTTTATAAAGGGAGGACCAGTAAAATAACAGTTGTAATGACACTGTATTTTGTGTTGTACCAGAGCTCTTCCTTTTTGATAAAGACAAAACCAAAACATGCAGAAGAGGAGCCAGGGGGATGTTAAAGACTACAGTTTCACAGGAAGGAAAAGTAATGTCTTAGGGCTGCTTCCAGTGTGATGCTAGAAGAACTGGGGGGTAGAGAGAGGCATAATTGCAGTGCTGATTCTTTAGCATAGAAAACAGAAAAATGTTGATGCATTTTGATTAGATCAAGGGGGGAGGGGCAGGAGGCAGGGCAGTTGGATCAAAAGCTCTGCGCTGTGGGGTTGCATAAGGTTGCCAAGGGCTTTGTAGCCCATCCTTCTTCTAGATGTTATGCTGAGCGAACAGGAAAGGCCGGTCTTGCGGGGGTACAGGGTGTGTCCTGAAGCCCCCACAAAGACATTGTTATTGCTCTTGTGGCATGCCTGTAGTGCCAACCGCACACAGGCTAGCAGTGCTGTTCTCTTAGCATTTTCATCCTGGCAAGAATGACCTGACTTATGAGCTGCCCCAGTGGGTGGGAACCCTTCCTCCCTGTGCCTTTGGGCTTGTTGTCACTGAAAGAAGGAGAGTATTGGGTGCTGGATCTTGCTCCCAGGCTCCTGCATTTTATCGGATAAGCATCTAACATAAAATACAGAAGCTGCTCACTGTAGCAAACTGCTCAAACAGAGAAAATGGTGTAGTTTAACGCAGGCATCTTTGTCAAAGGCCCTTCTGATCGTAAGGTAAAGGAACATAGTAAGTCTTGCTTTCAGAAAGGTCATGTGAAACTGTCGTTGACTGCAGCTGTCTCTCAGTAGATCACCCTGAACTGGTATGACAGTGCTTGCAGCTGCCTGCTGAGTCTGTATTTAATGATTTCTCCTTGTGTGACAACTAAACATTGCTTTATTTTTAAAAACTTGTGGGTTTGTTTGTGTTAAAAACCCTGAGGGGGTGTGAGAGAGAGAGAGAGACCAGAACCATATTGAGTAGTAGATAACTAATCTTTTTACCAGTTCAGAAAAGTGACAGTAAAGGTACGTCAGTCTCCAGAATTTATGTTCAATCTTCCCTTTAAAAAATGGCCAGGTCCAAAATATCTCCATTCCTTCCACATTGGAACATCCTGCTGTTCCTCTGCAGTTACTGACGCTGATCCTGTTCTCAGAGGTCACGTCCTCCCACTAACCCTGTCTCTCAGGTGACTATATGTGTGTCATGCCAAGAGGAGTTTCTCCTCATAATAATAGTGATAATAACAGTTGGAAAAAACCCCAGGCCTGTTATCAATAACCTGAACCTATTTTCTTCTCACATACAGGTTGTTTTTAGAATCCCGGAAGAAAGTTGACAGCACTGGTCTGAGATGATTGGTGGGAGAAAATATTATGCTGCTCTCTGCTTTCTTCTCTGCATTTTACTGATGACTATCTTTAAAAACTGGATGTATCTTGACAGATTTCTAACAAAAATCGAAATAAAGAAAGGTAGTTGCTATGAATGGGAAGCTACCAATAGTACAATCACAGCCTTGGAGGATAACAGAACCTTTATCGTAGCCCCGTACTTTGATAACAGAGAGAGCAAAATCACCCGAGTGATTGCGATTGTTCACCACGAGGAGGTGACGGCGCTTTACTGCTGGTTCTGCTGCCAGCCCGATGGGGAAATACACGTATCTAGGGCAGACACTGATGTCCACTCGGATCGATTTGACTTCCCTTACGGTGCAGCGGACCTGCTCTGTGCAGAGCCCCCCACCTGTGAGCCGAGCTATGTGTCGATTCACTCATTCCCTAATGGAAATATTGAGCAGCTGCCCAGATTTGAAATAAAGAACCGCAAAGCTGAGTCCTTTTCTGCTGACTTCACCGTGTGCATCTCAACCATGTTTGGAAACTACAACAATGTCTTACAATTTATACAGAGCGTGGAGATGTACAAAATTCTTGGCGCCCAGAGAGTGATGATCTACAAGAACAGCTGCAGCCCCCTGATGGAGAGCGTCCTGGCCTTTTATATTGCAGAAGGAACCGTCGAGGTCGTTCCCTGGCCAATCACCTCCCACCTCAAGGTGTCTCCTCACTGGCGTTTCCCGAAGGACGGGACGCACATTGGTTACTACGGACAAATCACCGCTCTCAATGACTGTGTGTATCGCAACATGTACCGGAGCAGGTTTGTGCTGCTCAATGATATCGATGAAATTATTCTGCCCGCAAAGCACCCGGATTGGAAAACCATGATGAGGAGTCTTCAGGAGCAGAATCCAGACACTGGTGTTTTCCTCTTTGAGAATCACATCTTCCCCAACACCGTGTTCACTGCCACCTCCACGGGCAAGATCAACACTTCGTCGTGGGGTGCAGTGCCCGGAGTGAACATCCTGCAGCATATCCACAGGGAGCCTGACCGAAAAGATGTCATCAACCCTAGGAAAATGATAGTTGATCCAAGGAAGGTGATTCAGACTTCAGTCCACTCCGTCCTGAGGGCCTACGCTGGCAGTGTCAACGTTCCTTTGGACATCGCCCTTGTTTACCACTGCCGGGTACCGCTTCAAGGGAAGCTTCGCAGAGAACCGCTGATTCGGGATACGACCCTCTGGAAATACAACTCCTCCTTAATCTTAAATGTTAACAATGTGCTACTGCAAACTGTGTTTTAGGGCAACACCGGAGCCATCAAGGGGAAAGACTGGCAGTGTAGGATGCTGAGAACAGCATTGCTGAGACAACCATGATTAAGGTACATGTGAATATTCATATTCAGTCATGAGGACCTGGGAGAACATTCCTTGAGCATCTGGGATAAAAAGGATAAATTCAGGCATCACGAGCTGAAGCATTTGTGATTTTGTAAGGAAATACTGTCCAATACAAAGATTCTTATCACTCCAATGAGTGCTCTATTATAAGTTGTCAGCTTTTTGGTCAGGCAAGTAATGGAACAACAGATATGGTAATTAGTAAAGAATTAAAAATTAGGCATCATATTGCCCGTCAAAATGGTTTTATGGTAAATATATCTTGTCACATGAATCTGATTTCATTTTTTGTGGTTTCCTGTGTTTGTTGATAAAGGTAATGGCATAGATGTAATATCTTCGTGTTTTGTAAATAATGGGATAGGGACAGGGCTGATCCTGTCTCAGGTGGAGGATTGGACTAGATGTGAATTCTGGAGGTCCCTTCCACCCCACTTCTCTATGAGTCTGTGACTTACACTGCACAGTATTCTGGATTGGAAATTTAGCACTGTGCAATACCAAAGAGTATATTAACACACGTCAAAGTAACTGCTGACAGGGAATCATCTCTGAAGTGGGATCAGAACTCAGCCTGCGGCTATTCAACATTTCCATTTGTGTTTTTTAGAAATGCTATTGAAAAACTATGTAGATAGCAGAGCTATTATCAGAATGGTGAAGAGGTGTAAGGGCAGTCCTACAGAACATTTTGAGTGACTGTAAACACTGTCCTTTTAAGCAAAACGTGCGACTGCAGCCCGAAGGCAAGGTCAGACAACTAGGAACAAGGGACACAGGCTGTACCCTGAAAAGCAGCAACTCAGAAAAGGACATGGTGGGAGTAATAACTAAGCAGTGCAACGTGAGCCCTCGGTGTGATGCTGTGCCAAGAGGAGCCAAGGCAATCCTTAGACAGGGAGAGAGAGACTCTGCCAAGGCACTGCAAAAATCTCATGTTAAGCTGAGGCCATTGTAGCTGTGTGTGAAGATCTCTTCCAAGAACCTGTGGCAGAGTCAATAGCACAGAATAAACAGGAATTCAAAAGTTATCAATGAAAATTACACCCAGCAAAGCTATGAGAAACTATCTAGAAATGTGGAACAGATGTAAACTGCACCTGAGTCTGTTTCTCCAAGCAGAAGACAGCAGGCATCTTCATTTCTGATGCTAGTGCGTTCCAACAGACACAGGAGGTTAACTATGGAGCTACATTACACCAAATGAGAACGGCACTCAGTGTGATAGTCAACCATGACAGAAGTTGGCAATCAAGGGTATGACGGAGCTTGTGATGGATCCATGGCTGAAGAGCTATTTTTTAAGTTCTCAGGTAAGCAGTGCTGGGCAGTGGAATACAGTCCAGGACATAGCCAGAAACACTGGTAATAGTACCAACAGGAAAACCACGAGTAGTGGAAAGCAAGGGTGACAACAGCGAGCTCACCATCACTAAGCACACTGACAAACTGGATGCACAAGTAAATGACTAACTGGATCAATTTTAATAGTACCTTTTCCTTAGTATTGGGTTAAAAGTGTGTTAGGTCTGTGGCTTCTTTCTAAGGTGGACTCAGTGACAAGTGAGGGCTCAGAGTAGTTGCAGAAGAGTGTGAGGACAGGTCCCCTTTTGACTGGAATGCATCGGAGGACAGGACAACCCCACTGCAGCTCAGACGCCCAGGAAGTCCCCTTTGTCCTGGAGCAGAAGCAGGAAGGCACTGCAGAGGCTGACCAGAATGGGGACAGTCACTGAATGCTGTGGGAGGAAAAAAAGGAAACATCACTTCTGTACAAGAGAGATCTTTTTCCTTTACCCACAAGGAGCAAGATCGTGGGGCTGCTGGCAGACACTGTACCATGTCTTGGCTCTGGTAGGTGCCCTCAGAAAAACAGGGCATTCATTTGTGCTGATTCAGCACCCTGCAGGAGATCAGTTCCTGCAGTGCTGTCTTGGTTTTGTTAGTTACAGAGGTATTCCACCAGCAAATTAATTAATTTTAGTGATGGACTCGGTGGCTAAGGTTTACAACGCTGGTGGGGAGAGGAGAATCAAAGCCTGCCTACAGCTTTCTGGCAGCTTTGGGAAGAGCAAGAGCTGCAGAAATGAAGCTAAACAAAGGTAAATTCCACGGTGTGCCTGCAGTAATCCCTGGTATGGTCAGAGCAACTCGGGATTTGTAGGCCTATAAAGAGAAAGATGAAGAAACAACTTGTGTGATATAAGACACCATTTCCTGAATGGGATGCATCATTCATCTGTGGTGGAAATCACTGGTTACGAACAGGAGTTGTGACATCTAAGATTGCCTGAAGTGTCGTAAGATGCCCATCCCAGGCAGCTGAAGGGAACCGGGTGACCCCTTCCCCAGCTCTCAGGAGTGGCGGGGTGAGGGGGATGGCGTTGGGGAAGTCAGTTAGGCACCAGCTACAACGCACTAAGGCAAATGAGCCAGACAACATGGCACTGTGCCAACTAACAGGTTCAGCATTTCAAGGGAGACCTGCAAATCCAGGAGTCTCAGGGATTAACTAAAATTTATTTGTAGATTGGTGATAAGGTCTTATGGAACTATTACATAAATGCACACTTCATGGTGATGGTAAATGTTGGCCGGGAAAAGCAGGGCTAGCGTAGGGAACTGTACCTTTCCACGGTTTAGCTTCCCACGCACAGAAAGCTTGGGCTGGGGTCCTGCCGGATTCCACATTGTGTTAAACACAGGCAGCTGGGAGCAGGTGATTGAACAGGGAGGGTCTCTGGACCCAGGATGATTTCTGAGTGCTGCTGAGGAAGACGCTAGCTCTGCTGCTGTCTATGTTGCTCCTGTTTGGGGCTGCTGGTTTTCAGGACTGACCAGGCCAGTGACTTTCACCAGCTCCAAACCAGGTAAGTGAAAGGGGGTTTGTGAAAGCACATAGCTGGTCACTTGGGAGTGGGAGAGAAGTTGTGTGAGCCATGCTCCAGCACTGTACTTGGCACAGGAAGAATGTGGCAGGTGAACGGGGCAGGCAGGCAACCTTAAGGGCTGATCCCAGAGTCTTCTGTGAAGATTGGTTGAAGTGTCTGGGTGCTAGGGATTAGCCTCTGGGAAGGAAGAAGTCACGTGTGGCTGCTGAGGCTGAAGAATGAATTGCTGTTCATTCTTGCAACATGCAAGAGGGACAGGAGCAAGAGGGAGGAGAGCCGGCCCGGATCTCATTGCTGTTCCGGATGAACTGTGGGTGTTTGGACCTGGGGCTCGGGGCAGGCAGCCTGGCAGGGGAACTTGTGGGCATTGCTCTGGTGGAGGTTGTGGGCCCTGTGCTTCAAGCACAGGATGGTAAGTGGTGGCAATAGCAGCAATGTTTAGGACACCTTTACTCATCAACTGTCTACACTAGCTTACTTTTTGTTTTTTCCCCAGCCCATAAGAATCTGGTTCCAAGAGGCGGGTGGGGTGATTTAAGTGACTGATCTTGGAAGTGATTTGAAGCAGGAAACCTGGACTTAGAGGTTCAGTGTTAATTTCTCCGTCCACTTTTTGTGGTGGTGGTAAATGTTGAAAATCTCCCTCCTTGGAGGTTTTGAAGACCTAGCTAGACAAAGCCCTGGCTGCAATGTTGTAATTGGAGCTGGTCCTGCTTGGAGCAGGGGATTGGACTAGGTGTGACCTCCTGGGTCCCTTTGGCCCTTGTTGTCTGTGATTTTGTCTGGCATCTAAAGAGAGGTTTGTTTTCATTATTTGGTAGCCTCAAAGAACTGATTTTACAACTAAACACAGTTTGTTAAACCGGAAAATACATTGCATCTCCCCCCAAAAACTGACTACAGCAATTATGTAGCTTAACCTACCATGCTGTTCTGATGATAAGTCTAGTCCTGCACAGACATGCAGGCTCCACATTTTCAGGTTTGCTTTTAGGAAAAATGAGCTTTTTCCCTGAAAAATTATTATAGATAAAAACCTAGGGCTTCTGTTGCCATTGCACAATCCTACAAGAGAAGCAAATCACCAAGGAAAAGAATCAGAGGGTTAAATGCAGCAAACATACTAAAGGAAAAGCTGCACAGAAAAAAAAATGTGACTGGACAATTTTATTGCATGTACAAAAAATACTGCAAGTGTAAACATTAAGACTGTTGGCAACCTGATTGTAAAGCAACTGCATGTAAGCCAGGTGCACACTTTGAAGTCTCTTTTGGAGGAAAAACAGTCAACAAAACAGTACATGTATTCAGCTTCATAATGCTTACCACTTTCTTATATGCCAAAATGTAAATTATGTATTTTTCCTCTAGCTGGGAATTAATCTTTTACTTGTGATTTTTTTCCAACCTACATTTGGGTGGAAATTTGTATTGCTTTTGTGCATTTTTAATTCAACATTTTGAAGTTGTTTTTTGCTGGCTTATGTAAACTTGCCATAAATATATTAGATCTACAAGTTTACATAACCATGTTTTATATTTAAACATGAACGGAAGTATTTTCTGCAGGAAAAGCATTGTATGGATCATCTCTGATTGGCAATCTTTCAGATCTTACTATTGCCTACCTCAGGAGACCAAAAATCACATCAGAGGGTAGAGAATAATCAGGTTCACCTAAATATATATATATATTAGTTGACTCTGTTTTTGACCCATCTTGACTTTTTCCTTCTGTTCTCAAATGCTTGTGTGTGTGTGAATAGCAGGCTGCCTTTGAAGGCGTACAAAAGTTACTGGCTCTTCCTGGCTGCTCCCATGGAGAGTCCATGCACTTTTGCAAACCTTAAAGAAAAGGGATATGCCAGCTGGAGAAGAGAAGACTGAGAGGGAATTTGATAACAGGTTTCAGATACCTGACGGTGATTAGAGAGGAGATGGGCTTCTCTGTGGCAGTCGAGGACAGGACTAGAAACAATGGCTTCAAGCCAGAGCAGAAGCATCTTAGGTTGGAGATTAGGAGGAACTGCCGGACTATGCGGGTGTGGTCACACATTGGAACAGGCTACCTTGAGAAATTTAATGGAGTCTCCATCCGTGGACATTTTTAAGAACAGGTTGGACAGACACTTGGTTGGAATAGTTAAGTCTGGGACCATTCTGCCTTGGGCAGGGGGCTGGACCTGCAAGATCCCTTCTAATCTTATTCTCGTATCATCGTATGAACTGTTTACTGTTATGGCCTTGACAGGCTCCCTTTCCATTTTCCCACCTGACCCCCATATTCTTCTGTATCAAGGTTATTAATGCATCTGGAAACCTAACAAGCAGCAATTCCTGTGCACCAAGCTTTCCAGTTATTTTGTATGAACACTGATGTAAGAGTTTACACATTAGTTCATTCTCACTATACAAAACGGCTTGGTAACTGCTGGAAAGCACTGAGCTCAAGTTGAAGACACCACTGAATGCAAGTTAAGGATCTTGATTTTTTTGTTAAATAGTCAGGTCTCACCCATTCCAAAAACATTTTGAAATTGTTCTCAGGTGTTTGTACAACTCCCATCAACCACACCAACACCCACATTAGCAATTCCATTGAGCCCATTAGTTGCCCAGATCCCAACCAAAAATCATTTGTAATGATCCCAGCCTCCTGTTAGACCTGAATCACAGCAGGCAGAGAAGTTGTGCAGCTGGATCAGGCTGGAGTGCCCATGTGAAGCTCGGTTACCTGTGGAGGATTATGGCAGTGAAGGAGCCTGGCTCTGCTGCAAGAGGCATCCAAGTCCGGTGCTGCTGCCAGTTCCCCTCTCCTGTGTGGAAGCTGGCCTGGCAGCAGCAGTGGAGGCATTGTGCCAGCTTGGAAGAGCGGCCTTTCAGCACAGCCCAAGATGGAACAAGGTGCGATCTCTGTTTCCTGCAGGGCGGCAGAGGCAGGAGCGGGGGAAATGGGGGCACTTAGATGTAAAAAGGAAAAGGATTTACTGTGGCGAGGGTTAAAGATTAGAGCAGCTTGCAGCCCTTCCTCCCCCAGCACACGGGTCCAGAGCAATAGGCCCATCTCTCTGCATCTCTTGCCCAAATAAAAGAGCTGGAAAAGAAAGCCAGCTGTTACATTTCCAACCTGGCACAGGTCCTTCCAAAACCCTTGGGGGAAGGAGGTGGGTGGAACTGGCCCCACCCTTTGCTCTGAGCAGTTTAAAAGGATTGTTCATGAAGAAGCTTGATGACATTAGGTAAACTCCTGAAAGGCTACTTCAGCCCAGGTGGTTGGGCTGTGTGGGGGTAGGTTTGACCTTGGCAGGATGGGATTCAAACCTGATAGAAGGCTTGTTGCATTGCTTGGAGGAAGGAAACTTTGTTTGGTGTGTCTTTCCTAATAATCGCATTAGGCAACACCAGGTGCTTTAAATAAGCTGCTGTAGGTGTGGTCTGGTTTGGAAACTCCAGCCTCTCTAGTTTTAGGGACAAGTTACAACGCGCTTGAGTGATTATTATTTTGGACTAAATATAAGCAAGAAACAGATAACTGACTAGCTCCAGGTGAGCCAAAGAACCCCTGCAAGCCAGCAGACCTTCCAAGCAACACCTTTCCGTTGCCTGCTCCACAAGGTATTTGTACCGTGCTCCTGTTCTCCAGGGTTTGCTTCTTATGTGAAACTAACTAACAAAGCTGAGATGCATATGATATGCTGACCATCTTGAGTCTATTGTAATATGACCTCAGTGGGTATTACCTGTGTTGCAAGGATTGCAGCTACCTGGTGTGTTCAGCAGGCCAGGCTAGTTCAAGAAAAGCCTCTAGCAAGAGAGCAAACAAGCGAAGGAGGCTGAAGAGCTCAGACTTGGGAGCGAGGCGACTGTTGCTTGGAAGTGCTGCAGGAATGCTTGGCCTGGCAACTTCTAGATGCGCCTGTACTGGTTCTGCTCTGCTCTGCAGTCAGTGGCAGGCTGCAGGGGAGGGCAGGCAGGGTGCCCTGCTTCCTGCCCTGGCTGGTGGGGGACTGCTGGGGGTGGTGATTGACCAAGCATGTCGGTAGCTATTGCTTGTAGGGGGTGACAGGTCCCAGTGCCAGCAAAATGGGGGTGTTTCTGAGGCCAAACTGGTCCAATCCCAATGGGAGTACTGGAAGAGCAGGGGCATTCCTACCTGAGTCAGTCTCACTCTCTCCTACTGAGCCATCCTGCCAAAGGGCAGCCAGTGCCTGCAGCTGGATTATAAACTATGGGAACTGGGGGCCATTTTGAGTGGCACCATATTTTGACTATAAGTGCTAACTTTTTCATGATTGAACAAATTAGCTGACAATTAAGCAAAATTACTCCTTAGCTTTCACTATGTTAAAGTGAGAAGGGGAGCTAGCAGCCAGCGCTGTTAGCTGCAGGGACCCCACAAAAGATAAACAATCAACATTAATTTGAATTTTCCCATTTTTTTAAACTCTAAGACTAATGGATAGAGTTGATAATCCTCAAAGAATCCAGGTTTGCTTGTGGACTAGAGACGCTCTGTGAGACTTGGTCTCTGCTTCAATTGGAAATGGTCTAATCCTCCTTCATTATGCTGGCGCAACTGCAACACTTAACTTTTAGATCCCAGCATTAAGTGCCTGAGCTTCCCCTGTGGTCCTAGAGGAACTGGCACCTCCACCGTGGTGATGCAGAGGGGGGTGCGTCCACGTGGGGCCCTGAGATGGAGCGGACGCTGGCATCGCTGCTGAGAGAACAGAGCAGATTGCCCTCTTCTCTCCTGGCACGTGCCTGGGAGGAGTGGCCCAGCCCACCTGTCTTGTGCTTGGGACTGCTTACACCTACCTGGGGGGAAGGTCCTGTGGCCCCGACCCTGAGACTGGGCCCTCAGGCCCCTGCAGCCCCTCCCTCCAGCTCTGTGCCCACTGCCTGGCAGCTGCACTGGCTCAGCCCCTGAAGATGGGCCTTCCCTCACCGGCAGCACCATGCACCCTTGTCTCCCCTTCTGTCAGCATCCCAAGGCAAGGCTTTGGGCAGCATTTGTTCACTGGAGCCAGGCAGAGGGCTGTGCCCTCGTCTTGCTTCTGTGTCCTGCCCTGTTGCCCCTTGAGTCCCCCTCCCTTGCGGGGTCCCAGATGTGCCTGCACGTGCTGAGGCCAGAGTGCAGCTGTGCTCGGGGGGGTGAGGTGCCAGGGTGGCCTGTTCCCTCCACACGCCAAGCCCGGCACAGAGCATGGTTAACCCATTCCTTCCCAGACAATAGCAGCATATAGTCAGCTTGGCGATCCCAAGGCACGCGCTGTTTTCAGGGATGTGACAACCGTACCGGGAGGGGAGGGGAGCCGGGCACTGTCCTGGGGGGCAGGCAGAGCTGGGCTGAAACCCCTCCACGTAACCACTAGTATGGCATACAGAAACGTGTCTCCCCACAGGTGATGTAGTTGGAAATGTTGATACTTTGTTACCCTGCAGAGGGGACTTTGTAAAGCATCTTGAGAACATGTGCTGTGAGGGAACCGACTCAAAGGCACTCCCTGAAGATGCCAAGATAAAAAGGCAGAGGAATATATTGGTCGTGGAGAGGGTGGGAAACCAAGAACGTCCTGAATCCACATGGACCGCCACCAGCATTTGCTGCTGTGGACAATACGGCTCCTAACTGAGTGTCTGCTTACTCTCGCCTCATGAGCGAGACAGGCCAGACGCAGGGTGCTTGGCAGTGTTACTTCGCATTGTGGGGCTCTGCAGCTCTGACGTGGCAGGATGCGCCCCCCTGCTATGGGCAGGAAAGCCCACGGCGGGGGAGCGGACTTGATGATCTGCTTAGGTGCCTTCCAACCCGACCAGCTATGAAACTATATGCTTCTTTTTGGCTTTCCATGTCCATGCTTACAAGGACAGTCTCCTAGTGCCACTTCCTCATGTGGGGGCTGATAGGAGGGAAGTGGTAGTGATGGTGTGCCCAAGGGCATGCTTGGTTTGACTGCACAAGCCTTGTTCTGTGCCTGTCTTCAGAGAAGCATGGTTTGGGATATGGTTACAGATGTAGCTACATCTTTGCAGTCCTGCTAATGGCTGTGAAGTCAGGGCAGAGACCTTCAGCTTGCACCAGAAACACACTGGGAGCCAGAGGAGAGGCTGGAGCACAGCACACGCCCCCAGTGGCCTTCCCATGGAGGAAGGGAGCTGTTGGGTTGTGACCTGGAGCACTGTATCCACAGCTGTTTCCAGCTGCAGTGCATTGTGATCATCTGGTGTGGAGGTGAGGTATGCGTTGAACGCTGGCAAGATGCTCCTTCAGGACAAGTCTTGAGCAAGCTTAGAGGTAGGAGAGTCAAACTTCTGGCTTTTGCCGCTGTTTGACACTGACTGTGTGTGCACAAGTATAACTGCCTCCTTAGGACAGTTTCCATTACTACAGTATCTGAGTGCATGGCCATTTTAAGGCAGACAAGATTCTTTGGGTAAATCTGATATGGCTTTATTAGACCACCTAAAATAGTTGGAAAAATTAATCTTTGCAAGCTTTCAGGTACAAACATGCTTCTTCAGGCAGAGGAAGGGTCTGCAGTTGTTCTGTGCTCTCCGGGATGGGAAGAGCACAAAACAACTGCAGACAACTGCTCTGCTTGAAGAAGGGTATTTGTACCCGAAAGCTTGCAAAACAGACTTTTTCCAACTATTTAAGTTGGTTTAATAAAAGATATTGGATTTACCCAAAGAACCTTGTCTGCCTATGTCCTTAGACCAACGTGGCTATGACCTATACCCCTGGCTATTTTAATGCATTTTTCCTCACACCAGGTAGGGAAATGTGCTACTCATTCCCACTTGATACATCTAAAGTAACTCAGCCTATTGCTCTATTTCAACCAAGTTTTCTCTGCCCTGTCTTACCCCGAAGATTTCCCTCTGCCCGGCTGTGCCTTCGGCACAGTGGGGGACCCCCTCTGCAGTGGGAAACCACCATCTGCCCAGGGCCTGCAGGTACAGTGGAAGCCCAAATGTCTGCCCTGCCATCACTCGCTAGGATGCACAAGATCCAACCCAGTTGTCCTCTTACCAGCTGTGGCAAATGTGAGCCACAAGAAGGAAGCACTAGAACAAGGGATTGCTAGGAACTTTAGGACACTCTTCTTGCCCAGTTTTTACAGGGTTACAAGTGTGTATTGTAACTAAAAGCTTTAGTTAAATACAGAGGAGGTAATAGTTCAATGCATTAAAAAGGGACCATTCCCCGTTTGGGGGAGAGCTTCTAGACATGTACAAGCCTGTGTCCAGGCCAGTGTGTGGCCCCCTGGCTCAGAGCAGACAGGAGGACTGAGAGTGCAGGAAGCCAGATACCAGTAGATATGGGAGACAGAACTGGGATCCCATCTGCTTTCTCACATTGTCCTTTCTTGCAGGCGTGGCTGTGCGGTGCTGCCAAGGAGCTGACTTAATTCACAGGGAACTGACATCAGTCCGAGATGCTCTTCTGTGGGAGGAATTTGTATCTCCCTGCTGCTGCCT
>NW_017728925.1:20089487-20100893 GCF_001723895.1 Crocodylus porosus
CACCGCTCTCAATGACTGTGTGTATCGCAACATGTACCGGAGCAGGTTTGTGCTGCTCAATGATATCGATGAAATTATTCTGCCCGCAAAGCACCCGGATTGGAAAACCATGATGAGGAGTCTTCAGGAGCAGAATCCAGACACTGGTGTTTTCCTCTTTGAGAATCACATCTTCCCCAACACCGTGTTCACTGCCACCTCCACGGGCAAGATCAACACTTCGTCGTGGGGTGCAGTGCCCGGAGTGAACATCCTGCAGCATATCCACAGGGAGCCTGACCGAAAAGATGTCATCAACCCTAGGAAAATGATAGTTGATCCAAGGAAGGTGATTCAGACTTCAGTCCACTCCGTCCTGAGGGCCTACGCTGGCAGTGTCAACGTTCCTTTGGACATCGCCCTTGTTTACCACTGCCGGGTACCGCTTCAAGGGAAGCTTCGCAGAGAACCGCTGATTCGGGATACGACCCTCTGGAAATACAACTCCTCCTTAATCTTGAATGTTAACAATGTGCTACTGCAAACTGTGTTTTAGGGCAACACTAGAGCTATGGTAGAAAAGTTGATAGATCCCTAGGGGACAGGTAGGAACCACCATGATAACAGATAACTACATGTAAAGATTTCCATGCAGATCTGCCAGAACAGTCCCTGAACATACCAGGTATAAGCAAATGCATTTTAACCATGAACTGAATTTGTGGTAACTGTTTACAATATACAATAAAATATGAAACCATAGTAAAGAATATTTCAATGAGTTCTCTAATGTGATAAATACTAAGACACTTGGTATAGTGAGGAAGAGGCAGACATGGTCTTCTCCATACGCTTGCAGCTGCACATAGAAATAAAAGTTTGCAGCTGTTGAAAGGTCCTGAATTGGGACATAACACTTATAGCTCCATCATGACAAATCTGCAACTATCTATCTGTGATGGCTAAAGAGCAAATGGATGGAACTTGTGGTGCTCAGTATGGACAAATGTTCCTTTACATTTGATTACTACACCCAGGCTTAAATAGCAGCCACCCTGGCAATAAAAGAAGGAACTCTGCAGGTAAGGCTCAGATCATAGAAGCTAAGGAAGCAAGCAGAGAAAGCAATGCACTTGCAAGACCTGGCATTTCTTTTTACTTAAACGCTTTGCAGTAGAGTGGCAGCCAGTTGATGACACTGAAATCAGGCACAAGGAATGAACGCTGTTCTGGAAACACCAAAGCTGGACTTGTTTCCAGGACACAGTTATAAATTTGGGTAAACTGATTATCATGTAAACTTTCCAAACATTTTCAAGCAGATGGGTTGAATTATAACTATAGTAATTTAGCTACTGAAATCTGTGCTGGCAAATAATTCCTAGTTTGCATTTAAAAACCTGAGGAAACAATATCTAAATTTGATTTTTCATATCAAAATAGAGTAAAAAATTAAGAGAAGTGTGAAAGTAACAAAGCCCATGTTTATTCTTGCAAAACAGCAGCATTTGTACAAATGCTGGTAGCTATGTTTCGTTACACTAAAAATAGTTCACTTTGTTTGAATAAGCAATAAAAAAATAGGCTGTGGATGACGGTGTGGAGGGGGATCTAATCTGAAAGTTAGAAGGCAGCCTTTCAGGGTGGCCATCCATAGCTGCTCTGAATTACCTGAGAGGAAAAGGTTGATTTTTAAATGCTTTTCAGGTATAAAGGCTGATAAGGGAGGAGGCTCACGTTAGCAGAGTGAAGACTGTTCTTAGCTGGAAGAAAGCAGAGGCTCTTAACTGCTTATCACGTAATTTTCCACAATCTTGAATCCTTTCAACTTGAACTGTTCTTTTATTTGCCAGAATCAGACATGAACTGGATACTAGGTCTTGTTCGTTGTAAACTGGGTAAGTTCTATTTTGTTGCTGCTTTACTTCCAAGTTGAACTGCATGATAAATCCCTCTACCTGGCAGACAAACCTTTTAAAATTCAACTATACCCAGACTTTTCCTTGTACGTATGTTTGACTCTGCCTCCCCTGCCACTTATCTAAAGGTGACTGAGCCAAAAGCTAAATGGAGACTTTCCTAGCTTGAGTGGCAGTTGCAAGCTGCCTGTAAAACAATCCATTGGATGCATCTCTGGTGTCCCCCCCGCTTAAGAATCTTTTAGTTATGGAACACTTTGATAACTTAAATGCCTAATGTCTACTGATGTTTTTGTACAAGAATACTTCCTAGAATCTGTAGCTCATTCCTTGTCCACAACCCCAGGGTAGGGAGCGGTCATCATGTTAAGATAATGGGGAATACTGAATGTCTTAAATAAAATACAGAGTCAATCTTCAAGCAACCTTATATTTAGAAGTTGTGTAAAAATAGACACTAGGGGGCAACTTTATTTTTCAAAAGTAAAAATGCACTTCTAAAGTGAGTCATGTTGTGATGGATACAGTTTTTAAATACAAGTCAGGTACAGTGATAGTACTTGTGATGGATGCCTGCTATTAAATATTTACTTAATCTTCTCTCTAGCTTGGTCAAGTCTAGTGAAGCTGGTCATATCAAACTACAATTGCCAATTCCACCCTTTAAGTTTTAAAACTCCTTTTTCAAGGGCTTATGTCCATGGTATCAGAGTTTGGCTCCCACTTTTCAATCTAGTTGGAACAGGTTAACATATGACCATTACTTTGCAAGGGAAGATAATTTTTGGATACCATCTGCTCAATGTAGGAGTTCAGGTTTAGTAGTCTATGGGTTAAGGGTGACCTTGTTCCCTTCCGTTAAGAAAAAAAAAAAAGTCCCTGGAGCACACTGTGCTTTGACCCTCAGACTGTGGAAAAGCATTAACAGTGCATTGCTGATAAAGCCATGCAGGGTGGACTTCTAGAGTTATGCAAGCATTCCATGTTTCAGTCTCTGAAAGAAGACCAAGACATTGCCCAGCATGTTCATTCAGTAGTAGTACAACGGCACAAACATTAAACCAGCAAGATGGTTTTATTCACATTGTGCTATCAACTTAAGTGTCCACAGAAAGACTGTTTGCTTCTGTCCCAACTTGACCTCAACAAGAGAAGTGCAAGACACCAGTCACAAATTCTCCAGTTCACATCTGGCAACTATTAGGTCAAATAATAACTGAGAAGGTGGCTCAGTCTGACCCAGGGATAGGAGTATCACCTTCACACAGCCTCAGAGAGGCTGCTGGTGTCATCCAAAAGTAATCTAACAATGCTTAAAAAACTCCACCTCATTTCTTGATTCCACGGAGTCATGGTTTAAAGCTCTGATAAGGAAAAGTCAATATAACCAAGACGCTAATATCCAAAGGGCCATTTTGGTTTCACTTGAGGGAACTGTGTGGTTGTGCACTGCCAACCAGCCTTTGCTGTTGCATACACAAGACTAGAGTGCTAAGATAACATCATCTCCTTTGTTTTATCCAAAAATAGGGCAGAAGTCTGCGAGCAAGTACTATAGACCTGATCGATAGATTTGAGTGATTTTTAACCTTTATCATCCTATACTTCAGAGCCCAAATATAGATACTTAAACATGACTACAGACAAAATTCAGTGGTGAATATTGCTAGCATGCTGTGTTGCATTATGTCAAAAAAACCCTTGAAAAATGCCCTAAAAATAAAAAGGTAAATGATTGTGCATTGCATGATGATACCGTTAGGTGTGCAACTTTGGTTCATGCAAAGTCTTCTGTCATGGACAAACTGCTGATAGTTCAAGGATTCATGAAGATCCTGGCATATGCCATCTTTTCAGCCATGTTCTTTCCATAATACCAAATGAATACTGTGGTCTGGCATACTGGTGGCAAAAACCAGGCCCATGTCATTTTGACCATCTAGTCCATTTAGCCAGGAGATTTCACCAGCCAAGAAGCTGGAACCTCTCTTTGACTTTCGATATTCTGGCAGAGGCCAGCGGCTAATCAGTTTTTCTGTCCTCAAATCCATTATATACAGGTAGCTGTTATCAAACAGCAGGGCAAATATCTCTCCAAAGCCCAGCAAGGACACATTTGCAAAGTCAGGAGGCTTGATAACCCTGGGGAGGGAAAAACAAGCATTTATCTCATTGTACATTAGCAAGCCTGCCTTGCATGAAACTGCACTTCCTACATACAAGTGTAAAAAAGGAAACGAAAACCTCTAAAGCAGGGGTAGGCAACCTTTTCTGTCTACAGGCCAGAATGATCCATCCCAGGTCACAGCAAGGCAGGCAGGTACTAGAACCATGCTGCAGCTGGCATTCGTCTCCCATGTCCAAGGGAGATCACCTACCACCAAATGCTGACAAAGTCACACATCTGTTAGTGGGATCCAAATGTTCCATGGACTGTGGGCTGCCAACCCCTGATCTAAACAAACTAGTCTGACCCCGTATGGCATTTCTTATGTTCTCACATTGATTTTCTAGGTGGATGCACAGTATTAGTGTCCAAATTTAGAACTTAGGATAAATCCAAATTACATCTTGCTGGAAGTCTACTATCCATCCAGAAAATCTATTATGTAATCTGAAGTTGCCATGGCTCAACTGTCATTCAGATTAAAGGGCACGAACTACTCGGAGTACTTGTATTTGAAATAAGGAAGAAAAGCACAGCATAGACTTATCGCATGATTACATTGCTATCTTGGAAAAGTCAAACCTGAGAACATAATGCCATGGGCAAAAATACAGCTCACCTGTAACAAATGTTTAGTTTGGAGTGTCAACATGAACCACCTAAAGTGGCAGGTGGTTCAAAGTAAAGTTACTCCTTACTTGTTACTAAACACCCAAGATTATATACACTGAACCTATAGGCCCCTGTTCTCCCTTTGCTTCAAGGTGGAGTCACTTTTGGGGGGTTAAACCGCTGGCTGATAGGTGGTGGTGTTATTCCTACAGCAAAGGCCTGTTCTTGGGAAGCTTTGATTCTGGCTGCAGACACTGCTCTGGGTCTGAACATTCAGTTGAGAACAGGGTCCAAATAAAACCCTACCCTGCTGTCTGACCACCACCCACAGCTGGCAGAAGCTTACTATATTATTCCACAGATGCTTAGGGGCCTGCAATAAGGTCTCAGGTTCAGGAATGCCAGCAGAAGGGGACAGTCTCTATACATTCTTATACTACTAAAGGACTCCTTAATATGGCCAGGTGAGTCACTACAAACCAACAAAATACTACTGTTCTTTCCCATGTGAACTTGTGTCAGCTACCAAATCTTTTTTTCACAACTAAACTAAGTGATTTAGGTTGAAAAACTATTCAAGGTGTGAAAGGGTAATAGAGTCCTGGTGCCAAGACAAAAACTAACAATATATTTATGTAGCAACACCAACTTCAGCTTAGCAGGTTTTATCCTAGTTTAACTAAAAGTGCACATTTAAAGGACTTTCACGAGGGTTGTTAGTTATGTAGCTGATGTATAAGGTATTAGGTGGATCTCAAAAGCTATACAGGTACTCTTGCTTGCTGTCTTTCAATACTAAACTTCATGTACATGTTTGTCTCAAACTGAAACTTTTACCTGAGAATATCATAGCTGGCAAAGTCCCATTGGTACAATCCTAGAGCTGAACTGCACACGATGTATTTGCCATCAAAGTGCAGTCGGGGCTGCAGTGAAATGCTGCGATCTTCAGACACTGACAGGGTTTTTAAGCATTTGCAATTTATTTCTCTTCCAATAGGCCAAATCTACAAATCAAAAACAAAACAGTGTGTCAGACTGCAAAGGACACAACTTGTGAGTTGTTGCACAAACATAAATGCAGGGATCACTTGGCCCATACTGATAAAGTGGACATTCTGAACCAGGAACAGTTAGTGAATTTAGACTAGCTATACATATTTTCAGAATTATCCTCTGGAACTAAAGCTTCTGACTAGACAGTACGAAGTACTGTGAGACTGATCAATTGGCTCTTCAGTTAATGGAAAATGTTATCAAAGTCTGTGGCATTTGTATTTCACCAAATGCCTTGAATCAGTCTTTCCTGACATCAGGAATATGGCAACACAGGTGTCATCTATCTCTATCAAGCATGGTACAAATACTGTAGTATTTGTCTTTTGAAGTGCTGTGTGCTATCACAATTCAAACAGAGGTATGGGTAAGTTGTGGCTCTTTGGCTAACAGCAGATCCTCATGATCATCAGGACAGTGTTATTAACTAAGTCATTTCAGATTTTTCTTATTTTCAGAGGGACTTGCTCTGCAATTCTGATACAGTATGTCTTGCTGAAGTTTTTTTTAATGTCAGAGGATTTTATTTATATTGCCCCTTTGTGTTCAGATAAAACGAACATGAGCAACATGTTTTTCATCAAAAATCTGTCTTAGCCATTTAATTTTTGTATTGCAGTAGTAGTTCCAATAAGCAGATGAACACTGTGCAACTTCAGACTACTTAGAGCCCTCCACCTCCCATAAATGCTTGCATATGTCCTTTGCTTGAGGGAGTACGGACACTGGGCAACCACTGCCTGTGCTTGCTCTTTTGCCTTGCTGCATACCAGGGCTGCCACTCAAGCAAGCCCAGCCATCCCAGTACTAGTCATTTATTTTGGTCCAAATGTGTGAAGAAAAACATCTGTCAGCCACTAGAGGCATTTGTCTTGTATATGTGTTTGCATAGTATACAGAGCGTATAAGGAAGTCAGTGTGCTTTACCAGCTCCAGTAGATGTATAGTAGGTGTATAAAGCATTCTATGCCCATTTGTCATGATATGCATTTAGACAAAGTACATACCTTGATTTCATATTTATCTGCACTCAGAAGAATATAATCCCCTGGACTATGCATGAGAGATTTGACCTTGCATTTCTGCAAAACCACCTACAATTGAAAAAAAAAATTAAATGGGACTAAAATTCATACAACAGGTATTTTGATGGCAAATTACCTACCCAAATCTAGTCTTAAATTTCTCCTGTATATATTTCAGGTTTTCAGTTACTTGGTATGTCACTTGTTGCTTTGGAGAGCAAGTGCTCTTAAAAAAACACTTAGGGTATGCTCATACTGCAGTCACAGCAGTAAGTGCAGCATAGTGTAGAAACGCGCTAACTTCTTGGCAGCGTAAGTTAGCCTAGACTGAGCTCTGTGCTACTGCAGTTAGACTTCTATCAACACCAGGCAGCGGAATTAGATTTAAAGCTAGTTTGCATCTACCCTGCACAGCAGAAACCTTTGTGACGGCAGTGTAGGTGTATGTACCATTAGTCAAGACACAGAAACTGAACACCACACTATTCCTGTTCCCACCGCAAACAACTCACTGTGCCAGACATTCCACTTACATTAGACATCAGCCCAGAAACCCCTTGAACAGCAAAGGACAGAGTTTGGCATTTCTGTATCCCCATTTGAGGGCATTGTGTTCACTTTCCTTTGTATTTTTTTGGTGTGCCAGTCACGGAAAAGCTGCACTAAATAAGATCACTGGCTCTTTTGTTATACTTGCACTTTAAAAGTGGCTTGGATTCACTACCTTGCATTTGTTCTTTGTACCAAACCCTGAAACATAGCATCATTCTATTCACTCTGCAGTAGGAACTGCATGTTTAAGGGGAAGGTGGGGGGAAGGGTCCAGTATAGCTGTGCAACTGCCTCTTCTGCTGAACACTTATTTTATAATATCAGTGTTCTTTGATGGACCATAACCCACAAACCTTATGCTATCTCTTCTCTGCAGGGCTACTAACAGTCCACATACCTCTATAAAAGCATAATGCTTGAGACACGGTACAGGTATGTAACAAACTTGTTTCACAAATGCTTTCCAAAATACTGTTAAAATCAATCCAAGCCTACCTTTGTGACCCATTCTGTGTGTCCAGTAAGTGTATTCAGGCACGTTCCTGTTGATAAGGCCCATACTTTCACAGTGAAATCTGCTGAGCCACTGACCAGGATATCAAGTTCATCATTGTAATCCACACTAAAAACTACAAGCAAAAAGGATTTGATATAAAAAAAATGCTGGCTCTCCCACAGAACCTACTCCATGCTGTGACATATGGAGCTTATGGTGGAACATGCTGCCTGTCATGCTGGGTTTCCACTGCTGGAGTAGACACTAGCTATTTAGTCATCTTGCTAGAACAGCACAAGGTGCATCATGCCTATGGCCCAGCATGGCTAAGCCTCGACCTTGCCAAGGAGAGGTGCCAGAGCAGCATCCCTATTTCCAAGTCTATTTTGGCTGTGTTTTACCACAAAAGAGCCAAGATGGAAAGCCATCCACAATACTGAATAAACAGGCTTAGAGCAGAAATAAAGGGCTCAGTATGCAATGGACTAAGACTCTAGGTGAAAACTTGGCTTCAAACCTAATTTGACTGGTGGACTTCAGTTGGAGAGCTTGACATACCTGCACCCGTGTGCCCTCTGAAGTGCTGCGTCTTGGCCCCTGAGCTCCATTCCCAACAGGCTACCGTGTTATCAAAGGATCCTGTCACAAGCTTTTGTTCATCAAACTTCACCGCAGCACAAGTGTGTGTCTGGATGCCATATATGCACTGCCCTGTGCTCACGTCCCACAGCTTTGCAGACAAGTCATCTGAACCTAGAATTTGAAAGAACAGGCTAGGGGGCAGCATGGAACTGGCATCTCTTCCCCAGTATAATACTGGGTTTCACCCAGTTACATCTTACATGTCATGGTTTTGACCAAGTAAGTAGGTGCTCTACCTTGCCCAAGTGGGAGAGTAAATGTTGTTTTCGGTTTGGGTGCTGGGTGCCTGGCCTCCCAGCATCCTACATCCACTTCTTTAACACAACTTCCAGAAACTCCTGTCCCAGTTGAGAGCAAACCCTCCTATATGCCAATATCTTCTGGAACTGCACAGGGATGTTCTGGAATTGCATAGACTGATTGAACAGGCACAGCTTTGGAAAGCCCCAGACTTTGTTGCGCTCTGAAGCAGCTAGGACTTTTAGTTCCACTTCAAATAGGAAAGAGGCATCCAATCCTTTTGAAAAGGAAGATGGGAATGGTAGTTAGCCTAGCTCCTTCCTTTTCACCTGCCAATTCCAATTCCCTCCCCGTCTTCTCCAAAAATACCTCACAACCAACCTACACTATCTGCTGACCTACCTGTTTTGGAGAGCCAAACAAAGCCTACTACACCTGTTTTCAACACTAATTGCTTCAGAGGAAAACAATGTGCTCCTCTTCATCACTTTTAGTCCTGCTGGCTAAGGAAGTGAAAGACTAGTCCAGAGAAGAGAACCAAAGCTACTGTGGCAATTTTAATGTACTGATCAAACCCAGGAGTATGGTCAGTCCTCCCAACTTATTTGACTAGTGTCACACTTGTTATGGTTCATAACATTAAAGAGTAAGTGACAATTATAGTGATGGGCTCCTGAATTGCTGCTGGGAAAATTTCTTTGCTGCATGCCCTAGCAGAAAATGTTAACCTCCTTACTCTTCACTCTTGTAGTTATGTATTTAATATAGGAACAAACACAATAG
The DNA here is from genome assembly GCF_001723895.1 of Crocodylus porosus. Classification (NCBI taxonomy): domain Eukaryota; kingdom Metazoa; phylum Chordata; order Crocodylia; family Crocodylidae; genus Crocodylus; species Crocodylus porosus. Next base: position 20,098,959 of record NW_017728925.1, read on the forward strand.
GAATTGTTTCTGATCATTCGATAGAAATGCAGCCTGACATTCTGAGATGCTTTTGCTAAATTCCATCGTTTTGTGGCTGCCGTCTTTATGACGGAAGGGGCAGGCAGCACCACCAGGGAGCGATACAGGCAAGCAGTCACAGTAAGTAGTTTATAAGCCTTCAAACAGACATTTAAGGTACACAGAGGACTGCACTGGCCTACAGACATAACGCACATCATAACAGTTTGCTATGTTCCACTGTGTGAAGCAGACCATCCTCCACCCCGCCCCCTTTATGGTGACTGTATGTTATAGATACCAAGTGGTTAACTTGAGCAAGGCACCCGAATGTGGAGAGCATTCCCTTTCTGTGGGGCAAAACAGCATTTTTGTATTCCTGAATGCACTTGCCATTTCCAAGCACTATATGGAGTTCTGTTAGTTTTACCCTCTTGTTGAACATAATTACAAGGACTTTAAATCTCCTTGCTCTTTTTACTGAAGGGACCAGTGAACATAGAGATGCCTCCATGATCATTGTGGATACCTTTAAGAAACTTACTTAAAACAACACTATTGGTGTTAAGTTGATAAAGCACATCATAACTCCTATGAAGTAAACAGCAAGATGGGGAAAATGAGAAATACTTAAGCGTCATAAAATATCCAGGGGTTCCTACCTGTACAAAGAAGTCCATCTTTATAGTAAAGTGCATATACTCTGGCACTATGTCCAATTAAAGAGGAGGTCTCAAAGGCTTCATGGTCCTTCAGTTGCTTCATCCTTAAAATAGCCTTCAAGTAAACCTTCTTCCAGTGCAGAGGGTCCTGAACAGAGTCATCTATCTGCCAGCCCAAATTCTTACAAGCTGTCTGCCACACCTCTGTACAGGCACTTATAACCTTATTCCACTGCTTAGAGACGAGGCAACATGTGAGTAAGGTCTGAGGATCGAGCCATTTTAGCAAATAAAAACTGAGTTCCAGCGGAAGAAGTTTGAGGAAGTCCCTCTTGAGAAGGATCTCTAGGTTATTGGAGAGGTGCCTGAGCTGGACTGCTCCACTCAAGCTAATCAGGTGATCCAGAGTTTCATTTTTCTGCAAGTCCGTCAGAGAAAGAAATGCAACAGAAATGTTATCAAGCCATGCTTCAAAGTCCTTTTTCTCCATAAGGTTATGGAAAAATCTACCTGTGGTACATCAAAATATTGTATTAGTTCTATTCAAAAAGAAAATGTCATCATCTCAGCTTTAATTATTGGTTTATCTGTACTCTCAAGCCCAACACTGACTGTTTGAGTCACTGTGTTAACTATATTGTTATGTATTCAAGTATTCAACACCTGCAACATCATGTTTGAAGATTATGTATTGGCTGTTTCACAAAGGACAGCCATCACAACTTAAAACGTATATCGTCAGAGACAAAGCATTAGTGTTGTTGCAGCACTGAACGCTAGTCCCGCCTCACAAAGTCTAAAGCCTAAACCGACCGTCTGAACTGCGACCCCTGAACTCCTCAGAGCGGCAGCGCCAGAGGCAGGTTGTTGGTGTGCGCTCATGAGTACATCCGTGCTGCTGCTTCCTCGCTCTTGTACAAGAGGGAGGAAAACCCTGTGGTGCTGGGGCACGGGGTCGGATGGCCAGAGCAGGCCTGGCCGAAACACCCCAAGTTACGGGGCCCTGCACCGCTCTGGACACAAGAGGACGGAGCCGGCCCGGATACTGCCGAGGGCTCGTCCTGTCCCAGGCGCTCGCATGCTGCTGCAGGGCCCCTGCCCTGCGGGAGCCCCAGCGCCATGACCACGGGGGAAGGGCCCGGCAAGCAGCGCCGTGTTCATGCCCGCCGGCGCCGCGGCCCTGGTGCGGACACTCCGTGCGCGGCCTCACACGTGCCCCGGAGCGCTCCCCTCCCGGCCCGGCCCGCTGCCCCGGAGCGGGCCCCGGGCACCG
>NW_017728925.1:20100993-20114105 GCF_001723895.1 Crocodylus porosus
CCCGCACGCCCATGGCGCCGCTGGTCCCGGCCGCCCTGCAGCCCCGCAGCTTCCGGCGCATAACGTCACGTCATCGCACAGCGCCCAGCCCCGCTCCGCCCAGCCCCCGTTAAAGGGGCCGCACTGTGACCCCCGGCGGGGGTGGTGCCAGGTCTTCCGAGTCGCGAGTCCTCCACGGCCTAGAGCGGGCGGAAGTGTGGGCGGGGCCGCCTTCAAGACTGACCCGGCCCGGCGCCTGGAGCTGCGAGCAGGTGCCGGGACGGGGAGGCGTCATGGCGGTGGTGGAGGATGAGACTCGGCCTTTGCTGGGCCCCCGCGAGCCGCTGTCCGACCCGCTGAGGTGCGGCCGCGCCGGGCTGGGGGCTCCGTACTGGGGCCTTTCCCGGGGTGCTTTCGAGCCAGGCGGGAAGTCGCGGCCTAGGGGCGGGTGGCGGTGGCGGTGGCTGGGGCGGTGGCGGTGGCGGAGGCGGTGGCGGCTTGGCCTGGCTGACCCGTGGCGGCGCTCCTCAGCAAGGTGCGGGACGCGGGGCTGTTCCTGGCCACGTTCGCGGCGGTGCTGGGACCGTTGAGCTTCGGCTTCGTGCTGGGCTACAGCTCGCCTGCCATCCCCGCGCTGCGGCGGAGCAGCGATCCGGCGCTGCGGCTGGACGGCGACCAGGCGTCGTGGTTTGGGGTAAGCGGGGCCCTGAGCGGGGTGGGGTGGCCGGCCGGACGGCACAGAGCAGGCCTGGGGGGCCCAGCTTGCTGCCTGGCTGCGGCTCGGGGCCCTTCCCTCTGTCCTCGCTCGCTGACCACCAAGACGACCTGGCGCTTGGCTGTTGACCGACTGCAGCCTGCCCCGCCCCTCCCCCATCTCCACACCTTCTTTCCTCTCTTACTTTGTAAATAACAACATTGTCTGAAATGTCCCCGTGCTTCGGGGGGTGCTGCCCTTTGGCTGCATCCGGTGAGGCAGTTGCGCTTGTCCCTGGCACCTACTCGGACTGCCCGTCAGGTTGGCTCCCAGCTCCCCTGCAGGAGTCGCAGGGAAGGCAGCTGCTTGGGCAGCAGTTGCTTCCTGGAGCTTTCTAGCAACTTGCTGTTTGTCCCATGTGCAGGGGTGACGTGCTGGGGGTGCGTGCAGGTGCCTGTGCACCCCCTGAGTGTGGCAGCGTACCCCTGCGGGCAGTTGCCGCTTGCCATCCTGCTGATGCTGCCGGTGGTGTCTGCGGGCAGTCCACCATAGCTCCTGGCTGCTGCTACCACTGCTGATGGTGCCTGCTGACCCCCGGTCAGCACTTGCCACCACCAGTGCAACTGTGTATATGTACACCCCCCCCACCCCACCCCCATTCATGCCCGTGTGTGACTTGGTTTTTTTTTTTTCAGTCTATAGTAACCTTAGGAGCTGCGGCTGGAGGAGTACTAGGAGGCTACGCTGTGGATAAGCTTGGGCGAAAACTGAGTCTGATGCTGTGCTCAGTTCCATACATCTTTGGGTTTATGATTATAATCTCTGCCTACAATGTCTGGATGCTTTACTGCGGACGAATACTGACTGGTTTAGCCAGTGGAGTTACTTCACTTGTTGTTCCAGTAAGTGAACAGAGTGTATTTTCTTCAGTGCACATACACCTGAATGCCCTTCTAGATTTTAAAGTGACTCCTAGAAATGTGTTCTCCTGCTGTCTAGGCTTGTGTTTTCCTAATCCAACTCTTGCATTGGAACACGTCAAGATTTCTTTTCTCATTGATCTAACCCTGAATTTCTTCCAACCCTGAACTTGCCTTTAGCTTAGCTTATGTCTAAAGAATTTCCTTGTTTTATTTAAAGAACCCTCCTAGCAATCACTGTCTGCTTCTAAGTATCTGAAGATGAACAGTATCTATCAAAGTTTGAGAGATTTTAAAAAAAAACGAAAACAAAACCATAAATAAATTTAAACTTTAAGTTCTCATTCACTACTAGGTGGTAGGTGCTTTGTCACTCTGGAACAGTGCAAGGTATAGTGCAGCTATATCCAAGTTTACTATTAGTGCCTGACTTCAAGTTCTTTTGTGCACATACTAGTTGCTGCTCCCCACCCTTTCATACCCCTGTGCTTGGGACCCTTCCCCTCCTTTCTTGTACTCCTTGGTGAGTGAATCTGGGGTAACGTAGTCTTTGTGACACAGTTTGGGGGATTAACTGTTGCGCTTATTACTGTTTTGCATCACTGCTAACACTTGTCAAATGAGTGTAAACTAAAGGTACATAAAAAGGCCCATAACTTATTATAGGCTTAAAAACATAAGGATACTTTAATTTCTGTGTGTAAAGTTGTTGGGCTGTTCTCAATTAAGGATAGCCTGTGGGCTTGGTCCCACTGAGATCAGAAGGCTGCAGGGGCCTTTGAAAGAGAAGTCTTCACGGAACTTGTTGAAAGAACGCTCCATCTCTTCATCAAAGAGACTTGCCTTGAAAACTTGTTAGGTAACTTTCCCATCATGGATATAGCAGAATCTGTTCTGTGACCAAAATGGCAAGTGTGAAAAGTCTAATGCCCAATGTTAAGTGTTAAGAATTTGTGAAAATGACTTCTATGAGGTAAAACCAAGTTGCAAAACTTCTGTCTGAAGTATAACAGCTGTAACTTCTGGGGGAAGGTCAGACATTCTTCATGCATGAAGGTGAGGAATTATGGCCTTGAAGACCGAATTCAATTCTGCTTTCCTGGCTCAGGTTAAAAGCAATTTCCATAACATTGGATCCCTATAAAGTGATCTTAAGTGTGTGTGTGGTGGGGGTTATGCAAGGCAAGACCTGCCTGTGTAATGTGCTGGGCAGGGGCCAATGAACATCTATTTTTTTTAGAGTTTGACAGGCCTTGGGAAGCATGGGTTTCTGTGAAGTAAAATGCTAGGGTCTTAAACCTAATCTGCAAAGATGTGTATGCATGTAAATCTTCATGCTCATCCAGAACCCTGTATAAAGTCAATGGGGTTTCAACCAGTGTCTGCTTACAAAACTGAAGATCTTAATTTTCATCTTGGGGATATGAAGAGTTAATGTCTTTATGCACGCTTTAGCCATTTTCTGAAGGAAAACATGCCACTTCATGTTCTACTTGTGGTGTTTAATAGCTTTTGGTATTTTGGGGGGAACTGTGATCCCTCAAAGTGACCTTATTAGCCTTGGTTGCTCTGGTCATTCCATTTTTTTTTTCAGCTGTCTTTTGGTGTTCCTAGTAGGCTAATAGCTGTGGGGGTTGTTTGTTTGTTGTCTTCCCCTCTGCAGCTGAATTAAATCCTTTGTTTAATACTGCATGGAAAGATGCAACTGAATCTCTTCTGCTTCCACACTTAGGTTTATATATCAGAAATATCACATTCAAGAGTTAGAGGAACACTTGGCTCATGTGTTCAACTGATGGTGGTAACTGGCATACTGGGAGCTTATGTTGCAGGTTAGTGAAACTTTCTTAGAAAGCAAAAAGAGCATAGGCATGTGAGCTGGGGGTGGGGTGGTGTGGAAGGGAGGAAGCGCATGCTTTGTTTTATTAGCAGTACTGGCTCGGCACAAGAGAATCATCTGATAGTTGTGCTTATAACCTTTTCCTTCCCCTTTCACCCCAGGAATGGCACTTGAATGGCGCTGGTTAGCTGTGCTGTGTTCTTTCCCACCCTGCTTAATGGTCATATTCATGTCCTTCATGCCCGAAACGCCTCGGTACCTGCTGAATCAAAACAAACGCCCAGAAGCCATAGCTGCTTTAAAATTCCTACGGGGACCACGTGTGGACCATGAATGGGAATGCAGGCAGATTGAAACTAGTGCAGAGGAGCAGGTGATAAGAGTGGGTGGGTGGTTGGTTGGTTCTGGCTTTCATTTAAAAGACTGGCTGAATAAAGAAGAAACTTGAATGTAAACAGATGATTAGACCTTCTGTGTTCAGACACACATTTATCAAGACTGGACTTATTTGACCTTTTACTTAAAAACTTACATCTGACCTTCCCCACCTGCCCCAAGTAAATCACTGTTTTGGAGACTGTTTCTGTACTTCTTGTGGCCTGAACCCATATTTCCAGGAGCTAAAACTCTCGCTGCAGTCTCTGGAAGTGCTAGATCAGGTCCCAGTTATATCTTCAATAATATGTAGTTTATCTTTTCAGTCTCTTACTTACATATTGACAGGATTTGGATATCCACACAGTGCAGAAAGAGCTAAGACGAAATGAAAAGGCTGGAAGTGTTGGGCAAAAATCTGCTCTTCTACACCCCTGTAAAAAAGAATAATTTGGGCTTTGGTGTAGAGTTTGAGTAGGCTGCTGAATAGGTGTGTAGAGTTTGCTGTATAGCAAATATCAGGATCTCCATCACAGAAAATTGTTATAAAAGGTACATATGGGTTGTGTTGTGAAGGACAGATGGAGTATGGAGGAGCCAGAGGCACCAAATTAGGCACACACACACAAAAAAAAAAAAAAAAAAAAGGGGGGGGGGAGCAATCTGAAGACTTCTGTAGCCTCAGTGCTGTTCCTCTGGTGTTCTGATACTGTGGTTCAATTACAGCACCTAAGAAGTATGACAGAAAGGTATAAGAAATCCACAGCATTTGATTACAGCATCTGAAGCTATTTCAAAGATGGCAAACATTCATACTACCAAGGAGTTTAACAGATTTCTTAAATGGGAGACTTGCAGTGTTTGCAGTCTTGCCTCTAAAGCTAGGTGGTAGCTTTTCTTCTTTCACTTGCAGAAACTGACCAGTTTCTCACTGAATCATTGCCTGCCTGCCTGCCTTTTTTTTTTTTTTTTTTAGCATGGACTAAGTCTAGCAGAAGTTAAGAGTCCGTCAGTCTACAAGCCATTCTTTATTGGTGTGGCACTGATGTTTTTCCAGCAAGCAACAGGGATTAATGCAGTTATGTTTTATGCAGAAACTATCTTTGAAGAAGCTAGTTTTAAGGTAAGCATGGTGCATTTTTTTTTTTTTTTTTTTTTTTCTTCCCAAAGGTAATTGCCAAGTATAACTTCAGGTACAGCTTTGATCATGATACTCTTGGGTCAGGCAGACGTGGTCTTTGGGTAAAGGTGGGTTTTATTATTTTCTTTTATTCTTTTAATCCATTAAATAGTTGGAAAAATTGTTCTTTCCAAACTTTTGGGTGCACATGCCCTTCAGGCCCAGGGAGTCTGCTGGCTTGTGCCCAAAAGCTTGCAAAGGACAACTTTTTTCCAACTACTTGGTTAATCTAAAAATCAAAATCACACTTGCCCAAAGAACCTTGTCTGCCTACATTCTCAAACCAATACAGCTACGACCAATACCCCGGAACTCTTGGTTCAGAGCACCTAACTAGGCCAAATTCATTTGCAGCTAGATCACTAGTGTTGGGTCTCTGCTCCAATAGGTTTCTTGTCTTGCATGCAAGTATTACTTTGGTTTATCTTAATATTTTAAGTTGGTTTGTTTGTTGGTGGTTGTTGTTGTTGTTGTTTTGTTTTTTTCTTTTTAAGTGAAGAAGTATATTAAACTTAGCTTGTACTCTACTTCCAGGAAACAGATGCAATCAGAAGCCATATTGTGAGACTCGTAGGTCTACATAGTAACCTTGACAGGGGATTCAGTTTTCTTTGCATAATAGAAGTTGGGCTGGGAGAATAATTACCATCTTTTGATTTTTGTTTTTTATGTCTTCCTTCATACCTCATTCCATGTATTCCTGTTCTGTTGTCTAGTTCCCATGCAAAAGAATGCCCTGCATTTTAGACTGTTTGTTTGTTTGTTTGGCTCAGTTTCTCTTATTTCCTGATTCTCCTTCAGATATGTCTTGGGTTTTTTTGGTTGCTTTTTTTGTTCATGAATGCAAGCAGGGAGATTTTGAGGCTACATGCCTAGTCTGAGCAGAGAGTGGAAACTGGAAGGAATTATCTCTCTAACTTTTTTTTTTTTTGTCAGGTGTTTGACTTCAGTAAAGTTGATATAACTCACATTATATATCCGTTGTTCCCTAGGTAGCTGCACATCATAGCCATTTAGATTCCTAGCTACTGGGTGGTAACTTATGTCCTGCTTGAAGGCACTGGCCCCTGTCACCTTGAGCTACAGATGGGTCTTGTAAAGCTAAGCAGTTTTAGTTGTATTCCATAAAAGCAATGACAAGCAAAACAAAATAGTTCAATATACTATTCTATGCCTAGTACCCCATATTCAATAATGTTTAAAATCACTGAGATTCTTTTACACAGCATCTTGTATACAAGTTAAAAGAGTGGTAAAACAATGTCAACAATACAAAAGTGCATAAGGAAAATTCATAATCACTTGCTGAAAACCAAGAAATTGCTTCTAAAAACATTTTCCCTCTTTCAGGATAGCAGGATGGCTTCAGTTGTTGTGGGTTCAATACAAGTGTGCTTTACAGCTGTGGCTGCACTTATCATAGATAAAACAGGACGGAAAGTACTACTTTGCGTATCAGGTAAAAATATAAGCTGGGGTATGTGTTTTGGTCACCTAGAAATGGCTGGCTTGAATCCTTGTGGAAGGCCAGGGAACCTCCTTGTATGCATGTTTGGAGCAGGGCATGCAACAGTGTTATAACATTGTAACATTCCTCCAAAGATACAAAGGGTCCAATCCAGGGTGGGCAAAATGCAGCTTTGGGGCTGGATGCAGCCCACCAGGTCATCCCATCCAGCCTGTGGGGCCCCTAAAAACATCAGAAAATTAATATTATCTTCCTCTGGCTTGCCAAACTCAGTAAGTGGCCCTCTGCCCAAAATAATTGCCCGCCCCGATCCAATCCAGTCAGTGTGTTCTAGACTCCTCTTCTCACGCATGCTTTTTATCTTAATTTTGGGCTCTTAGTTCTGCTACTTTTAACTTCCTCTGTGGAAGTGCTGATGCCATGATACCAACTCCTGGGAGAATTTAAAGATCCAAACAGGGTACCGAGGGCTGTTTTTATACAAGCCTTTTAAGTAAAAAGCTAGGACAGGGGCAGGCAACCCCTGGCACAAGTGTCAGAGTGGCACATGAAGTCATTTTGTTTGACATGCGTGCTGGGGGGAGGGGAGTTGTGAAGGCCCTGATCCTTGTTGTAACAAGGATCCCTAGCCCCTTCCCTGCCATCTGCACTTACTACTGGTAACAAGCTGGACCAGGGCTCTGTGGACCCCAATGCAGTTGCTTGTAGCCTCCTGTTATGAGCAGTCTGGGCTCTGACAGGCAACAGGGGCCCCAGGAGGCTGCAAGTCGCTGCATCGGGGTCTGCAGAGCTTAGCTTATTGCTGGTGGTGGGTGCAGATGCTTGTGCACGTTGGGGCAGACAGTGTGGAAGGGCTCAGGGTTGTGTTGCCCCAAAGATCAGACCCCTCTTGGCTCCCACACCATCCACCGCTGGCGCACCAACACTCGCAAGTCAAGGTTGCGGGTATTTTTGGTGTATTGCCTAAAAATTGCTGACCCCTGGGCTAGAAGATGGAAGAAAATCACTGCAGCTGGCAAATCCATCTGTATATGCCAATCAGATTTTTTTACAAGTATAAAACCTCTTTCAAAAGAAATAGTTCCCTGTATTCTTTAACTTCTTTATCTAAGAATAACAGCAGTAAGAAAGCTATCTTGGTTTGCCTTGGATTTCTAAAATCTGTAGTTGTGTAACTAGGTGGCTTGTTTAAAACTAATGTGAAACACCAACAGACTTTGTTTTTTGTTTGTTTTTTTTGTTTGTTTGTTTTTTTAAAAGAATTTGACCATGGTGCATACACGGAGCACAAAAAATATTCTCAAAAGGATGAAAACTGTCTCCTTAGCACCACTGGAATTTCGGCGTACGCATTGACAGAAGAACCTCTTCAATCTGCATAGTAATTTTAAAAAAAAAAAAAACCCCCCCCCCCACACAAAACAATTGCTTAATACTTGAACTTTCCCAAACTGCTGGTTGTAATTTACTTTTATGTTACCAGCTCTTAGTGTCTTTAGTTGTCTCTTGCATTTTAAGGTTAATTTTTCCATAAGTACTTGTCTGGAGTTGGATGTTCCAAGGAACTAATGAAGAAGTGGGGCTATACCACTCATTCAGCCACCTGAGACTGGCACAGAGCCTCAGCCTATGCAATGCTTGCTGTACAATGAAACGTTTTGCAAAGTGCAATAAACAAGCGCAAGCATGCTTAACAATGGTCAGATGTGGTGTAGAAATGTGAGAAGAAGAGTACTGGTCTCAAGGTTCTGTCAAGGGAGGCTTCTTCAGAGTAACAGTTCTGCTATCTTAATGCGTTTCTGGTTCTTGTGTTTTTTGTCTGCATAATATGAAAGTTTAAAAAAATTTTTTTTTATTAAGTATGGCTCATATACTCCAACATGCATTGTATATGCATCTGAATTCTGTGGCTGCATGCAGAATCATAATGAGTTTCTAATGATGCTCTTACGTGACCACTATGGGTATAACACTCAAAATGAGCACTGAAATCTTGTTTAATATCAAACTTAACTAGCTCTGGGCTGTGTCTGATTTCAAATCTTTAAGTGGCAATAAATCAGTATGTGCTCTCCTTTATTCTTGCAGGGATTATCATGGCTATCAGCACTGCAGCATTTGGATTTTACTTTAAAACGATCCTTCCAAATCAAAAGAACTCATCACATCCTGACTTACTGACCACTCCAAATTGCATATCCTCAGTAGCAGGACATGACCTAACCTGGCTGGCGGTAGTGAGCCTGGGGCTCTTCATCACTGGTAAGTTGACTGGCATTTGTACAGAAGACTTGCACAGAAACCCTGTCATCGGTATTGTAGCACTGCACACTGAAGTCTTGTGTGGTCCAGAGTTGCGCTAGGGGTCTGCAACCTCTTATCAATTAAGTCCAAAAGTTGTGGAAGCTCAGAACTGCTTTGATTTACACTCTAAGGCCTTGTTCCTTTGGTCTGTGTGTCCCTCCTTTAAATCAAATTATTATTCTTGTTGTTGCAAATGAAATTTGATATTTTAGCTGATTTATTTAAAGGCTTGGGCCCTTGTTTAAAGACGCTCAGTAACATACTGTGACAGATTAGTAACAGGGCTCAGATTTCTTGAGAAGCAACTGCGTGCACAAAAATGCTGGAATTCTAAAGTGTGTGTATGTTTTGATTTGGAATTCTAGTGGTTTTGCTCATGTAGCTGCTTCTCAGGAATTCTGAGTCCTGTTGCTAATTGGAATGAATGGATATATGAATTTTTGTTCCCAGGCTCACTTTCTTTTGTTTTTGGTGTGGTTTTTTGTTTGTTTGTTTTTGTTTTGAAGGGGTCTTGTAAGTTCCCCTTGAGCACAAGTCCAAGTGAGTGGTTCTGTGTAAGAAGTGGTGGTGGTTGTTTTTAGTGGTTTTTTTCCTGCATATCTTTCACAGAACCTCTCACTTGGACTTGTGCTCAAGGGGAACTTACAAGACCTGTTCAAAAGGTGATCTTGGGAACAGAAATTCATATGCTGGCTGGACAGTAGCAACCAAGAACTGAATGTGGACACTTGTGTTATGGCTCCATTATAATCTACTTGATTCCTGTTTTTTAATGTCTCTTCACCCTACAGATGTTACTAACCTGCTTACCTTTTTGTAATGGTATTGTTCTTGCACTAATTAAGCTAGCTTTTTTTATGCAAATTTTTAGTCTGTTAGCTACTTCTGGAAATGTCTCTCTCTCTTTTTTTTTTTTTTTTTTTTTTTTTTTTTTTCCTTCCCCAGCCTCCATCTGGCGCCTAGCTTTCTGTGCCTGCTTTCCCACTACTCCTGGACCCCAGCCCTGGCCCTGCCTGCCTGCCCTGCTTCTGGATGTTGCTCCCTACCCCAGCTGTGCATGGAGTAGAACCACTTACAGAGTTTTGATAAGCTGAGGGTGTGCAACAGCTCACCAGAACTCCTTAGGTATACTGCAGGCCCAAATAATTGCCCACCCCTGGTTTAGAGGTATCAAGAAAAGCAGTTATCCATGCTCAGTATGGAGGTTCTGTTGTGTTGGGGTTTTTTTCTAATGTGAATTAGTGTGGCATGTATAATTGCCTTTTTAAAACAGTCTCTCTAGAGAAGTGTCCCTGAATCAAAGCTACCTAGAGGAGGGGAAAAAAAGTAAATGCCTCGCTGAGAAGACTTTGACACCTTTTTCACAGTATTCATGTTTTAAAGTATAGTATAGTTTCATTTTCCTCCTTCCATTTCAGGTTTTGCCCTTGGTTGGGGTCCCATTCCATGGCTGGTGATGTCTGAAATATTCCCACTTAAAGCTAGAGGCTTTTCCAGTGGTGCCTGTGTTCTAACAAACTGGCTGATGGCATTCTTGGTAACAAAGGAATTTCATGATCTTATGGTAAGCATCCTATGACCCCAGCTTGGAACTTTCATAGGTAAAGCTGATGGATGCAGTTGGTGAAGCAGTAGGTTATGCTTTCCCTGGACATGCAGCATTACAGATGGTATAGCTTTAAACTTCTTCTTTCGTCTCCCCTTTTTTAAATGATGCTTCTATTTTCTTTCAGGATGTCCTGACTTCGTATGGCACGTTCTGGCTTTTCTCTGCCTTCTGCATCCTAAATATAATGTTTACTGTTCTTTGTGTTCCTGAAACTAAAGGAAGGACACTAGAACAAATAGAGGCTTATTTCCAAAGATCTTACACCTGAGGTTCTTGAATTCAGTGGGGAACTGAGATGTACTGTTTATTTCTTGGCAGACAAAATTGAGATGACTATTTTGGGTTGGCTGTGAATGCTTCTCTGTGGTTAAACTTGGTTCAGAACAACTTCTAATCAGTGTTCTAATGAACTGGAAGGGATGACACTACGTGCATACATATGGTTGTATAGCAGCATCTTTCAGGGTCACAGAAGCAACTATTACCAGTTCACTTGAACATGCATCGCTTTCCCAGGCCTTGAGCTGTGTCTGTTTGGTCATGCAATTCTGCTTCTCATTGCAGTGTTACCTAATGCAGACTAGCCACAAAATCTGAATCGGCAAATGTAATGCAGGAAGTCTGCTGTTTTTTTTTTTTTTCTCTTCTACATTCCATAACATGCATAGCTAACACAGCAAATTCCCTGTCCAAGGACACTCTGCTATCTGAGTTGTGTGTGATGCAAGTGAAACTGATCCTGAACTCTGAACAGCACCCATTCAGTACCATTGAATCTTTTTGCTTCCCTTTTTTCTTTTACTTCTATCCACTGTATATGGCTGCTGAACAAAATAAACTCTAGGCCCTTTGTCAGCAGAAGGGCTCTGTATACAGTGGTAGAACTATTTCAGATGTTTAAAGTTGTTCAGTAATATGACACTGAAGGATTTTGAATACTGTAAGAGTCGTTTGTTCAGTTGAAGACTACTGTCCTGCTAAGCTGTGACTCTGTCTCAGGCTTTTGCTGGTGGTTTAACGGCTGGGTGTTTGTGTGTAGAGCCCTCTGAGCACTGCGGACAGAACTGAACTCCAGGACTGACACCAGTGACTTGAAGCTACTTCTCCACTAAAGAAGCTTAAGTTACTTGAGTGAATACTTGATTAATACCTGCTGACTTTTTTTTTTTTCAATAAGGTCTTGCATATTTGCACAACTTGTAAGTGTCTTCCTGAAAGTCTGTTCAAAATAAACTTTTTTGCTGGTAAAGAACTTGTTTTTTCCTGTTTTTAATTATGAATATTGTAGAGCTGTCTGTGAATGTCACTGTTACCTTAGTCCCAGTAAGGAAGTGAAAGTTGGATTAGTAGACCAAAGCCTAAAGCAGTTCCATAACAGTATGAGTTGTAGTTGTGGCGGGCCACTAGGGGGGGCTCCTGCATTTAGGCGCCCCCCCCCCCCCCCGTGCCTGATCACCTGCCAGGCTCTGAATGCCTCCCTGAGGGTGCCTTATGTCTGGCCTGCCCCTTTCCTGGAGCCCATTCGCTAGCCTGGGGGTAACGTCACTGCCACCACCCCAAGAATGGACTCAGCCCTGGCCGTGTGTCCTTGGGGAAACACAGGCCTAAGGTCCTACGGGTACTTGACCCAGTACAGGCACTTGGGACGCTTCCCCAAGTCCGGGGGCAAAAAGTACGGTCTCCCTTACTCTGCAGACCTAAGGGGTCTCTTGGGCATAATTTAGACCCACCCCTCAATAAGTCTCCCACACCAGTCACAAAGGAAGACTTTATTGGTTACAGAGGTAGGGTGAAAATAGGGTACAAGATTGAGCAATATCCTAGAAATCCTAAAGAGCAAACAGTCTGGCTGAGGTAGCCTTTTGATCACGCATCTGAGTTACTGCCAGTTAGATGTCTATCAGATCTCGAGTAGCTTACTCACACACTTCATCCAGAGGCTGGTGAGATCCTTTCTAGCATCCGGCTGTTCCTGGGAGAGGGCCCTTTCAGATGTTTATGCTCCTCTGAGGTCCCCGTCCCCCCCCCGCTCCAGCCTCACCTCATGGCCGAAGAGACCGCCTCCTCACCCGTCCTAACTTATGTAGCCCCTGTGACCTCATTCACCTGGTCCGGTGGAGGCCAGCCCCAGTTGGCTGCCAGCCAACCAGTTTGAAATACCTCACCTGTTACGGGGCAGATCCCAGCCCACCAGGTAGATGCCCCTCACCCAGGTGCCAGTCAGGTAGGCAGAGGGAGCAGGTTCCCCCCTCCCTCAGGACTGCAGCCAGCTCAAGTTACCTGAAGAGACCGGGTGAGGGTGCAGTCCCCTCTGCTGAGCCCACCCGACTCGAATGGTCACAGCACAGAGATTGTATCGCATTGTCACAGCGCAGAGATTTTGGGGAGAAACCAAGGTGGCTTTCTGCCACAGTAGTTACCTTGTACTGTGCAACAAGCAAGGTAGTGGGCAAGGTGCACCTTTAGGGTATGAGTAACCTCAAGTTGTTGGGTTTTTTTCTCTTTTAATACTTATCCGGGTATTGGCTATTTTTACAACAGTTAAAGTTTACAGGGGCTGCTGGCTGGCATAGCGGATTGCAGGCTGTGGTACCTGGGCCTATAATCCCAACTCCATGCCCTGGGGCATTTTCTGCCCAAGGTGCTTCCCCGGGGGCCGAGGCCAGTGTTGTCACTTCAGGCAGCCCGGTTCGTGCGGGGGCGGGACCGCGCGCCGGCTGCTCCGGGGGGGGGCCGGGCGCTG
>NW_017728925.1:20114219-20128960 GCF_001723895.1 Crocodylus porosus
GCCCGCGTCCGCCCCCGGGCCGGCCTGTGCTGAGCGAGAGGAGACGCGGGCCCGCCGCCGCGTCCGAGTGCTGCCCGGGCGGGCTGGCGACTGGCACCAAAGGCAAAAACCAAGCGGCCCAGGCACCTTGTCTAATGCACGCTTGGAAAGCCCCCGGGCGCCCCTGCCCGAGCTGGGACTTGACAGGGGTTCAGCTCAGGGCTGGGGTTGCTTCCCTGCCCTTTCATGGGTTTCTGCTGGAAAGGGCTTGCTCTGATCACTCGCAAGAGCTTTCTCCAGCTTGTGCCACTGCTCTGATGGGAAGAATGTTTTTTCCTGGATTTAAGTGTTTTGCTGTAGCTTAAACCCTCTTTGGCAAAGTAGAAAAAGTCTTATTGTTTCTTCTTTAAGGCAGCTTTTCAAATATTTGAACACTGCTATCATGTCCCACTTCCTGCTCCATCTCCTTTTTTACTCAGCTAAACATGACTGGTCCTCCCAGCCTTTCATTAGTGCCTTTATCATCTCTGATTGCTCTGGGATCCTCTCCAGTTTCTCCACAGTCTTAATCTGTGGAGCCCAGAACTGAGTAGAGCAGCATGGTCCCCTCCCGTGTCTTACCCGCTACATCCCAGTGATTGGGGGGCGGGGTCCAAACCAGATCTGTTATGCTGACTGTATGGTGTTATTGGCTGGTATTGAGGCTGTGATCCACCAGCCACCCTCAGACCCTCACACACTTTGCACCGCGGCTGCCTGGGCAGTCATCTTCCTGCTCTATTCATTCATTTGCCTCTTCCTGCCTTGGTGTAGCATCTTGCTTTCATCTTTGCTGAAGTGCATTTTGTTGTCATATGCTCAGTTCTCCAAGTTATCAAGGTCTTCCAGGTTTTGTCGTTTGTAAGTTTGATCAAGAAGTGCTTGCTTTTTTGCATTCAAGTCATTAAAACAGTGAATAGCACTGCACCCAAACAGGTCTCTGTGGCACCCCACTTGAAACCTCCTGCCGTTCTGACGTTGCTCCATTTATAGCTACTCTGTGCTTGGAGTTACTCAGCCAACTACAAATCATTTCTGGCTACGTTCTATGCATCCCCACATTTTTCCAGTTTGTTTATGAGACCAGTGGGTGAGACGGAGAGGCTGACTATAGAGGGTGAGTTGGCAAGTTTCTACACACCTCGAACATAATAAAGGCAAGTAGGGGCTTGTCTGCTTTGTGCAAGAGGATGGTGGATTCTGGGGCAAGATTTTTGAGGGGAAAAAATCTACCTTCCCGAATTTTTCATTGATGTTTTTTCAAGTTAGCAACTTCAGCACACTTGAGTTGGTGATTTGTGCTATGAGATGTTCTGTGGGATTTTTTGTGGGTATTTTCCATGTATATTCCTGCCTCTTGTGAGCTTACACCATTTAGGAAGTCATGCACACTCAGATGCACAATTTTCCTTTCAGGGAGGAGAACCATGTGCACTAGCTAGACTGATGTCTGGTGGTACCAGGGATCCTGAAGCCATTCACCTGGTCTACAAGCCTAGAGGGAGTAGAGCAAGCAGTGACTGGATTAACCCTTGCCCCACTGCTGCAGCAGCCTGTGAGGCTCTTGGTAGTCAGGATGCGGCCCAGGGCACCCAGTGAATGTGACATCCCTGCCACACATGGTCAATTCCAGAATAACCTTCCCTTACAAAAAATGTCCTCCTATAGCCCATCAGTTAGTGGTCACTTTATGCTCTGTGGCAGAAGCTTTAAATCTTATCTGTATTCTGTTTAATGCAGCTGGGGGAGGGAGAGTGCCTAGTTTATTCTGCTGTACTATAAATTTTAAGAAGTTAAACTTTTTTTTTTAAAGAGGCAAACAGATGAATGGACTCGGGCTGAGTTGATGTGGTTTAGCTTTCGCTTACTTCAGGGTAAGAGCGGGCAAACAAAGTTCCTGTGGAGCAACTGATGCCAGGTAAGTCCATGCTTCATGGCTGATTTCTCATTTGTCCATACAGGTACACTTACTTGTGACCTAGTACCTCTTTTTGGCTGACAAACGTGTCTGTGGTCGACATTATTTTCTGAATCCTGCCATCATGGCTGAGGGGGGAAATGGAAAACGGAGGCAATGAAAAGGCTTCAGCTGCACCTTGCCTATGTGGACAACATTTCTGCATGTTTATGAAATTTTGGTGTTACAGGTACCTTCAGCTATTTCTTTTGTTCACTGTAATGAGGGACTAATACAAATACAAAGACTGGAAATGGTGCTTGTTGTAATGCTTTTTTGTCATAATTAATTTAATCAGATCAATTTGACAGTGTTTACTGAGACAAGCAGTTGCAGCTTAGAAATATGTTGGTTGCTCTAAAATATTAATTGTAATGGACTTCACTGCAAGGAGATTTTGACTGTTATACCTGTGGATACAATGTGGAGGTCCAGGGGTTGTCAACAGGGGGTATGCATACCCCTAGGGGTATTTGGGAACGTCCTAGGGGATATGCATGAGTGGGCAGGGATGGAGCGCTGCAACTACCCTGTGCCACCACCTCTCTGAGGCAGGGCTGGGGCGGAGGCAAGGGCAGCAATGTGCCTCTGCGGGCTGCACAGACATCACGCGACCAGCCAGATGGGGGGAGGGGGCAGCTCGCACGTGGCGGCTGCCGCCATCATCCACCACGCCGTGCCACTGCCCACCACCACACACCGCCATCATGGGCCGCTTTCCCATGGCCAGTCACACATGGCTCTGTGGGCTGCTCATGGGAGGCATGCAGTTGCCTGGGTGTGAGGCCCATCAGCAGCCCGTGGAGACACTTGTGCGACTAACCATGGGAAAGTGGGGCATGGTGGCGGCGGTGCAGGGTAGCGGGTGGTGGCTGTGGCTGCCGTATGTAAGCCTTTCTTTCCCTTACTTGTGTCTGGCTGCCGCCACTAGAAGGGGTACACTTCTTTAAAAAGGTTGAAAACCCCCGGTATAGGTTAATTATGTTCAAAGAATCAAAAATGTTTACTTTTATTAGTTTTAATTGCTTTTTTAAATTCAGCAAATGTCTCTTTCCTCCTGAATTATGGGAAACCATGTAGGGTGCTAGGCTTGCTTTTGCTACACCATTAATTCTTTTGTACATGTCACTTCATCTTCTTTCTAAATGAGAGTAGTTCCAATCTTTTTAGTCTCTTCTGGTAAGAGTGTCTTTTCATACCTCTAGTAATAACATACACCTTACTTCGGTAAGGCCTACTGAATCAACACCAGAGAAAATAAACAGTCAGAAATGCTCTACTGTAGAACTGAGGTATCTCAAAGGAAGCCATGTTGCAGTACTAGCTAAAGTCCTTTTTGGAGATTCCTTAGCGAGCAGTTTATAAATCGCAACACAAGTCAGTCAGCGGTTTTGCAGCCTGAAGCTTGTATTAGAGAAAACAGCTGCAGTTATCAATATTGGAAATTTGAATTTAATGCCTTTGTTCAGAACCATGGAAATGAAAGAGTAGAACCAAATATATTACTTCACAGAAGAAATGCAGAAGTGAAGTATGTTCTCAGTAGGATTCCTCAGTGACCACCTGGCAGATCATAAGACCTAACTTCTTATCTGTTCCTGTAATATCTTGTGTGATACTTTACAGGTACAGCTACATCTTTGTATCACTGATACTGTACTCTAAGTGATTATCTTAATCGGCATAAAAAAGCTTTACGTAACCTAACAGCTGCTTTCTAAATAACAGGTAGGTGGATACCTAAAGACACAGGTGGGCACTTCTGAAATGTCCCTTAGGACATAAGTTGCACTGATTTCAATTTGTATGTATTTATTTATCCTCACAGATATCTTGTAAGGTAGGTTTGCATGACACGGGTAGGAAGCAGAGGCACAGGAGGAATGAAACAAAAATGGTATCATAGGTTCATAATAGTTTTGGGAGTGTTTTTTTTTGTAAGTGTGGTAACTTTTAGAACTAGTAGGTTAGAGAAATCTGAGGGGGGGGAATTACCTGTTACATTCTATTAAATAGAATAGACTGCCCTTGATGCTTTTTGTTTTTCGCACAGTAATTTTCTTTTCTATTGCCCTTTATTCTTTTTTCTCTTCCACCTTCTTTATTTTTGTACCATTTTATCTCTTTCTCTCTCTCTCTCTCTCTCTGGTTCCTGTAATCCGATTACTAGTGCTGCTTATGCCTGACTCTTAATTTCTTTCCCTGCTTATCCCTTTTGCAGTGTTTCCTCTCTCTCCTGCTACTATATTTTTATTTCTTTTATTCTTGCCTTTTACAGGTATTATTGCTATTTTTTAAATAGATTGTAAATACTTTAACAATTCACTATTGTTTCCTAGTTAATGGCTTGTTATGCCAAACAGAAACAAGCTACTATGAAAACTATTAATTGAACTTTAGAGATAAATATATATGCCACTACAAAATTATGTCCTTCATATAAGTAACTAGTTAAGGCTATTGTTGATCCTAGTAACTCGCACAGAGATCAACAAAAGTTAAATGAGATGCCACATTCAGATCTCATTCTTGCACACCCATGAGATGCTGCTGAGCTTTGAAGATATACAACTGTGTTAAGTACAGCTTGACACACTGTTTGCCCAGCGAGACTTTGTCTTTTGAGCAGTATTTTAATTGGTTGCGACAGAAGTTACAGCACTGGATCCTCAAATATCCCCAAGTTCCTGCCCAGTAACGTGAGGCTGGAGAGGAGGCAGAGGTGATTCAGAGTCATCTTTTTGTGTCCCCAGTCATGAGGCTAACTGTATTGAGCCAGCTCCTGGTGCAAGTTAGAACAGTGAAAGGCTGGACTAAGGTCTTCTGCCTTGCCACTGGCTTACAAGAGACAGGGTGCCACACTGTTCAGTCCAGCCATAATGCTCGCTTACCCTGTCCTTCCGTCTATGCAGAGACATGTATGCCAGCACCGTGTGAGCTGGATAGTATCCTTGGGCTGGGGTTCTCCAGCTGCCTGGTAGCAGCACAGTAGGATCTAAGTCTTACTGTAGCACCCAGTCTACAGTCTCAGCACAGCCTGCTGTTCAGCGCAGATTTACAAAAGTGGTGGTATGTAATGGTGAGATACGTGGGATTTTAGAGTCCCCAGAGCCTGGGCATCTCTGTGCTGGGGATTGTGCACTGGCTGATTTATGTGAACTAAGGGGTTGGGGGCACTGTAGGCCTGTTTCAAGGGCACAGAAATGGCATTTATTAAGTGACCAAGTGACTGTTTTGGTAGATGGAGGTCCCTTTTGCGTTCTTGCTTGGCCTTCCTACCTGGCTTTGGGAATCCCTGGGGTATCAAACCAATCAATTAAACATTTGGTCTTTAAAGCAGAAGTATGTTTAGCAAAACTTTGTTTAGGGGATTCCTATCTCATGTACATTTGTTACTTCTAAGCTATATAACATTAGGTGATAATGACTGTTCTATTAAACCTTTCTCACAGATTTACAGTGAGTTTGCTGCCCTGATCTTCGAATCTGAGTGACCTTTTCCAGTGAGCCTCTGGGTGCACTGTCTGTATAGGTGAGCCTAACAGCTTCAGCCCTGAAACTGGGTGACAGCTCTCATTAAGCTCTTGCTCACGGACATTCACCAGGCTGCTGTTGTGTCTCAGTCCATTGATTTTTGGGGAGCATGAAGTCTCTGGAATCCAAATAGTCCTGGCATCACCCTTAGCTCAGGGTCTCTAGGCATTTCACAGGGTGTACATCCTCTTTCTAGCTTCCCCTGTTTGAGAGCTGGAAACCAGTGATGATCCCTTAGAGAAGTGGCTCTCAACTTTTCTGGACTTGAGGTACCCTTTGTTTGATTTGAGGAAACCCTCTGTAACTTGTGCTTGAGCCAGCACCCTCTTTTAAGAACTAGTACAGGGGTTGTCAACTGGGGGTACATGTACCCCTGGGGGTACTTTGAAAGGTCCCAGGGTGTATGTGGGGGCAGGCAGGGATGGGAGTGCTGCCACCCCTGCTGCTGCCTCGCAGGAGCAGGGCCAGAGTGAAAGCAGGGCTGCACAGACTCCACTGCTTGCCACCCACCTCCCCAAGGTACACTTGTTAAAAAGGGGGCCTCCAGGGCTTGAAAACCTGTGAACTATTATATTTATTCCAATGCTTACCTCCTTCCAGAAGGGCTGGGCTGTGGGGGCAGGAGAGCAGTCGGGGGGGAGGAGCCAGCATTTATCTCCTCATACCTTCTTATCTCCTCACACCTTGGGGCACCCTTCAAAAAAAATCTTGGAGCAGCCCAGGGTGGTCTGCACCCTAATTAAGAATCACTGTCTTAGAATCTCCTGTGGCTTAAACATACCCTGTTGCACCTCCAGCTGTGTGGATGTTTCAGGGCTAAAGTTTAATTTTTCAGGAACATTAAGTGGGCACCCAGGGAGGCTTCGTGTACACTTTCTGAAGGCTTCATTACTCTTTGGTTAATACCACAAGAATTGCCCAATTCCAGGCAAAATAATTAGACTTGCATACATTACTCTTTGTTCCTCACATTAGAGCCTTTTTTGACTTGGGGTCAAGTCATCTGTGACATGCTAAGATTCTTCTCTACATCACATGGTTGTAGAGGAAAGTTGTTCTAAAGCTGTCTGAGTAAAGGAGAGTGGATTCCCTCTGCAGAGGGCAATCTTCCAGCACCATAAAACGATTCTCAGTTGCTACAGGGCTCACTGTTGGCTGGCAGAGAGGCATGTTTAGGTGACTTCAGTACGACTCCACTGTGCTGCCCCAGGGGGGTCAGGCTGCTGCTTGGGCAGCTTTGAGTTTGAGCTCTTGCTCCTACTTTTTTCTTCACAAGAGTGATAGGGGCCTGGGGCAGGGGAACCCATGTGTTTGGGACCAGCCATGTTTTTTTTAAGGGAGTGTGGGTGTAATGGGAGAAAACAGCTTGGAGCAATGCTTTTTTAAATACAAAGGGAGGTATGGAGCCTCTTTGCCTGCAAAGGTTGCTGAGGACCTGCTGCATATTCTCTCCTGTTAGTGAAGAATGTCCCAGCCCTGTTTTCTTTGCCCTGACCCCTGCTTTTACCAACAGCTGCAGGTGTTTGGGGTCTTCCTCTCTGAGTGTTTTTCTCTGTTCTTTGGAGTGGAGGTGAATGAGCTTGCTGTTTCCTGCTTCATCTTTCTAATTAGCTGCTGTGACCCCCCAGGGTCTGACAAAAGACTGAGGTCTGCAACGCTGGAGGCAGCAGCACTGAGACCAAGAGAAGGAACTCGCGCAGCAGGGAAGGAAGACTACACTGTAGTGCTGAGGGAGCAGCATGAAACTGGTGGTACCTCCTTGGGGTCTGGGGAAAGACCTCAGAACTGTGAGCTGCCCTGTATGAATTGTATTTATGAATGAGTTTTGAGGACTGGTTTACCTTGATTCCTTTGTGGCAAAGGCAGTGTCCACTGGCTTCTTGAACTTGTTTGAGGGTCAGTGGGTGCTGTCCGGTGTGCTCTGCCAGGTGCCGTCCCTTGGCACACTAGTTATTAACCTCTGACCTTCATTCCTGTCCCTGTTCTGTTACTATTTGTCCCATATAGTCTATGCTTAATTTAGGGTCTGGAAGAGTGGGTCTAAAGGTACTGTTTAGTTTACATAGATAAATAGCACAGTGCAAACATCTTCCTAACATATTTAAGTTCTGAGTGGGCCTACTGAAGCCACATATGTTTTGCATGTGGTTTTACTGAGCATTTTATCACTGTCTATGTGGTGAAGAAATTAAAAGGCTGTAAAGCTAATGCTCACAAGCTTAGGGACTGCAGGTGCTTAAAAACATGCTACGTAGTTTCATAGTTAGTAGGGTCAGGAGGGACCTGAACAGATCATCTAGCCTGACCCCCTGCCACAGGCAGGAATGAATGGTGGGTTCACACGACCCCAGACAGGTGATCATCCAACCTCCTCTTGAATTTGCCCACAGCAGGGGCGAGGACCACTTCCCTGGGAAGTTGGTTCCAGATTCTGGCCACCCTAACCGTAAAATATTCCTTCATGATCTCTCACCTAAACCTATTCTCCATCAGCTTATTACCATTGTTCCTCATCACCCCAGGTGGTGCTGGGGAGAAAAGGGCTCTTCCTATTTGCTGATGATCTCCCCTGATGAGTTTGTAGGCAGCATGTATGAGAAGTCCATTAGTGCCCACATAGTTGGTGCAGTAATGAAACATTTCCTTATCAGTTGCACAGGGACTCTCTGTTTCTAATAGTCAGTGAATAGGAGTGCACGAGGGCTGTGCAAGGATGGTTGATTGCCCATTCTGAGGCAGGACCTCTCTGCATTTGCAAGAAGGATTCTATCTTTGAAAATATTGGAATATAAAAAAGGGGGACTGTGAGGATGGGGAATGAGCACTGGCAGTATGGAATGGTAACCAGAAAGGAATTCAAGGAAGATGGAATTAAAACCGGTGGCCAGAACCTGGAATAGGCTTCCCAGAGAGGTGGTGCTCTCACCTTCCCTGGAAATCTTCAAGAGGAGACTGGATAGGCACCTCACTGGGGACTCATGACCCCTGCCACCGCCAGCACTCCTTCCTGCCCGTGGCGGGGGGTTGGACTTGATGATCTGTCTAGGTCCCTCCCGACCCATGATTCTATGATCCTATGATCTATGATCTGTGAAGGAGTACCTGTGGGTGCAACTGGGTTTACAGGAATCTTGGAAAATGAAAATATGCAAAAAGTTGTCAGTCCAGTAGACCATCTAACTGAGCAGTTACATTGTGTCCAATACCAGTGGCTTGTTAGTGGTGACAAAGTAGCCCACCCTGTTTGGTGTGGAAATCCTTACTTAAGTTATAGTAGAGGCATTAAAATAGCAATATGGAGTGACTACTGTGTATCCTGAGTGCTGTGTTGCAGTTATTGCCCTCCAAATGGCAGTCCTTTAAAACCATTATAGTGACGATCCAGGACACAAGGCTTAATTGTAGTCTCCTTGTTTTTTAAAACTAGGGGAATTGGAGAGAGGCCCATATTTTCAGGCAGGGGGCCTGGTGATGATGATGGGGGGGTGGAGGTATTATACTTAATTCTGCACTGTTGAAGTAGGGCAGGGCTGTCCAACTGACAGGCTGTGCATGTGGCTCATGCAGGGTTTAGTCAGTCCATGGGCTCCTACCTCCACACCACTCCTCCCCTTGTTCCCCCTCCTGCTGCTGTTGCCACAGCTGGCCAGAGGCTGCAGGCTCCCACGCCCTCTGCCAGATTCAGCTTCCTGCCCACTCTGCTGGGGCAGGATTGCACAGCTGGAGCCCGGGAGCCCACAGCCCACACCGCCATGGGAGCTGGGGGCCCGTGGCTCGTGTGTGCTCTGAAGCTGGACAGTCTATAATAACTTCATCCAGGAAAGCAGTGAATTTTAGCTGGTTTATGCTATTTGTCTGCCATCTGTCAATATTGTCAGAACTAGCAGAACATTTCCTTATAGAAATTTCTCACCGGCACCTTGAAAGCTGTTTTTTTTCATAAGGGATTTTAATGGTTTAGTTGCAAGGATTCATAGTTAGACAAACAAAGGGTTTACATGTAGTGAACCTTACAGGTGTTTGTGAGCTGTGTTACAGGACATAAAATGGGCACAGCTGAAAATATGGTTCCAGGTCTCCAATAGCACAAAATAATGAAAAATTAGAGTCCAAAGTTAAACACTTGACAGTTATGAATTTTAGAGCTAAGTTTGTGATCCAGATATCATAACTAAAGGCTTTAATATGCAAATATGCCAGGAGGCAGTTATGGTTGAGCACCCAACCTGAGCTTTAAAATTTCTCATGCTTACAAGGTGTACTTGTTCATTCTGAACATTATTAGTTTATTAACCCAAAATAAAGTTTTTTAGAGAGAAAGATGCTTCAGGATCTTTTCTGCTCTATTTCCAAAACACTAAAGGAGAGTTTTTCAAGTTAATGAATAATTATGCAACAGTCATTTGTGGAAAATCTATCAGTTCAAAAGGTGAATTCTTGAGAGAGTTTGAGAGATAATAAGGAATGATTGGAACAGTTGAAACCATACCTACAGTGGTATTTACTCAGTTTTCAGACATGTGCCGTGATACACCCCAGCTATATATTTGTGGCTTATGTTTTGCAATTACTTCCGATGTTTAATATCTGCACGTTCATGATAGCAGAGGAATTTGATCCATACTACAGCTTGTTTGGAATCCAGGACTTTTGTTATAGTGTAAAACACTGACAAAAGTTGTTTTCAATCCATGCAAATTTTGGCAGGGCAGAAGTTCTTAGCAGAGCCCTACATTGGTTTTCTTGCGGTTCAGACAAAAAAGAAAACCTTATTTGAACCAAATACTGTAACACTAAAAAGAGACAGATCTAAGCACATAATGTAATTCAGAGTGGAAAACAAACAAACACGAATTGTACTTTTGATGTTCATTCTATTTTTTCCTCTGGTCATTTTCCTGCAACCTCATTTAATTTCTCATCTTTTCCAGTATTCTTCTCCATTTTTTCCTAACTATTTTTTGGATTCTGCTTTTGAAACTTATTTCCCCCCCCCCCCCCTTCCTCTTAATGTTTTAAATATTTTGTGGGTTTTCTTGTGCTACATTATTATTTTAATCCTTTTACACATTTCTCAACATCTTCTCATGTTTTTATTTTTTACAGAAGAGGCATATTTGTATCTTAAAGGGTTTCTTTTCAATCCCTTTTAAAGGAAATGTTGGCTCAGAGCCAGCATTAGTTCCAAACAGAGCTGAGGTAGTGTGCTATTTGTGTCTTGCTGCCAAGCTAGTGCTGCAGTGGATATGCTGCATCCTGCAACACCCAGCATCTATCACTCCTGCAGACTGCCAACTGGAATCCTAGATTTAAGCTTGACAGCATCCAGGCCAATGATTTTTCAGAGCATGCCTCCTTAGGCTGCCCTGTTTTCTGATTGTGCTTACCACCTTGTTTGCTGTCTCTTTTGCTTATGGTTTGGTAAAATGGGAAAAGAATTGTGACAGCATGAGGTAAGGGAAGGAACCATTTGTGTAAAGGACACCATCTTTATAAACCTTATTTTCTAATGCCTTTCAGATTTCTTGCAGAATTGAAACGGTGGCATAATGCAGAAATCTAATGTGCCAATCTTTCTTGTCATGCAGAGGGTACGTATTTGCATTCCAGCCTCATGAGGATTTGAATGTACTGTTAGACCTCAGTGCAAAAAGCAAACAGTCCCAGAGCTGAGATCTCTCCAGAAATCATTCAGTTAGCTTTCACTTAGTATCCTTTAGTTGGGATGGAGAGCATGGGCCTTTGAGGCAAACCCCTATTACAAAAACCTTAAGTGATTTTGCAGTCCCAAAGATATGTGCTGTACCTGAGTAGATTTCTTTGCTGTTTGGAAGGGGTGGGCATTGCCAAAAAGCTGAAATTTCTGCTGCAGGATCACAAGAGGGCACCACAGAGTAAATTTCAAAGTTTGAGCCAATGCAGATAATAAACCCATTGACTCTTGTATCTAGCAGTAGCAAAAAAGAAAATGACAGCTTCTGCGCTTAAGCTGAAAATAAATGTTTCAGAGTGGGAATGCCGTTTCTCCTATTTCATGACTTAGTTATAAGTAGGCTTTCTAGGAAGAACAAGAAAAGTTGTCTTTGTATGGCTATAATCTTGCAATGCAAACCAGGTACTTGGAGATAAGAAAACTTGTGTTTTAATACAGGAAATAGCATAGGATGATTGTTTACAATGGTGTTTGGGTTTGTAGTGTATATGGAAGGATTCCTCTAGTTGTTTTGCTGTTTCTGTGTTTATATAAGCCATGATGTTTCTGAATGTGCACACAGCCTTGAACTTAATTGTAATTTGAGTACAGTAAGTACTGGCTAATTGATCTCTCCAAGAGAAATGCAAACCATGACAAACTATCCAGTAGCAATGAATTATCAGGACTTAATCCCGGGGAAATGGGGGAGGAAATTGGAACAATGGCAAGTTATCCGATAGGTGCATTAATCAGAGTTTAGTGTACAGAATAATGAGCCATTTCTCCTGCAT
Source organism: Crocodylus porosus (assembly GCF_001723895.1). NCBI lineage: Eukaryota > Metazoa > Chordata > Crocodylia > Crocodylidae > Crocodylus > Crocodylus porosus. The sequence goes on from NW_017728925.1 coordinate 20,126,215, forward strand.
TTATATGAAAATGGTATTGCGAGCTCAGTAAACAGAGGTAGTTAGTTTTGTTAGTCTGAAGTTGGGAACAGGGCAGGGTGGATTTGCACCTTATAGATTAAATAAATCAGTGTTGTGAAGTGTAACAAACTTTATTGTCTGGATTTGCCACAGTTGCATTCTTTTCCAAGGCCAAAATCAGTTAGTGGAGTTGATTCCTAAAACTAACAGATCCATTTACGCATGGAACAGAATATTTCAATAATGATTTTTACAGTACTCAATAATAAAGTTACCTAGTGCTAAGAGTTCCTTGGCCTTCTTTTTTTTGCCCCAGATGTAGCTTTGATAGTTTCATAGTTAGTAGGGTCGGAAGGGACCTGAGCAGATCATCAAGTCCGACCTCTGCCATGGCAGGAAAGAGTACTGAGGTCAAATGACCCTGGCAAGTTGATCGTTAAGCCTTGTTTTAAAGACCCCCGGGGTAGGAGCCAGCACCACTTCTCTTGGAAGCTGGTTCCAGATCCTAGCTGCCCTGACAGTGAAGTCACGCCTCCTGATGTCTACTCTGAATTTACCCTCTGCCAGCTTGTGACCATTATTTCTAGTCATTCCTGGTAGTGCTCAGGGGAACAGGGACTCCCCCAGTGCTTGCTGGTCCCCTCTGACTAGTTTGTAACAGGCCACTAGATCCCCCTCATCCTTCTCTTGTGGAGGCTGAAGAGGTTCAGGTCCCGTAGCCTGTCCTCATAGGGCCTGCCCTGCTGCCCCCTGCTCATGCGAGTGGCCTCCTCTGGACCCTCTCTATGTTGTCCACGTCCCTCCTGAAGTGCGGCGCCCAGAACTGGACGCAGTACTGCAGCTGCGGCCTGACCAGTGCCGCATAGAGGGGAAGGATCACCTCCCTGGACCTGCTTGAGATGCATCTGTGGATGCATGACAAGGTGCGGTTGGCCTTCCTGATTACATCCCCACGCTGCCTGCCCATATTCATTTTGGCATCAATGACGACTCCAAGATCCTTTTCTACCTCTGCACTGACGAGAAGGGAGTTCCCCAGCCTGTAGGTATGGTGCTGGTTCTTCCTCCCCAGGTGCAGCACCTTGCACTTGTCAGCAACCCTTTTAGATACTGCCATTGTGATCTTTTGTAGTTCAGATTCTTTTCGTCCAGCAGAAATTGTCCAGCAGGATAATCAATTGCTGCTCAGATCTATTACACTTGTGTGCCAGCGGCATCTTATGTACTGATAGACCACTGTATAGAAATGCTGCTCAGCCCAGAGCTGGCAACTGAGTAGTAGTATGGTTGACTTCTCTATGTTGAACTGAAGCATGAGAGAATAGTTATCAAAGGGAGATTGTTCCCATAGTTATTACTGAATGTAACTGTCTTAAATTCTGGGGCATCAATCCTTTCTAGTTCAAGTGGCAAATGATGCATGTAATAAATAAGAGGTAAGAAATGATGAGCAGGAAAGTGCCTGAGCTGCCCTTATTCTGAGATTGCTGCAGCATGGCCACTGTTACTTTATGTAGAAGCAGGTAAGAGGCCAAAGAGGAGGACTTGTTAGGACATGTTTTTGTTTGCTGTTTATTCAGCTTCTTCTCCGGTGTTTGTCATTGCTCATAGCTTGCCCTTTTTCTGAGCATCTAGGAATTAGGATGTGGGTGTGAAAGTGCTGTAAGACAGACTTCCTATTCCACCGTTTCTCTCAAGTGCTTGTTTGTACCAGGCGGTATGTCATTGTTCTGACTTGGCAGTGTTTACAGAGCTGCAAAGTGGATGACTGCAAAATGACTTGTGAACTGGCCGCCTCCTGTGTGCTTATCCCTCCAGCCAGGTGTCCTTTCTGCTTGCTCGGGAGTCCCAGGGCCCCTCCCTCACCGGTAGCCTTGCTTTGCATTTTCAGACCTGTAAGCGTTTTCTGAGACTTGAAAAACTGCTCCACTTTGCAAGTAACATTTGCACCCCAAGCCCTTCCCAAAAGTTATGTGAGAACGCTTAAATACTGACCCCTAAATATTATTTCCTGTGTAGGGAGAGAACGAGCAGTGCTAACACGGGCCAGGTAACCTAGCCTACACTACCCTGTGCTGCCCGCAAAGCCGAGTGCGGCCGCGGAGCCCCGCGGTGTGGGTGGAAGAGAAGAGAAGACCGCGGCGCAGGGCGTCCTTCGCAGCGAGACCTTCCCGCGCGGCGCTGTGGGCCTGGCACGAGCTCCGCACTCGCCACAAGCTGCTTGCGCTGTTCGCGGAGCCCTCCCCGGCGCGGCGCAGACGCCTCCTCCTCCTGGCCCGGAGGGCGGTTCCCTGTAATCCGCACGCAGTTAAAGCGAGAGCCGCGGCCGCCTCTGCTGTGGGCAAGGCTAGAGTCGCTCTAGGGGGGGGCGGGCGAAATGGCGGGGCAGGACTCGGTTTCCCAGCAGCCCCTGCGGCCAGTTTCCATGGAGACCTTGTGGCGGCGCGGGGCCAGTTCCCATGGAGAGCGGCCACAAGGGGGCGCGCGGCTGGGCTGGCAGCTGCTCGGGGCCGGGGCCTTGCGGCGGTGACTAGCGGCCAGTCGCTGGGGCAGAGCCGCTAACCACCCTGCTGCAGGAAGGTGATGGGCGGATCGGCGGGCTCTGATTGGTGCGAGCTCTGAGGGGCGGATTGGCGGCCTCCGATTGGTGCGAGCTCGGGGGTGGGCGGGTCGGTGGGCTCTGACTGGGGTGAGCTCTGAGGGGCGGATTGGTGCGATCTGGGGGGCGGGCTCTGATTGGCCCGGT
>NW_017728925.1:20129060-20137330 GCF_001723895.1 Crocodylus porosus
CAGAGGTGCCGCCGGCCGCGGTGCGGCGGGGACGAGGCTGCGGGATACTCGTTGTCTGCGCTCGAGGCCGGGCGGGGCCGTGTCCGGTTCCGCGCGCTGCGGCAGGTCTCAGCAGTCGCCAGATCCCGCCCGGGGCCACTTGCAGTCGCACCTGTTGACGGACCCGCCGGGGCGGGGACCGGGGCTCGGGCCGGGCGGGCGGGCGCATCCCCAGGTACGTGTGGAGCTAGCGCTGTGTCGCTGCGTGTGCTGCTCTCGTTTGACGGGAGAGCGTCGCATCCGCATGTCTTCAGCACGAGCCCTCCTGGCTCTTGACCCCGAGCTCTGGACACCTTCCCCAAGAGCAGAAGGATTCGTTGTTTTTTGTGTTCAACATTTTAACAACTTTATTCTAGTTTATAATAAAAAACCCGGCAACCGTGTATTTATTGGCCTTGCCCCTTCAGCCAGCCAACCATGACCCCCAAGCCCTGTTTTGTTCAGCACACCCCCGTTTTCTCAAGAGTCTGTCAGATGTCTAGGTCTTGCAGCATGCGCTTGAAGTTAACAAACGCAGCGACTTCAAAATGGGGCAGAAGAGCATCCCAGCTCCTGAACGGACTTGTGGCGCAGTCCTCCCTGGCAATTAAAAAACGGAGTAATAGTAGCAAGATGTGAGTCGGCACGAGAAACTCGTTTCCTGCTGTCCAGACATATAGGGTTCAACGCTCCCCTAACCACTGCTCTCGTGATTTTTCCAGTCATGCTTGTTGGTTTAGTCAGATTCTCAGTTTATGAACTAGGATACATCTAATAGAAAATGTTCTTGATCTAAAGAGTTGATAACAATCCTCACCTACTTGTTTGTCCTGTATTGAACTTCAACCATTGTATTCTTATCCATGTCTCCATTTTTCAAACATTACTCTCTCTTCCTTGTGTTGAGGTTAATGTGAGAGCAATTTCCTTTCTATTTCATGTGTCTAACAACTCAACCCTTTAGCAAATCATTAGGGTAGCTATTTTTGTCTCAATGGTATTTCCTCAAAAAGCTAAGTTCATGGTCTGGAGGTTTCATAGTTTCATAGTTTCTAGGGTTGGAAGGGACCTGAGCAGATCATCTAGCCCGACCCCGTGCTATGGCAGGAAAGAATACTGGGGTCAAAGGACCCCAGCAAGATGTGCATCTAACCTCCTCTTAAACACCCCCAGGGTAGGAGCCTGCACCACTTCTTTTGGAAGTTGGTTCCAGACCCTAGCCGCCCTGACCGTGAAGTAGCGCCTCCTGATATCTAACCTAAACCTGCCCTCTGCCAGCTTGTGACCGTTATTCCTGGTCACTCCTGGCGGTGCTCAGGGGAACAGGGACTCCCCCAATGCCTGCTGTTCCCCCCTGACTAGTTTATAACAGGCCACTAGATCCCCCTCAGCCTTCTCTTTTGGAGGCTGAACAGGTTCAGGGCCCGTCGCCTCTCCTCATAGGGCCTGCCCTGTTGTCCCCTGATCATACGAGTGGCCTCCTCTGGACCCTCTCCATGCTGTCCACATCCCTCTTGGAGTGTGGTGCCCAGAACTGGACGCAGTACTGCAGCTGCGGCCTGACCAGTGCCGCATAGAGGGGGAGGATCGCCTCTTTGGACCTGCTCGAGATGCATCTGTGGATGTATGACAAGGTACGGTTGGCCTTCCTAACCGCCTCCCCACACTGCCGGTCCATGTCCATCTTGGAGTCAGTGATGACCCCCAGATCCTTTTCCGCCTCCGTGCTGACAAGAGGGGAGTTCCCTAACCTGTAGGTATGATGCCGGTTGTTCCTCCCGAGGTGCATCATTTTGCACTTGTCTGTGCTGAAGCCCATCCTATTCTCATCCGCCCACCCTTGTAACCTTTGCCACTGTCATTCTGGGGCTTGTTTGCTGTCTAGGGCTTGTTTTGTTCTTTGTCTTTGCACTGCTTTGTCGGTGATGGGGGAAATGATTCCTTGCACATCAGGGAGAAACTTAAAATGGATTATTGCAAAACAGTCTAGGAACTGCCCACATACTTCCTAAACTCCATTTGGGGACTGTGTGTTGCTTGTTTCAAAGGAAGTAGGGCTTTTGAGCTGTTGGACCTCATCAGATAAGAAGCATGCATATTCAGGGGGTGATCCTTTTATTTTTCAGCTGCTTAAACCATTAATAAGTATGGGACTTACCATAAAGGGCAAGGCAAAGAGTTATCCAGGACAGACAGCCTTGCTTGCATCTCTGGCAACCTTTGGTATGGTAACATTTCAGATAAACTTCGCTGTATAGATGTACTTGCCCATAACTTTTTTTCCAAACTTCACACAGTGCCCACTTTTATTCTGGACCATTTACCTGCCAAATTCAAACCGCGAAGTTAAGTTGTTTTTCAGTAAGTTTGTATCTGAATATTTTGAAGTAGAAAACTTCCTTTTTTCTTTCAGAAGGACTCAGACCTCAAAATGACTGAATAGATTTTGTTCAGATCAGCTTAGAGCAGAGGTGCTCAATCTCTGGCCTGTGGGCCAAGTGTGGCCCACAGAGTCATCACATCTGGCCCACAGGGGCTCCCCATGGGGTGGGAAATTTGGTGGCGGGGGAGCAGTGGCCATTTATAGTCACCCTCCCCTACCAAATTCCCAAACCCCAAGCCCTGCATTGGGAGTCGCAGCTGGGCAACAGCTCCTCCTGTGCATCTGAATCAAGGCTGGGTCATGTTCCCTTCTCCTCTGCAGGGCCAGGTTTGAGCACAAGCCATGGCCCTTTTTCTCCCATGGGGCTGGGTTGGGGGCAAGCCATGCTCCCTTTCCTCCATGTGGCTGGGTTGCCCTGTGCCCGCTCTGTGTGGATTGATGGTGTGGATTGTGCCAGCCCCAGTGTTGGATTGGGACCGTTGGCAGGATTTGGCTTGCAGACAGATGGGGCGCTGCCCATCCAGTCCACTGGGGGGAAAAAGGTTGAGCACCCTTGCCTTAGAGAGACTATTGTAAATCTAGTACACAACAAACATTAAAAACTTCATTCAGACAAGGCTACTGTTGACACTTTTTGCATTCTGAAGCAGATTTTACAGGGGAACTGTTGTAATGTTAGGTGCTGATACACTAGTGACCTCCTTTGACCTGAAGACCTCTCACCAAAGTGGTGTGATAAAACCAGCTGCAGTGCAAGGCCTTGCTTTGCGGAGTCAGGGGACAGCTCCTCATCCATGGATCAACCCATTCTATTGTTGGTGTCTCTACTGAGAATACTAACAGGGGATCTACCAGGAGATGGCAGTTTTTACAGTGTAGGCACACATCCACTATGGGTTCAGCTGAAGCTATTAATTTATTCAACAAAAGCTATCAAAAAGTTATCCAGTTTTAACTACTGGCTATTTTTGGTCTGGGCCAGGCTTCAAATTAATGACCCAGTGAATCAAGAGGCTTTGGATTCCATTACCAATTATGAGACATCCAGTGCCTTGGTAGGCTGTGCAGGTAGACAGAGCAGGAGAATGGGCATGCTGTCAAATTAAAAAGCAGCAGTAGAATGGGCCTGCAAGAAGTTAGTGGCATTATCTAGTGCCATGAAAGACAATCTTGCTAAATTGACAGTTTTTCGTACCAATTTAGTAAGCTGCATATGCATTTGCTGTCTCGGGAAGAGACATGCATATTCATTTTGTACACTTTGCGTAAGTTTTAAAGATCCCATGAAAAGCTGTTCTAGAAGCTTTTGCAAGATATGAAAATCTAAAGATGGAAGGGAATTATTAGGTCATACAGTCCAACTGCTTGACAGTGTTACACTGCAGCTTTTGTACAACGGACTCTTTGTCTAGTGTATGTTACTGTCACTTTGTTTACTTGATTTTAATGGCAGTATTGCTGTGTCACTTTCTGTTGGAGTCTACTCCAGAGGTTTTTAAATCAGGAAGAGTCTCTTTGATAGATACCCAATGTAGATTTGTAGTTTTGATTTTAAAAGAAACAATATTTCCTTCATGTCTGTTGTCCCTAATTTAACATTTTTTTCCTCCCTTGATGCATACAACTGCTGTGTTCCCATGAGCAGTATCTTTGGTCATTGCTTACCCCAATACTCTAATGCCATGTTATAATGTTTCCTCATAATTTAGCTCTTTCAGCAGTTTCACCAGTTAGTAAAATCAACTGTGCCTACAGAGTATGATGAAGTTCTGCTAGCACTTTATGAAGAGCTACAAGTTCTTATATGCAGCCCAAAATTGTGTTGGGCATTTTGTTGTCATATCTTCTGCTTTACTACTTTTTTTGCTGAACTCTAGTTTCATCTCTGGTTCTTATTTTTACCACTACTACTTCTTTGGTTTTATTCTGATCAGACATTTGAGTTTGGCATTATTTTGTAGGCATTAACTTGCTTTGCTGCTGTTAGAAAATGTATCTCTTTTTGCATCAGTTTTGTATATTGGATATACCAAGAATTGCATCTTTTGCAGCTCTGGAAATGTAGACTTGCTAAATGTGCTTGGCAAGTTGTTTAACGGTGAGGTGATTCATAGATGTAGGGTTGGAAGGGACCTAAGTAGATCTTCAAGTCTGAACCCCCTGCCCTGGGCAGCAGAGAATACTGGGCTCATATGACTTTGAGCAAGGTGCTTTTCTCACCCCCTTGTCCAGGTCGCTAATAAAGAAATTGAACAGTGCGGGCCCGAGGACCGAGACCTGGGGGACTTCACTGTCCACATCTCTCCAGGTTAAATATGACCTGTGGTTAAAGCCTTGTGCTGCCTTCTATTTATACCAATTATTTTCTCTGTCCTCTGTCACCTTTCTGAGTACCCATGGACTTAAAATTTGGGGAATAAAGATTAATTAATTTAAACATGCAGAGATGCTCTTCCTTTGCTCCATAAGAACTTTCTAGTTCTAGAGAGCAGATTCACAAGATTATTTTTTTCTCTATTTCTTCATGCATTTTGAGATAAATAATGCTAGCAAGCTTTTCAGTTTTAATTTTCAGTCTAAATGTGTCTATTTTTGATGAGCTGGAACATGATCTGCAAAAGTCTGTAGGTAAGTGTCAGCATACAAGTAGCTCTCTCGAGTGTGTAGTAAGTTAGTAATGTATTTTCTAACCTGTTTTGATGCTATCAACATTTTGGACATAGATCAGTATGACTGACTGATATTTCTGGCAGTATTTGACAAACCGATAGCTCAGTAAATATGGTTTGTTTTCTGTTCCCTCTTAAAATGTCATTTTGACTGCATCTCTGCACCTGCTTCCTCAACACTTCTGAGCTGGACAACTGCAAAAAATCCATCTTGACTACTGTTGGCTGAAAACTACACCCACAACACTGACAGCCGCCTAACCAGAACTGCTTCTACATCAGTTTCCAAGGCAGCTAGCCCACCCAGCCAAATAAATGGATGTCAGAAAAAGTTGTGCATAAAGAAAATACCAGAATATCCATGATTACATTTTCTAAAAATGGGGGGAAAAAATCTACAGTACACAGAGAACATTTTAAGAGCCACTGGAGTAAAACACTCCTTCTGCTCAGAAACTCTACCAAGGTTTTTCTGTATTCCTGAAGTTCAGGTGCCTTTTTTTCCCCCAACCTGTTTTTTTAGCACTTTGCTGGTAGTTTCTAGGTTTATGTGGACATTGCAAATACTTCTTGAAATGTTTTCTTTGGCTTTTTATTGTAGCTTTACAGATAAAACTACAAGGTTCTTAAAGATTTGAGATCTGTGTTCTACATTGCACTCAGGAGTTGTTTTTAAATTCTAGACAGAGAACAGGTAGGAAAAATTGTCAGTCTGATTTCTAATGGAGTTGCTATTTTGAAATATTTTTGGTGCTATAAGTTTAGCCAAAGAATGTTGGGTAAAATCTTTTGGTTATATCTGTATGTTTCTGTCTGGTGTGAACTTGACACTGAGGGCTTCAAATGAATTAAACAATATAGGGAATATAAGCAGAAGCGGATGTCGCTGAAAACGAAATGTTGAGCAAATCAACTGCCATATTATGTCATTAGGTTAGGTTTATTAATTTCATGGTTACATATGCCAGAGAATACTACTGAGAAATACTGATAGGGTTTAAATATGAAAGCCAATTGGTCAGAGTTCAGTTAAGCATTCTCCTGTAATACAGAATCAAATTCTAGCATGTGCTTGTGCACTTTTTTATTTTTCTGGGTTTTATATGCCTTTGTTTGATCAAATGTTAAGGGAAAAAAAGAGTCAGGAGACACCAAACATGGATCTGTGAATTATAAGCAACTGAAGACAGGGTAAAACACCCTTAGCAACCATGAAGTGGCATTGCTGCTGTACCATATAGAAGGTAACATTTTAATAGGCATTAGAACCACTCATGGAAAGCTATCTTCACCAGAGCCATATGAAAAAAGACTGTGACCTCCCAGTTCTATCATGCTTTGGCTTATGTCGTCCAGTAAAGCAAAGCTCTTAATGCTTCCATTCTCTCTTCATGCAAACCTTACTTTGTGGCCCTGATTTGTTATATAAGGACACATGTTGTTTCTTCTCTGTGATGAAATAAGGTGGCTACATAGGATGGATTACTTCAGATGAAGGCATACAATTGATATTTGTGCATAATCTTTACAATCACATTGTATATGATGATATGTTTTTTACTATTGTGTGTTGAACAGTGGTCTTAACTGAACTTGAATGATGCCCACTTAAGTAGTTTTTCAGAATAGGTACAAGTACTTGAGAACCACTAAGGCAGACAAGGTTCCTTGGGTGAATCTGATATCTTTTATTAGACCAACTTAAATAGTTGGAAAACAATTATTAAGCAAGCTTTTGGGTTCAAAACCCCTTCATCAGGCTAAGGAAGTTTCAGCAGTTGGTGTGTGCCCAGCCTCTGGCTTCTTTACTTTTCATTCCATCCAGGAAGAGCACACACCAACTGCTGAAACTTCCTTAGCCTGATGAAGGGGTTTTGAACCCAAAAGCTTGCTTAATAATTGTTTTCCAACTATTTAAGTTGGTCTAATAAAAGATATCAGATTCACCCAAGGAACCTTGTCTGCCTGTGTCCTTAGACCAGCACAGCTGCAACCTACACCCCTGAGAACCACTAATGCATATATACATAAATCGACTTTTTCTTTCTCAGCTGCATGTCTTTTGCATTAGCTAACACTGTATTCCAAATGCTATCATGCCAAGTTTGTTTTCTATTCTCTTAGCTTTTTGAGATCTTGCTGAAATTCCTCACAGCTTTAGTCTAGCCTTGGGAAGTATATTTCTTTTATTAACTTCCCTTTTCTTTTGCTTATCAGAATGTAACATTTTAACTCCAGACACTTGAGCAATTTCATAGTTTCATAGTTTCTAGGGTCGGAAGGGACCTGAGCACATCATCTAGTCCGACCCCCTGCCATGGCAGGAAAGAATACTGGGGTCAAATGACCCCAGCAAGATGTTCATCTAATTTGTTGTTGAATGCATTGTTCCATGCACTCCTCTTTTTTTCCAGGGTGTTTTGACCAGTAGTGTATTGTCGCTTTTAGGATTCCTGGCTGCCTTTCATTCTGAAGGACTTTAATATTTTATTTTGCATATTGCTACAACATTTAGTTCCTCAAAATTTATTTTTTTGAACTCTAAAACAGTTGACTATGATGCTTTCTGTGTATACATTACTTTATTATTTTTAAATGTTCAGTCAGTTCCTAAGTAACAGTACGTTCCGGATGACCTCTTTATTGGCTGGGGTCTTTCTTTGGCTTCTGGTTTGTAATTTCTTATGTATCCTAGGAACATCTCTTATGTTGTCTTGGCATAGTTAGCCATCAGCTGACAGGGCTGTTAAAGTCCACCATCTATATGAAGGAATGTTGGTTATTGCTAATGTCCTTAGACCAACAAAACTGACAAGGTTCTTTGGGTAAATGTGATATCTTTTATTAGACCAACAAAATAGTTGGAAAAAATTGTTCTTTGCGAGCTTTCAGGTACAAACCAGCAGACTCTCCCTATTTGTGAAGAAGGGTTTTTGTGCCCGAAAGCTTGCAAAGAACTATTTTTCCAACTATTTAGTTGGTTTACTAAAAAATATCACATTTACCAAAAGAATCCTAGAATCATAGAAGTCGGGTCGGAAGGGACCTTGTAGATCTTCAAGTCCGACCCTCCGCCTGGGCAGGAGAAAAGACTGAACTCAAATGAGTCCAGCCAGGTAGTCATCAAGCCTCTTCTTAAAGATCCCCAGGGTAGGAGCCAGCACCACTTCCCTAGGAAGTTGGTTCCAGCTCCTAGCCGC
>NW_017728925.1:20137840-20148150 GCF_001723895.1 Crocodylus porosus
TCCCTCCCTACTAGCATGCTCACCTCACCCCAAATTTTGGTATCATCAGCGAATTTAAACAGGTTGCTTTTCACCCCGTCGTCCAAATCGCTGATGAAGAAATTGAGCAGTGCAGGCCCCAGGACAAAGAACCTTGAGCACCTATATGATGCTTTGGGGAAAGCCTTTTGTACTGGGATCCTACACAGAAACAAGCCCATTATTCTGCTTTCAGACCTGTGTTAATACATTTTATCTTGCGTACTTAATTTTTTCCCAGGACAGTGCTGTGTATGTCTACATTAATTGTGGGTCATTCAAGTTAATTGCAGGTTAGTCATTCCAGGGACAGTCCTGTCAGGCGGTGTGCTCTTGCTGGCTGACTGCTGGCAAAGGGGCAGCAGCAGGGAAGGCTGTGTAAATGTAAATGGCTGCGTGGCTCATGTTTTGATCCCATGAGCAAGACAGGCTCGAATGAGATGTCTGTTTACAGCCTCATAGCTCCTTGGAATTGTCTTTTGTTTTTTTCTCTCCTTTGAGCCAGAGGACCTAAAGCATATGCTTATAGGAAATAATTAATTGTTTTTGTATATATTTCCCCCCCATTTGTAGTTCCAAAACTTATTTCCACCACATTCCTCTGACAAATGCCCTTGTAAGTAAATATGGCTATTAGATCTGCCTGTTCCTCTCTCCTTCTTGCTCGTATTGTATCCATCTGTCTTGACTGTACAGCTGAGAAGCCTCCCACAAAAAAATATAATTTTGCTTGTTTTCTATGCCCCTTGTATTTCTGCACAAATAACATAACATGCTAATATGCTTCATGTTTTCCTGATTTATTGTATTTTTTTTAACCCAGCTATCAACTAGAATTTTTGCCTCTTTATATTCCCGATGACTGAAAGAAGTGTGAAAAATCCCATTCTTTCTTTTCTGTTTAGAGTTGTTTAAATCTTGCCTAATAAGGCTTTTTAGAGTTGAATTTAGGAGACTGGTTATTACTCTTTGCTGAAGTAGAATCTTAAATTATTTTAAATAATCTCTTAATACCCATCAAAAATGCATGCTGATAATGATTATAACATTGTTTTTCCATCTGGAAGTGATTTAATTATATTTAGATTCATAAATTGTATAAACAAAAAGGGCAATAGGAGAGGTAATTAGCTGAAGGAATTGGCAATTGGAAGGAAACCCTTTTATTTCTAGGTTGCAAAGTCTGGTCCAGGTTGAGTTGCCATTGATCAAATAGTTATCAGATAATACACGTTTGATGCATTATATTAAGATAGGTTGGTGTTGGAAGAATCTTACTTCATTGACTACTAGACAGGTATCCATATCAGGAGAAGGAGAAATCTTTTCTTGGGACCAACTATTTCCTTATTTTGATTTTCAAAGCAGACCATGTAGCTAAGAAGTCTGCAGTATATATTTCTATTGCATGTCCTCTGAGACAATGTACTTGGGCTTTGGAATTGGGAAACATTTTGACATTTATCTTGCTGGGATCCTTTGACCCTAGCTGAGCCCCTTGGGCAGGTGGCTGGACCTGATGATCTCATGTGGTCCCTTCCAGCCCTAATGTCTATGAAATCTATGAAACATTTTCTAATCCCTTGCTGGTCCCTCACAGATGTGCTCCTGGATAATTTTCTCAAAGAGCTTCCCCAGGACCGAGGTAAGACTATAGTTTCCTGGGCCCTCCTTCCTCCCTTTTTTGAAAATAGGGACTACATTGGCCCTTTTCCAGTCCTCCAGCACCTCACCAGAGCACCACGAGTGCTTGTAAAGCTGTGCCAGGGGTCCTGCAATTACCTCTGCCAATTCCCTCAGCACTCTGGCGTGGAGATAGTCGGGACCTGCTGATTTGAACATGTCTAGTCCCACCAGAAGTTTCCTGACTGACCCTGGGCCTGGCCGTGCCCTTCCCTGGGTCCGTCAGGGATCCTGGTGTGGGGGATGCCCCGGTCCCCGCTCAAAAAAATGGAGGCAAAGAAATTGTTAAATAGGTTAGCTTTGTCATCTGGTATGACCACCAAATTTCCTAGCATATCCTGCAGAGGCCCTATGTTACCCAGTACCTTCTTTTTACCCCCTATGTATTTAAAAAAGGACTTATTATCCTTGATCTGGGTTGCTAGTCCCAGTTCCATCTCCGCCTTAGTCTTGCTAACAGCCCCCCTACAGTCTTCAGCAATGGAGGTATAATCCTCCTTGGTGATGGCCCCTCCCTTCCATTGGGCGTATGCCTCCTTTTTAGCTTTTAAGACATTCCTAGATGCTTCTGATGAGCCATGAGGGCTTTTGAGCATTCTTGCTCCCTTTGATCTGTGTCGGGATTGTCACCCTTCGGGCTTGAAGGATCATCTCCTTAAGGAACGACCACTCTTCCTGGACTCCCAACTCCCCTCCCCTCTGGGACCTCAGTGCCTCCCCGACTAGTCTCCTTATGTTGTTGAAATCCTCCCTCCTGAAGTCCAGGGCTGCTGCCTTGCTGCCGGCCCTTGACATCCTGCGCTGGATGGTGAATTCCAGCAGGTGATGATCGCTATTGCCCAGTTGGTCGAGCACCTGCAGTCCACTTACCAGGTCGTCGCCTGTGGCCAGGACCAGGTCCAGCAAGGCATTTCTCCTGGTGGGACTGTACACCTCCTGGGTTAGATGGAGGTCCTGTAACTCGGCTAGGAACCTACATGAGCGGTCAGACCTGGCTGACTGCTCTTCCCAGCAGATGTCTAGATGGTTTAGATCACCCATGATGACCATGTCCCTTGACCTAACTGTCCGTGAGCTGACCTGAGAATTCCTGGTCCAGCTCTTTCCTCTGGTTGGGTGGCCTGTGGTAGACCCCCACCATTAAGTCCTTTTCCCCCCTGACCCCCTTGTATTCTGACCCAGAGCATCTTCTTTTTCTTTGGCCTTTCCTGTACCACATTGCACCCTACAGTGCATTCAGTACACAAGCACAAAGATCCTTTCCACTGACAGATACTCCTGCATAACCCTCTCTATAGCCTTTCACTTTCTCCCCTTTTCCACCACACCAAATTCCAGCTTGTCAACCCGTGAAGTTTTTCATGTTGCCCTTCTTGCCCATTTGCTCGTGTCTTTTTGTGGAATTAGAATGTAACGCCATAATCCTCGTATAAAAATATCCTTCCTAAAACCTACTTTTTTCTGTGAAGCATGTGAGAAGTTGTAGACAGTGGGTTGGTAGAGAACCAATGGGGAGTGACTGTTTATATTATATAGGTGGCTGTTAGTAAATCCTATTGTTAATATTGCATAAAGTTGTCCGTCATAATTCTGGCTTTGGTTGTTTATAACTATGCCAATATTAAATTTGTTAGCATGAACATTTTCATGTTTGAACTCTGTCAGAGGTTCATTAAAAAAAATTTCAGCAAAAACAATTCTGACATGTTTTGAACGTGAGTTCAACAGAAAAAATGGGTAGTATCAGCAACTCATTTTTATGACCTGTGTTGGAGCAGCTTTACTACATCTTGGATTTGGAACAGAATTCAAAATGAAATAATTGCAAGTAATAGATTTTTTAAAAATACTTTAAAAATAATTTCATTTTCTGTATACAAAATTAATGACTTCAGAGACCACCATATTGTGATGTTCTAGGAGCAAGAGGTATGTGTCCCACTGAAACTTGATTTCTCCTACTAGGTGGGATAAAGCTGCAGTTACTAGCACTGATGATTTTCAGAATAACCTTACATCTGTTACTGAGCTGGGATTGACTGTTTCCCATCCTACACATTAAACCAATGTAGATTTATGGAGGGAAACGTTTTAGTGGCAGGTCTTTTTTTTTGTAGTGGGTGCTGAAAACTAGTTTTAAGTTTGCCAGGATGAGTGCTATGGAGATGGGCTAGATGCAAAGTACAGGTCAAAGACTGGTAAGTTACAGCCCAACTTTTCTACTTGTCATGTACATATCAACACTACTTATCTGGGGCTTACTGTATTTTTCTTATCGGTTTTGACAATATATATTTGCCAATTTGTTCTAGCTATGCCAAGTGCATGAATTGATATACTTTATGCTTAATTCTATATAACACCATATGAACATTTTATTTTACTTACACACACTCTCTCTCTCTCTCTCTCTCTCTCTCTCTCTCTCTCGACTTGGGTTTTCATTTATTCTGTAGGAAATTTTTAGTTCTCTTGTTAAAGCCTGGAGGAGGAGGGACTTGTAAACTTCAGAAACAAAATTATTACATGTTTGTTTTCTAGGAGTATCTAGAGTAGAGAGAGAATCTTCTGCGTAAATTGCAGCAGAGCAAGTGTTGATTGAACATAGCTCAGTGAGGTTACCCTGTTTCAGGCATTCGGTTTACTGCAGGTTTCTCTTCTGTTAGGTTAGGGAGCGATCTCAAATGCAATTATTCTCTGCCCTTTATCTTGATACTCTTAGTTGATTACATCATGACTAAATATTTAATTTAATCTTGGCTTTTCCTTCCAATCAGGGCTCATGCTTTTCTTTCCCTTTCAGGGTAATATGAAAGCCAGACTCTGCAATGGCTGCTAGAGCTTGTGCTTGTTGTAAGGAGGGTCCCCTGCAGTGAGGAGCCTGTGCAGTGCAAACCTTGTTCAGCAGGAATGATTTTTGTCAATGGTAGCTGAGTATTGCAGGAGCTTGTAGGGACAGTTAACTATGTATACTGATGAAGCACTTCTGTTCCAGCTCTGTCTCCGAAGATCTGGGCTGTAGACGTGGAGAGTTCAGCAGAAAGCATTATGGATCTGTGGAACTTGTAAGTTTACAGTCCTTCCTATGATTTTAAATTGACTAAAATTGTAGCAGCTTGTAAAGGAGAGCTCACAAAATCTATACTACTTTGTTGACAGGTGAAATAAAAGCATAAGAAATAGCTTGGAAAAACAAGATACTTAGGGTTTGACCATTATAACATCCTAATCTGTTCTTAAGGGGGGTTATTAAATGTCTTTGCTTGCGGCTCTCGTATCTCTGTTCTGATTCTCTTCTGCTAGTCTGTTGAGAAAATGTGTATAAATACCCAAAAGGTAGCCAGAAGAGTTTCAACTGGATCTGTTTTCTTCATTTAAACTGAATATTGACAAAACATGACTCTAATTTTATGTTGACTGTGGCAAGTTAATATGTTAAAATATGTGTGTGTACATTCAGGGGTGGGAGGGTTCATAATGAAGAAAAACAAGACCAAATTTGATCATGAAAAAGATCTGTGCCCAGAAATCACTTGGTTTAGTATAAGCTTTTTCTTAGTACTACAGGTCTGAAATAAACATTTTAATGAAAGAAAAATGTGGGTAATGCATACAGTAACTATGTATCTGGTATTGAAAAACTGTTGCTACCTATAAATAGCCAGAATAAGATTGTCCATATTGACTACAGGGAAACTAGAATGGGTGGATCTCAATTTTTTTTTTTTTTTTTACTTGACTACTATAGGAAGAGATCTCTTAACATCTTAGGCATTAGATAGAATTGTAATTTCCAGGTGTTAGAAAGTGTATTTGTTAAGAAATATCTAGATAACCTACACTGATTAGCAGATTATGCTTTTAGCATTAGCATTGTGTGAAGACCAAGGATCAGATTTAAAAAAGAAATTCTTTAGTAATTAGAGTCATTACACTTTGGTAACTTAATAATGAATATATTACCAAGGTAATAACAATGGCTCATTTTGCTTTTTTGTCTGCTAACAGATAATGTGTCATACTTTAGATATTTAGTGAACTTAGTGGAAAAAATGCAGAATTTTATTAATGGTTCTATACAACAGCTATTTATGACAACTGAGCTTACTTTTTGGTTTATTTATACTTGATCTGTTTAAGATATGCTGCAAAATCTACCAGTATTGCATGAGAGTAAAAAAACTTGTTTTTTTCCTGTGAAATCATAACCTTTTCTGTGTAGTAGACTTCTGTTTCTCTAGTAATGGATTTTAGATGTTAAACAAAGACAGACCTAGTATTTAAACTGGGACAATACTAGGCTCGGTATTAATGTTTTTTTCCCTTAACATTTAGAAAAAATGCATGTAATTTTTTAAATTTATACAAACAAAATATTGAATGACTGTTTGTTTAAGCTTCTTTTCCAGATGAAAACAAAAACACTGAGACAATGATTTTAAACCTTATTGCAGTGAATCTATTTGTCCTGGTCTACCCTTGAGTTTTTCCCCTATTGTTTCTGCTAGTACCAAAGGTGGAAGGTCCTCCCCGGACAATGCACAAACAGCTGCTAGTCTTTGTAGTGCTATGCTAGTTTGGCCTGTTCTGCTTTGGTTTTGTATGATGCGTCTAAATCCAGGTCTGTGAACATTTACTCTCCCAATACCCTCATACAGGAAGGAATTATTTCTGCACTTAATAAAAGGGTAAACTGAGGCAACGATGACAAATAACTTTCTCTACGCCATACAATGAGCTGTATCTGGAATGTAGAGAACCCAGCAGTCATGATTTCCAGTCGCAATATAATGCTATACCCACTGCTTTTCAGTGTACTTAAGTATTACACATTTCTAAATATACATCTAGCTTAATTAACTAATACACAGTAAATGGAGTTTAGAGATCATCACACAAATCAGAGCTGCCATGTTTATGAGTTTCATGTATTAAATCAAATTTTCATGAGATAACCAAGCCTGAAGAAAAACCATTTTATGAACAAAGAAAATAGGATTAAAAATGACTTACTTAATATAACTAGATTTACATTTCTAATGTCAAACTAGATAAAGCAGTGTTTTTTTTGTGTGCTTAATTACAGGGGGCAGGGGTGAGGGAAATTGAGTAGTTTATGTTGACTGACCCCCTTGAGCCTGTCAGTACTGCTTGCTTTCTTGGGGGGAGGCAATAACATCTTCCCTTTCTTAGCCTTCCCTCCACCCTCCCTACCCACCTTATCTTCTGATCTAAGGAAGCTGCCTTTATTTCTGAACTTAATTGTTACCAGCTATGTACAACAGGTGAATATATATGTGCCTTACCCTACAGAAGACAGCCCTTTGAAGGAAGATGAAGTCTGTATTGTTAGTTCCCGGTCCAGAGGACCAACAGGTTTAACAGCCTGGCTCAGAAACTGCCTTTCACAGGTCCAGTTTCCTGGCTGTATCTAGTTTTGGTCATGTTTCATGGTAAACCTTTCTCAACAATGGTGGGCTCATTCTGAGGCTTTCTACCATGGTTCTAAAAATGTTCGTCATATGCGATTTGTGAAAGCAGCCTAACCCACACTGAAATCTCACCTCTTGGCTCTTGAATAGAGGGGAAGCAAATTTCAACCAATGGCCTCCACGTCTTTACCAAATACATTGTGCACTTTTTTGGTTTCGCATTCTTAAGTGTGAAATAAACAGAAAGGAGTAAGTATACTTAAACAAAATTCCGTATGTAACACTGCACACAGTTCTTCCCCAGGGGAAGAAATTAATTGTTAATTAGTGGGTGGATTTACATGTGCAATTAGGGTGAAGAAATAAATTCCAGTGCAGTTCATGCCAGAGTTTATTTTTCCAGGGTGCAGTAATTATAAGTGTAACCGGGACTGCAGCACATTGGGCTGGGGTGGGCTGATAGCAGTTCTGGGGTTCAGCCCCAGGCTCCAGGTGGTGGGGTTGGGCAACATTGGGGCTGGCTGAAGCACAAGGTTGCTACAGTGAGGGGCTAGCCAGTAGGCAGCCCTTACACTGTAGTACCCTCATGTCCCAGGCAGTCCTAGTCACTATCTATATGTGTGTTGTGGCAGTGTAAATTGCTCCACCATAGGATAGTACTTGTCCTGGACGGAACTATCCTGGAACAGAGTTAATTAATTTACTGCACCCTAATATAGGCGCATGTGGAGACGGTGACACTTTATTGCGGAGCTAATTAGTCAAGCATGTGTGTAGATGCATCCAGTATAGTCCTGGTAGATACCCAGATACTGTGGTGATGAAGGTAGGATGAGAACCCATATGCAATGACATACAACAATACATTGAAAGATCATTAAATTGCAGTTTTTAAAAAAAACTCAAAATTAGGAAATGAAGGAATTAAACTTACCTGCAGAACCCTAATGTGGTCCCCTATGTGTAGGTATTGTGAGTCTTTAATTGTACATAATAGTATTTTTTCCACAGAACATCTGCTTGGTTCAGTGGGACTCACTAAATCTATTCAGAATGTTATTTTCAGTGCATCTCCTGTGCTTGAATTACTGCATACTTATTCCTAGTTTACTTGGAATACAGAAATTTCAGTTTCCTCATTGGGTTTTCTAAGGTGGCTATCACCGTTATATCTGGTTCTTCATTAACAATGAACTTAATATCAGAAGAATCTGTGAGTTAATACAGTAGTACTGTTCCCCTTTTACAGATGTGGAACTAGGATCCATTAATGTGGCAGGTGCTCAGTTTGAGAAGTCTATGGCCTGATTTTAATTTTAATTTTTTGTAGAATGTACTGACTTGCAGCATGTTTTTGCCTAAGCTGTATCTCTCAATGACTAGAGTTACAGCTGTGACTACTTGCACTTCTGCCAACTAGACCTTTTTTATTGAAGTTAGGCACTTGGAAAATGAGGAACATGTACTTAATAGCAGGGGCATAAACAGAATCCAGTTTCCTAATGGGCACTGCCAAAAGCATGCAAACATCCTCTCTCATCCTGCCTGCAGGCCTTATTCACAGCCCGTTTTCCAACTTCAGTATAGAATGAAGATGTTATCTACAGGCAACAGACTCCTTAATAACCCAAACCTGATTAATTTCCTGAGCACTATTCATCATGTGCATTGAGTGAAACAGAGGTTATATGAAAAAGTGGTAGCTAACCATATCATTCAATACTGTTATGATCCATAGAAGGGGGCCAAAGTAAGGTTGCCAGAGCAACTTCTCTCTTGGTATTATTTGACTTCTGAGTGTTGAACATGAAGGATGAAATGTATTTAATGACAGTTTTGTGTGCATTTCCTAGGTGTTTTTCCCCTCCTCTAAATTCCTTCCTGTGGACTCTTACCCCCATGGCTCATAGAACTTAGCCGTCAAATTATAAGTAGTCTCTACTGAGCATGTGTGAATTGAGAGTTTTCATCTACTCAAAACTTGAACTATTTTATGTGAATTTTCGTGAGGATGGCAAAAGCTGTGTCCATGCCATATTTCACATTTCAGCTCCACAGTATAAAGCACCAGAGCTTTCATAGTGAAAGGTAAAAATGCCTTTACCTTGCTCAAAACAACATTTTTCCCCTCACCTTGTCCTGAGAAATGGCTGAAACCATTCTTACTTTAAAATTTTTTTTAAAAAAAATCAACCTGAGACATGAGTCCCTAATGAAGATCAGCATTTTAGCCTGTAGGGCTTTCTGTGAGGTGGTATTTTGGTTTTTGGTTTTGTTTTTTTTTGAAACACATTTATTCTTTTCTGGTGTTGTTTTATGATCAGTGTTTGAAGTTAAGCAGAAATAACTTCTGGATGGAATGTGACCTCTTAACAGGAAGTGTTTATTACAGGGGTAGGCAATGTTTTTTGACCAGAGTGCTGAAAAAACCACAATGTCTACCTTGGAAGGTGCCAGAGTGCCGATATGCTGGAGCCTGGAGCAGCTGTTTGCAGCCTCCCAGTTGCAGCCGGCCCATGGAGCCTGGTCTGCTTGCAGCCACCCAGCTGCCTGCTGGTAGCAGCCTGGGCTCCATGGCTGGCAGCAGCTGCTTAGAGCCCAGGCTGGCAATGGTGTGTTGAGCAAAATGGCCTTGTGTGCCATGCTCAGCACGCGTGCTGGGGGTTGCTGACCCCTGGTTCATCACCTAGTGCATAACTCTTTGTGCTTTCATAGTTTCATAGTTGGTAGGGTCGGAAGGGACCTGAGCAGATCATCGAGTCCGTACCCCTGCCATGGCAGGAAAGAGTACTGGGGTCAAATGACCCTGGCCAGGTGTTTATCCAGCCTCCTTTTAAAGGCCCCCAGCGTAGGAGCCAGGACCACTTTGCTTGGAAGTTGATTCCAGATCCTAGCCACCCTGACCATATCATAGAATCATAGAAGTCGGGTCGGAAGGGACCTTGTAGATCTTCAAGTCCAATCCCCCGCCTGGGCGGGAGAAAAGACTGAACTCAAATGAGTCCAGCCAGGTAGTCATCAAGTCTCTTCTTAAAGATCCCCAGGGTAGGAGCCAGCACCACTTCCCTAGGAAGTTGGTTCCAGCTCCTAGCCGCCCTAACTGTGTAGTAGTTCTTGCGGATGTCTAATCTAAATCTACTCTCTAATAACTTGTGTCCATTGTTCCTTGTCATGCCA
>NW_017728925.1:20149145-20153145 GCF_001723895.1 Crocodylus porosus
CCTGCCCCTAATGAAACCGTGCTGGTTGCCCTTGAGCATCATCCCTGAAGCCGGCCCATCGCAGATGTGCTCCTTGAGTATCTTCTCAAAGAGTTTCCCAAGGATGGAGGTAAGACTGATGGGCCTATAGTTGCCCGGGTCCCCTCTCTTCCCTTTTTTGAAGATGGGGACCACGTTAGCTATCTTCCAATCATCCGGCACCTGGCCGGAGCACCACGAGCACTCGTAAAGCTGTGCCAAGGGTCCTGCAATAACCCCAGCTAGCTCCCTCAACACCCTAGGGTGGAGAGCATCTGGACCCGCCGACTTGAAGACATCCAGTCCCTCCAGAAGCTCTCTAACCCGGTCCTCCCCAACCTGAGGTCTGGAGGCATTCCCCTCGAGTTCATCTGGCATCACAGCGGGGAAGTCCCGGTCCCTGCACAAGAAAACGGATATGAAGAATTGGTTAAAGAGTTCCGCTTTCTCCTCTGGCGCAACCACCAGACTGCCCAGCGTACTTTGCAGGGGCCCCACATTACCCGGTGCGTTCTTCATCCTCCCTATGTATTTGAAAAAGGACTTTTTATTATCCTTGATCTTGTACGCTATTCCTAGCTCTATGTCCGCCTTAGCTTTCCTGACAGCTCCCCTACAGGCCCGAGCAGAGGAGGTATACTCCTCTTTGGAGATAGCACCCCCCTTCCACCAGGTGTATGCCGCCTTTTTGGCAAGCAGGCATTCCCGGACGTCCTTGGTGAGCCAGGGGGGCTTTCGGGCACTCTTGCTACCATGAAGTAGCACCTCCTGATGTCTGATCTGAGCTGACCCTCTGCCAGCTTGTGACCATTATTTCTAGTCGCTCCTGGTAGTGCTCGGGGGAACAGGGACTCCTTCAATGCCTGCTGGTCCCCTCTGACTAGTTTGTAACAGGCGACTAGATCCCCCCTTAGCCTTCTCTTGTGGAGGCTGAAGAGGTTCAGGTCCCGTAGCCTGTCCTCATAGGGCCTGCCCTGCTGCCCCCTGATCATGCGAGTGGCCTGCCCCCTGATCATGCGAGTGGCCTCCTCTGGACCCTCTCTATGCTGTCCACATCCCTTCTGAAGTGCGGCGCCCAGAACTGGACGCAGTACTCTAGCTGCAGCCTGACCAGTGCCGCATAGAGGGAGAGCATCACCTCCTTGGACCTGCTTGAGATGCATCTGTGGATGCACAACAAGGTATGGTTGGTCTTCCTGACCACATCCCCACACTGTTGGCCCATGTTCATATTGGCCTCAGTAATGACTCCTAGATCCTTCTCTGCCTCTGCACTGGCAAGAAGGGAGTTCCACAGCCTGTAGGTCTGCTTCTGGTTCTTCCTCCCCTGGTGCAGTACCCTGCACTTCTCAGTGTTGAAACCCATCCTGTTCCCTTCCGCCCAATCTGTAGCCTGTGCAGATCCAGTTGCAGCCTATTCCTTCCTTCTAGCATGCCCACTTCTCCCCACATCTTAGTGTTATCTGCAAATGTGGACAGGGTGTATTTTATCCCCCTTGTCCAAGTCACTGATGAAGATGTTGAACAGTGCGGGGCCGAAGACTGAGCCCTGGGGGACCCCACTGCTCACATCCCTCCAGGTCGAATAAGACCCGCCCACCACCACTCTCCGGGTGCTGCCCTCCAGCCAGTTAGTGACCCATCTGACTGTGTAGGCATTGACACCACAGTCTCCTAGTTTTTTAATGAGAATGGGGTAAGAGACCATGTTGAAGGCCTTCCTAAAGTCCAGAAAGACTATGTCCACCGTGACACCTGCATCCAGGGATTTGGTGACCTGGTCATAGAAGGCCACCAGGTTGGTCTGACAGGACCTTGCCTCTAATGAGCCCATGTTAGTTGCCCCTAAGCGTAGTTTCCCCTGCTGGCCCCTCATGGACATGCACCAGGATAATTTTCTCAAAAGGAGAAAATTTTGTTGAGACCAAGTAGGCATTAAGAGTGAGCTTAGAGAATTTGGTATCTTAAGTTCTCTGGGCTTCTTTTGAAAATACCATGCTAAACTTTCACACCAAGCTAATAAAGTGGACTTATTAAAAATGCAAAAAGAATATAACCCAAAACAGTAAAGCTTTAGCTTTAAAACCTGCTGGAGGACTTGTCACTTTGAGGTGGTCAAAAAGTGTCTGTCTTGTGGTGATAGGGTGGCAGGGAAGATCAGAATGCCTCTCCATCCCCTCTTCCCCCTTGCCTTTCCTCCACAGGAGACCACAGTGCTGCTGTGGTGTTTGGTGACTGGTGGTGTGACCTGGATTGAGTGGATGTCCTCTTGGAAAGGCAGCTCCCTCCAAATCCAGAGTTCTTAGTATGGTGGCGTCTTTGTACCATTTTGATGAACAGGACCTCTTTGTAGAAGGTGCTGTGCACACAACAGTTTGTCCACAGTAGTATGAACATGCTTAGGTGTGGTTAGCAACTTTTTTCTGCACATTGCTTTGTAAAAAATAAGAATGGGGTATATTCAAAGCAATATTCTGTGTAATTGATCTTGACGGTTGTTGTGTAGAGGCTTGGTTTTGTTGTTAAATATTTCAAACAAACATTTTAAAAAGAAGGTAAATAACTGAACCAGTGGAATGAAAAAGAAATAGGGTATACTGTCTAATTGTTCAATTCTGTGGACCCTTGTTAGACCTTTACGTGGTTAAAAGGAAATGTTATATATAGTTTTAGTAGGATTAGAGCAATATTGTTGCTGTGATGGTCCAGAAAATATGCAAGAGGCAAGGATTTTTTGGATTTTATTTATCTTTTATCTATTTTACTTATTTAAGGATTTACTTACCTTTATTGAACAAACTGTACAGTTGGGAGAGATGTACAGCAAGCTTTTGGGAACAAGCCCTTCCTTATGCTTTTCAGGACATTACGATGGGCACTCTATGCCCAAAAGCTTGTCTAACACCTCTCCCAACTGTGCAGTTCATCCAAGAAAATGTATCACCAAAAAAATCCTTGCCTCATATGTGTCTTTGCCATGTAAATGTAAGAAAACAAAGGTGAGCCTAGTTCCTCTGAGTGCATCCTAGTCCCAGTAGTTACCTGAGCCCCATCTTGCAGGCACAGTTCACTTGTGCTTGCAGCCATAGAAGTGTAACTGTATTTGGTCTATAGTTACTAATGGGAAGTTTGGCATGTTCATATAATAAATATGTTGAGCTCCAACAGGATTAGATTACAGGCAGGAAACGCATGGACTGATTGGCATTTAACCCAATTCATTTAGTGTTCTGCAGCAAGTGCAGGGATGTTATGGAGAGGAAGCAGCAGTGAAACCAGGTGCTGGGGACATGGGGCAATGGTGACTTCCAGTTGCTGCTGTGCCACTGGCATAATTGTGTAGCTGCTGGTGCAGCTGTTCTATTTCACCCTTCCTCCCTCCCCAAGTCTGCACCTTGGGCATTTGCCTTGGCCACCCTACTTTAGTTTGCCATGGAGAAGGAGATGTTTAATTAAACCTCTGTAATGAAGAAAGCAGTTGTCAAGGGATTCCTCTTTCCCGTGAATCATGCTGGAGCACAGAACAGTTAGTATAATGGTGCTGTTCATCAGGAGGAAAGTTTGAGGATATCAAAAGAGAAGACTTACTCCTCCTCCCCATGTCCTTCAGTAGTCTAAGAGCTTTGGCTCTTGAAGGCATGGAGTCTAGTTTTTTGAATCTACCCCGTTTTCTTTCAGTCAATAAAATAACAATGGGTGGATAAGTGAGGCGCAAGCTCTGAGCACTGCCTCTGGAGGGTTGCCAGAATGGAGGTAAGGAGGTGACACCCTTCTGTCCCCTTGATGCTTAAAAGCGGTTCGTTTCTCTGGAGGCCACTAAAATCACAGACACACACTCATTAGATGGCACAAAAGGTGTATTTGCAAATAGGGTCAGAGCAGAGTCAAAATCTCAGATTACTCTGAACCCACCAAGGAATTTTGCAGGCTGTATTTATCTTTTTCCTCCTGGGCACGTGTGCAGAAACAGGAACTCTTACAG
>NW_017728925.1:20153156-20154855 GCF_001723895.1 Crocodylus porosus
AGGGAGAAGCTGGGGGAGAGTCTGCGATTTAGTATAAGAAGAGCTGTGGCAAGGCTGGGCAAGGAAAAAAGTCCTTGGCAGTGTTTCTTTCTTATCAGGTGCAAGATGCAAGCTGTGCATTTCTAACAATACTCCATTTCTAACACCCTGCTGCCACCTCCCCACAGCCAGCTCCTTCCCAGCAGTGGGGAGGACAGAGAAGGTGGTGGTTCTTGTTCTGCTTCTGGTTCCTGAGGTCCATGAGGTTGCTTAGGGCACTTTCCATCAGTTCTGCAGACTCTGGAGGGGCAACAGGTGTCTTGTCCCTCACTCCAGGTCCTATCATGGCTACAATCCTAGTTGCTTCCTTTAAAGCTAAGTGCAGGGTTTTGTTTTTTTTTTGTTTTGTTTTTTTGTTTTTGTTTTTTGTTTTGCACTCTTTAACCGGGTTTGCTGTATTGTAGGGCTGCCCAACTTTGGCACGGCCTTCACCCAGCCCTGCTTGTATAGTAGGGGATGGGAGGGGCCTCCCTGCCACATGGGCAGTGCAGTGGTGTTTGGCCCCTTGGACTACGCTGGCAACATGCAGCCCCTGTACACACCCTCCCCATGGAATGGCAGTGGGAGAGGTGTAAGCAGGTGGGCTTACATGCAAGCAGAATGCTGGTCCTTTGTGGGGCTACGTGTGGCCTGTGGACAGCCCTGCTTTAGTTTAATTCTGGTGCTGTTAGGTCTAGTACCAGTTTTTCTTCTCCATTATTCATTTGTAGCCTGATAATTAACCTCTTTCTGCTGCTCATTTGCCCTCTGCTGCTGTAGTTGCCTTGCCCTCTTTTTGCCAGTAAGTGGAAGTGTAGTACCTATGCACATGAGTTGTTTCTTCCCCCCTATCTTTCACAGGTTATCAGAAAGTGCAGACTTTCTTTTTTGCACTCTTTAATGGGCTTTGCTTTATTGCAGGACACTGCTCTGTATTTTCAGCAGTGGTATCTCAGTCCTGTAGGGTAGCAACTGGCTCAGCACCAACCTAACTCCTGTCAGTGTCCCCTTCTCTTCCAGTAGGGTGGTGAGTTTGTGGATCATTCTGCCTTGTGTTTTACTTTAGCTTCAGCCGGTGATTCTTTCTTCACGTTGAGGAAAGCAGATTACTGCTGGGTCTTTGTCATCTGTGCAGGCTACTAATGAAGTGAGAAATAATGACTCTTCTTGGTTTAAAAAAACAATTACCAGTATGAGCAACCTTATCTGAATGCAGGCAACTTTTCCCCCCATTAATTGTACAGTAAGGTTGAGTTGGCATTTTCTTTGTTGAAGTGCTGCCTTCAGAGGATTCCTTTTAAAACAGCATTTTAAACATTTAGAGTTTTCTCAGTTAAAATTATAGATAAGATATTTCAGGTTTTTTAGGTATCATTTTTCCTGTCTTGTAACTCAAAAGTGGCTCAGGACAGCAAGTGAAATCTGTGCTGACCATACTGTTTTGTTTTTTGGGGGTGGTTTTTCAGTTACCGATGCATGAGAAATCCATTCTTTTTTTAACAATGACTTTTAACATGTTTCTGGTCATTTGGAGCATATTACGAGGGTACTGAAGGCACTGGCCGACATCATTGCAGAGCCACTGGCGGGAATATTTGAACGCTCGTGGCGAACGGGTCAAGTCCCGGAGGACTGGAAAAGGGCCAATGTGGTTCCCATTTTCAAGAAGGGGAGGAAGGAG
>NW_017728925.1:20154866-20161554 GCF_001723895.1 Crocodylus porosus
CCCAGCACTCTTTCCTGCTTATGCAGGGGGTCGGACTCGATGATCCATTGAGGTCCCTTCCAACCCTAGCATCTATGAATCTATTACAGTTAAAAGGAATTGCTCTTCATGATTTTGCTTTTATCAATCCTGACTGTTAGTAGTCCTACCACGATACCACTGCACAGCTGTTGAAATCAGGTTAGGCTTTGGATGGGGCTGCTATGCATTTGCAAGTCTTCACAGAACTATGGTTATGCAAAAGGAAACAGCTTAAGCACTTTGTAATTGGAACCGTTGCTGTGCCGTTCACCCCTCACTTTATTTTCGTGTCTTTTGAGTAAGTGTGATGCTGACTTTTCATTCCAAGGTAGAAAATTTAGGATATAGTTTGAGGCAGGATTGACAAAAGTATCTTCTGTGCTGCAGGAATGAAAATACAGCCTTACAATTAAAAGGTAGTTTTCAGTTTGTCTGAATTTAAAAATCTTAACTTTTGCTGTTTTACTTTGCGGCTGCAGCAGAGAAAAACTAAGCCCTGCTTTCAGGTGCATTGAGAAACCTAGTGGAAATGTCTTCAGTTTTCTTCATGATAAATATATGTCCTTTCTTCGCACGCATCATTATGCAATTAGTCTTTTATACCTAATTGTGCTTTACTCTAGATGAATTTCAAGTTTATGCATTATATCTTTGACTTTTTTTAAAACAATTTTTAAAAACATTTTATTGTTAACCAAGAAATGGCTGAAGCTTAATATATACAGCACAGTTTGTGAACAGGACTCTTGCATTACCTAATTTTCTGAAGAGTGGGAGGAAATAAATTTAAATATTCCCAGCACACATCTTATTACAGGGAAGGTGAGGCAGGACTGACACATTTATCTAGTGACTTGTTGCTGCTATTTCATATGCAGATATATGCTGTTTATGTTAACAGTTTATCAGGAATGTGTAATCAGGATTATCCAGGCAAAGCCCTGGTGGTAGCTAGATAATTGGGATAATGGAATGAATGTGAGTGAGATTTCTGCTTTTACAGTTGTTCAGATCTGTGGAAAGGGGTTCCTACAACTTTCTTTTTTATTATTATTTTTCTTTTCTGTCCTGCTCTTTTCCCTCCTCTGTTCTCTATAAGCAAAAATTACCGGCATTATTTCTCTGATCCAGTGTGTCTTGGTATGCTCTTGCTGTCTGTAGGTAATAGGAAAAGTCTTCTTTCAAACTACTAATCTAATTGGTGCTCTGAATGTGTTTAATTGACTGATTGTGTCATATTACTAGTACCATGCTAAAGTCAAAACAGATTCTAGAAAAAAAGTACTGCATGTGACCTAGTTGCTTTTCTTTGCTCTTGCTGATTTCCCCACCTCCTCCAGGATGATGTTGTACGATCAGTGTGCCACTGTGGGAAGGTGGTGCATCTCCTGGTGCATATAGCTGACTTACGGGTGCTTCAACTGATAGTGCAACTGCATGTGGGTTCTTTTATGGAGCTGCCATGCAGTGCAACAGGACACACGCAGCAGTATGGTGTGGATTAAATAACCTATGATTTCATACATAGCCACCTGCCATTTTCATTGCTTGGAATTTAAATGATTTCATTCTTGGCAGCAGCTCTTCTAATCACGTTGGCCTTAGGAAGCCTATAGTACTGGCGTTTTGTAATTGGTGATGCCTCCCTACCTCAGTTGCTTCCCCTTGCTGCCAATTGCTGTTGATTCCTGCTGGTGAGAGGAATCTGTGATTAGGGAAGTGGCAACTTTAGTAATAGGCTGTGAGAGTGACTGACTTTAACCACAACGGATCATAAACTCATAAGGTTTGGGAAATGCTGATCTAACTGATATGCGAGGTACAGAAAAGTTTTGGGAGGCAGATCCCAGAACCCAGGGCCTCTGCCCTTCTAAGGGAACATCCATCTTCCTGAATCAAGTTATTTCTGGCTTACTCATCTCCTCCCCTTCTAACTGCCCAAGGGAACAACTTTAGGAGGAGAGCTAGGGGGGTCCTGGTGATTATATAGCTCTTTTCTGGGAAGTAGGAGATGTAGGTACAACACCCATTCTTCCTGGGTGAAGGATATGGAGAAAAACTGATTTTTCAGTTCCCTGGGCAAGTGACCCAATGGCAGTGCCATTGGCTACAAGGTAGGAGGGCCACTCTCCTCCTCCGTTTCACTTCTAGGAGGAACATGTGTACTTGGGGACTTTGGGTAATCTTTTGTTGCCACACATGGAGATGCACACAGTTTGGGTTCTGTGGCCCACTGACATGAATAAAAGTGGAATAGGATTTAGGTCACAATGCCATCCACTTTGGTTCTCTTGAAACAGAGGCTAGTTAACCAGGAATAAGTCATCCATGCCTGTCTGAGTTGAGTAGGTGGGTGTGATGGGGTATGGAGAGAGATTGTTTAGTGAGACAACGGTGTTTTAAGGCTAATGAAGGTGATATATAAATTCTTTATTACCAGTTTCATGGAGCTCTTGGCAGGGGTGATAAGGTGATGTGAAGAAAAGATGCTGCAGAACCAAAAACTTTAAACTGGTAACCAGCAGCCTACAGCCTGCAGGCTATATCTGACCCACAGAGCTATGGCTTCAGTGGGAGGAGGTTCTGCCAATGTGCTGCACCACTGCCGAGTGCCTGGGGCTTCAGGCTGGGGGGTAGCTGTCCCTGTGCTGCGCTGAAGCTGGGCAGTAGGGAGAAGTCACAGCAGTGGCTGGGAGAAGTGGTAGCCTGCTGCTGCTCCAAGCTGCGTCATTCTGGCCCCATGCTAGAAAATATTGCCAACCCCTGCTCTAAAGCTGTTGTTAGTGCTGTGAAGGTTAATAGAATGGTTGGAATCAGTAGTGTTGTATGCTGTCATTGCAGACTGTATGATCAGGATGGTCAGTCAGTTATTTTCAACCTGGGCACGTCTACATGTGCAGTTAATTCGAAGCAGTAAACTCTGGTGCATATCATGCCGCAGAATGTATTGCTTCTGGGTGCCATGTTTGAACTTAGCCCATGTTTAGTTAAAGGTTAATTCAGTTCACATTTTTTTTATTTACCCTGCAATAGCAGTTGCACCACTAATTACTAATCCTCATTTCTTACTGTATGTGAGACGATATCAGCTATAGCAAGGGAAACAGCAATTTATATATGAAAAATGCCAAGTGAGTTTAGCTGCTTTATTTTAAACTTTTGATTTGTTATTTTTGTCTATCAGTCCAATCTTGTGAGAGGCAAGTATTTCGTAGCGTAATATCTTTTATCGTTGAGGTGCATTGACACGTGGGTCCCATATTGTATCGGCATCAATATAAGGGAAATTGACAGTATTGGCAATCAGCTTTTTTGACTTATGTGGCTGATAATGTGGCTGATAAATTCCCTGTGTATATATGCAGCTGCAGCATGCTGGTAGCCAGGATCGCAGCCTGGCAGTATGGAGAGTAGCGGGGTCTAGCTGGTAAGTCTGTTGTGGGGGAAGTGGGGGGGTGCAGATCAAGGCCCCCATGGTGAGGGACAGAGTGGGGCTGGGGCAGGGCAGGTGCTGCACAGCCAGGGTGCAGCACAGAATGGAGCTGCAAGTGGTTCTTTCTGGAAATGTGTGTGCCGGGGGGGCTCCCGCTGCTGCATGCACTTTGGGGGGCATGGAGGAATGTGTCCCCAGATCTGCATGTGGGGTGAGGGTGGGCTGCCGCTGGGGCCAAGGGTGTCACTGGCCTTTTCCCAGCAGGGGTCTGGGCTGGGGCTGTGCTGGAGGTGGGTGGTGATGGTGGCACTGGGAGGGGAGGCTGGGGGGGAGGGGGCTATACCCCTGCCAGCACTTACAGGGGAGGACTGGCCCTCCCCCCTGCCCAACACCTAAGCGGTGAGCACAGCTGATCAGGGGGTGCACCAGCACTCTCAAGGGGTGCACAGGTACCCCTGTGCACCCCCTACGCATCACCACTGCATTTGAAAGACATTTGAAGTGGTAGGCAGGACATAAATTGAGAAAGTCTTAGCTGTGGTATGCTGGAGCCATGGCATAGAGGTAGCCATTGCTGACCATACAGAAGAATGACAGGGACCGTTCATCTTATCATTTGTATTTTTAGGAAGTCTTCAACAGGTAAGGGAGAGACTTTCTGCCATAGAAACTGGGAGTTTGTGGAATCCATTATAAAAGTATTCACTTTTGTCAGTGCAGACAGATGTGAAGTGCTGTACCCAAGGAAGAATAATCAGAAACACAAATACAGGATGGGAGCTACCTGGCTGGAAGGCAGCATTTCTGAGAAGGATTTTAGGGTTTTGGTGGATCACAGGCTCAGCATAAATCAGCAGTTTTCTGCAGTTGCTGAAGAAAATGCAATTTTGTGTTTCATCAGAAGGAATATTTGACGAAAGACATGGGATGTGATAGTGCCACTCTGTCCAATGCTGGTTATGTATCATTTAGAGTATTGTGGGTTGTTCTGGACTCTGCACTTTTAGAAGGATGTGGCAAAGGTAGACAGGCTCTGAAAGAATGACAGAAACAGAAAAGAAGTTGGTAGGCAAGTCATGCCAGGAAAGGTTGACAAATAGGCCTGTTAGGCTTGCAGAAAAGGTGATTAAGTGGGGTACGTGATGGCAGTTTTCAGATATCCAAAAGGATGCCCCAAAGAAGAGGGAGAACAAATTTTCTCCCCGGTTGTAGGACTATAGTACTGCATGATCAAGACAATGTTACCTACAGCAGAGTGTATAGACTGCAGCAATGCCAAGTTAGAAGGTCCTAAAGACTTGCATTCTTTGGGAGAGAACCTTGGTGTGAATAGGTGCACATCAAGATGTTTTTTAAAGATCTCCAGGGTAGGTGATTGTACCACCCCTGGGGAGTGGGGGGTGGGAGTCTGTTCCAGACGCTAGGCACTAGGGCTATGCGAAACTTTAGTCCCTGATTTGGCGGAGATTTGGCCCAATTTGGTGGCCAAATCTTCAAATTTAATTTGGGCAGGGGGTGCCCTTCCCCCCTTCCCCACATTCTCTCCAGCCACCCCGGAAGTGGACTGGGTTTGCTGCCAAGCGCATGGAGGGCCCCCCCCTGCACTCCTGTGGCATGCTCCATCCACCCCAGTATTGCAGTGTTCACAAGCCATGCCTGATACCTCAAGGTATGTAAAACATTTAAAGCTGTGTCTATGTCCAAATTGCTGATTCTCCAAATCTTCAGATTTGGATTCGGCCGCATTAAATGGGGGCAGTGGTCCGAATCAACGACTTGAATCACTGTCCCTTATTCAGGCTGAATCCGAATCAAATAGGGGCTGTTTCGCACATCCCTTCTAGGCACTCAAATTGTAAACAAGTTTCTCCTTATGTCCAATCTGAAGTGATCTTCAAGTAGTTTGTGGCCATTGGTTCTTGGCTTCCCCTGGGGTACCTTGGTGAACAGATGCCCCCCCACTCTTTATACGTATAGGCAGCCACCAAGTCCCCTCTAAGTCTTCTTTTATCCAGGCTGAACAGTTCCTTGTCTTTCAGTCTCTCCTTGTATGACCTGCTCTCCAGACCTCTAATCATGTGCGTGGCCCTCCTTTGGACTCTTTCAAGCTTCTCCACATCCTTCCTGAAGTGCGGCGCCTAGACCTGGATGCGGCACTCCATCTGTGGTTTCACCACGGCTGACTAGAGTGGGAGGATGACATCTGTGGTCTTGCTTGAGATGCACTGGTAGATGCATGCCAGTGTTTTGTTTGCTCTGCCAGCTACAGCATCACATTGGTGCCTCATGTTTATTCTGTGGTCTATTACGACCCCTAGGTCTCTTTTAGTTGTGGTGCTGGCAAGTGTAGCACCACTGAGCCTGTAAGTCTATTGTGGATTATTTCTCCCCAGATGGAGCACTTTACATTTCTCTGTGTTAAACATTGTCAGGTGTTGATCTGCCCACCTTTCAAGCCTGTCCCCACAGCCTGTCCTCAAGCATGATTGTGCTTCTCCATAATTTTGTGTTGTCTGCAAACTTTGACAGTCGCTTTTAACACCCAAATACAAATCGTCGATGAACAGGTTGAAAAGCACTGGTCCAAGTACTGTGGGGTGCCACTGGTCACCTTCCGCCATGTTGACTCGGTTCTGCCCATTAATATTCTCGGGGTCCTATCTCAGAGCCAGTTACCTAGCCATTGGACCATAAAGTAGTCAAGGCCACATTTTCCCAATTTTACCATGAGAACATTGTGGGAGACTAAGTCAAAGGCCTTTTTGAAATCCAAATATATGACATCAGCCTCATTTCCCTTATCCAGGTGGCAAGTTCATAGAATCATAGAAGTAGGGTCAGAAGGGACCTTGTAGATGTTCAAGTCTGACCCCCTGCCTGGGCAGGAGAAAAACTGGGCTCAAATGACTCCAGCCACGTAGGAACCCCGTGGTAGGAGCCAGCACCACTACCCTTGGAAGTTGGTTCCAGATCCTAGCCGCCCTGACCGTGAAGTAGTTCTTGTGGATGTCTAATCTAAACCTCTTCTCCAACAACTTGTGGCTGTTATTCCTTGTTATGTGTGTGTGTGGGGGGGGGTACTCGGGGAAACAAGGTCTCTCCCAAACCCTTCTGGTCCCCCCTAGTGAGTTTATGGACATGCACCAGGTCCCCCCTCAGCCTTCTCTTGTGGAAGCTGAACAGGTTCAGGTCCCGCAGTCTCTCATTGTAGGGTCTGCCCTGTTGTCCCCAGAT
>NW_017728925.1:20161654-20188914 GCF_001723895.1 Crocodylus porosus
GTTTATGGACATGCACCAGGTCCCCCCTCAGCCTTTCCATGTTGTCCACATCCCTCCTGAAGTGGGGCGCACAGAACTGGACGCAGTACTCCAGCTGTGGCCTGACCAGTACCGCATAGAGGAGAGGATCACCTCCTTGGCCCTGCTAGAGATGCACCTGTGGATGCACAACAAGGTCCGGTTAGCCCTGCCAACCGTGACCTCGCCTTGTCGGCCCATGTTCATCTTGGAGTCAATAATGACTCCAAAATCCATTTCTGCCTCTGTGCTTTCAAGAAGGGAGTTTCCCATCTTATAAGTGTGCTGCTGGTTACTACGGCCCAGGTGCAGCACCCTGCACTTGTCAGTGTTGAAACGCATCCTGTTTTTGTTAGCCCACCCCTGCAACCTGTCCAGGTCTTCCTGCAGTCTTTCCCTCCCTACTAGCGTGCTCACCTCACCCCAAATTTTGGTATCATCAGCAAATTTAAACGGGTTGCTTTTCACCCTGTTGTCCAAATCGCTGATAAAGAAATTGAACAGCGTGTGCCCAAGGACTGAGCCCTGGGGGACTCCACTGCCCACTTCCCCCCCAGGTCAAATATGACAGATCCACCACCACCCTCTGAATATGAGCCTTCAGCCAATCTGCAATCTGTCTGACTGTGTAGGCATCAATGCCACAGTCGCCTAGTTTTTTAATGAGGATGGGGTAGGAGATGGTGTCAAAGGCCTTGCTAAAGTCCAGAAAGTCTATGTCCACGGTGACACCTGCATCCAGTGCTTTTGTGACCTGATCATAAAAGGCAATCAGATTGGTCTGACATGACCTGCCCCTAATGAAACCGTGCTGGTTGCCCTTGAGCATCATCCCTGAAGCTGGCCCATCACAGATGTGCTCCTTGATGATCTTCTCAAAGAGTTTCCCTAGGATTGAGATAAGACTGATGGGCCTACAGTTACCCGGGTCCTCCCTCCTCCCTTTTTTAAAGATGGGGACCATGTTGGCTATCTTCCAATCATCTGGCACCTGGCCCGAGCACCACGAGCACTCGTAAAGCCGTGCCAAGGGCCCTGCAATAACCCTTGCTAGCTCCCTCAACGCCCTGGGGTGGAGAGCATCTGGACCCGCTGACTTGAAGACGTCCAGCCCCTCCAGAAGCTCTCTAACCCGGTCCTCCCCAACCTGAGGTCTGGAGGCGTTCCCTTCGAGTCCGTCTTGCATCAAGGTGGGGAAGTCCCGGTCCCTGATCATAGAAGGAAATGAAGTTGGTCAGGCATGACCTGCCCACAACAAAGCCATGTTGGCTGCCATTTAGAATACTGCCTTCAGTTAGCTTATCAATAATGGATTCTTTGATAACTTTTTCCAGGATTTTTCCAGGGATAGAGGTCAAACTGATTGGTCTGTAATTTCCTGGGTGGTCCTTTCTCCCTGTCTTGAAGATAGACACTGCATTGGCCTTCTTCCTGTCTTCTGGGATCTCTCCCAAGTGCCACGAATCCTCAAATAGCTTTGCCATAGGTCATACAATGAAGTTGGCCAATTGTTTCAGCACTCTTGGGTGTAGTTCATCCAGTCCTGCTGACTTGTAGATACCCAGCCTCTAGATGTTTTCCCACAAGATCTTTGCCAACTATGGGAGGGTGATCACCCCCACCTCAATCATCTTGTATCCTTTCAAGCAGACTAACACCCTTGGACTGGTGAAATACTGACACAAAGTATTCGTTAAGGAGTTCCTATACACGTGCAGGGAGCTGGCTCTGATGTGCTGGAAATCCAGTGCATCGGAGCAGACTCAGTTCATTCACAGAAATAAACACGCTTCAGCAGACTCTGGCATCTTGTGTATCAGCATCCTTGTGCTGAAAAATGGCAGTGGGGAGCATTGAACTAAAGCTTGTTCAATGGGTTTTAGTTCAAAGTGCCCTGCCACCATTTTTCAGCGTGGGGGGATGCTGATATGCGTGACGCTCGGGCACATTTAATTAGCATGACTCACTAATTAAAGTGCTCTTTTCCACCCCCCACCCACCCCGGCCCTTCCCAGAGCAATTGTAAAAATGCCCCTAGACTAGGGAGCTGGAAAGGATTTGAGAGACAGTAGTCATAAAGGGGCCTACCTGCTAACTTAAAGGGCACTTTGAACTAAAACTTATTCCGCTAGATAGCAGAAACTATTGGACCAAGGAGAGTATTGAGGGGCTTGACCATGACTAGTGCCTGGCAGAACAGATGTTTCCCAGGTGGGAAGCCTGGGGAGTTGCTGCTGATAGGAACAAGGAAGGACTCCATCAGAAAGTGCTGATGTGGCTTTTTGACAACATGGACTGAGGAATGGCCTTGGGAGAGGCAGAAGCTGCTGGAACTGGGGCTGTCTGTGTTTACGGGTTGTGCTTGGAAATTTGTAGGCTATATTCACGGTCTGACAAAATGGATTTTCTGTTCAGATTTTAAGGGGTATTTAGCACTGCCAGAGAAAATAAACTGGTCCAGGTACAGGTAATCCTTACGTTTTAAAAGCCTGCTGCTGAGTCCAGTGGGGCCTGATGAGGGAAAAAAGCTGTGCTGGCTGGTGGCCCCACCAGTCTGTAGTATCATGGCTATGCAAAGGAATGAGGGCATACTGCACTGCTAAGAACAGGACTGTCTGACTGACAGCCCTTGGGGGTTTAACATGCAGCCCCAGCTTCCACTTAGCCGTTGCTGCTCCCATTGCTTTGGCTACAGCAGCAGCCTGCCTCCTCTGGCTTTCGCTTTGTGCCCGAGCAGCACTGTCCAGGCTGCAGGGGAGCCAGCAGTGAGGGAGTTAAGGGTCGGGTGTGTCTGCACACAGTGCAGCAGGGGGCCCATTGTTGCAGCATGTGGGGCATGTGGCCTTTGGTCCTTTAGAAGTTGGATAGTCCTGGTTTAAAAATCCAACACGCTTTCCGTAGACCTGGCAGCAGGGGACCTTGTCCACAAGAAGAGCACTTAACTCTCCTTCCCTGGCTTTCCTCTCAGAGCATACCTACTTGGGGTCCTGCTCACGGGGCGGGAAGCCCATTGCTTATGTGGCTTCAAATGTTATCACATATTGCGGTTACTTTATTTTGAATCAAAGTTGAGCTGGGCCTACTGTAAATGCCTTGTCCTTTTCTTCCTGCTGTAGTTTGCGTGTTGCCATAATCCAGGCCATTTACCCTTCTAGTGCTGGATAAAACTGTATCTTTTGTTTGATACCCATTTAGCAGAACAACATTTCTGATGGTTCAGGCCTCTTTATAAGCAGCTCACATGTCAGCCCAGTCAGTACTTGAGATAAAGCTTCTTACTAGTGGGCAGTAGCTCCATAAGGCAAGAAAAAGAATTCTTTTTCCTGTAAGAGATCTTAGAGCTGCAGTGAACATGTTTCAGAGGGAGTTTGGTTTTCCCCAATCCCTGTTAGAAGCTGCTCTAAACTGACCTGATTTCTACTGAAGTTACATACCATTGGCTGTAATGGGGAAAGCCAGACTTGGCTGGTCATGTTTTAATTTCTGATTAGGCAGGGGCTTTTGAAACTAGAACAAGTAATTTAAGATCTTTTTTACAGCTTATATCTAGTGATGCTGATGGAGCCATTCAAAGAGCTGGACGATTCCGGGTAGAAAATGGCTCTTCTGACGAGGTAAGAGAAGATCTCTGTTTGTTTATTGTCTTTTCCTTTTACAGATACAAATATTAACAATGCTCTCAGTAAATCGGCTAAGTGCTGTATGTTTAATAGTCGGATGTTTTTCTGGCTGCTCTGGATGGACTTTTTCAGGGTATTTTCCTCAGAAGTATTCATGTGCACATGTATTGGTCAGAGCAAATCAGCACTTAAAAATGGCAGTTGGCAACCTTTTCAGATTGCAGGTTGGAATGACCCACCTTGAATTGGAGGAGGGTCAGCCCTAGCACCTGGCCGCCACCACCACTGCCTCTCTCCGTGGTGGTGTGATGAGAACTCCCAGAGCTGTGACTTCTCTCCACAGTGGCATTGGAAGAAAAACTGCTGCCGAAGTCCCCCACTGCCAAACTCTGCTAAAGCCTCACGTCTGAGAGTCAGAATCAAAGGGTTTGTGGGCCAGATGTGGTGTGCAGGCCCTACCTTGCTGACCCCTGCTTTAGAACACAATGTGGTGACCTTGCAGCTGGAAAGGAGCCCCCAACAATCATTACAAAATTAGCAGAACAGAGTAGTGCTGTGGGTTAGGGGTATATTGAAGCATTTGGTATTGACTTCTGCCAGAATCAGAATAAAGGACTGATTGATTTGAGCAACTGAGTTAGTTCAGTATTGTTGCATGTGGAACATGTTTTTGACAAGATAAATGGCTAAATTTTGAAGCTGTGGACTTCACTTAGGTGACAAGATGTTAGAAAATTAAGGCCTTTGTCAGGATATAACTTTTTATGCCTGTTACTGGTTGGCAAAAGACAGACTTCAGCAACTTTTCTTTAATTAGTTTGAACATTTAATTTTACCAAGTAATGGAAGTGGAAATATCTGGAGAACATTGTTCAAGCATCACACATATGAAAGTAATTATAAAAATAAGGAAATGTGGTGGTAAGTTTGTAACTGCTTAACTTTCAAGGAAAAATTATTGGGCATTTTTATACGGGCACTTCTATATAAGTATTGGATCTATTACTTACACAAGTTCCCTTCCCATCCAGCAAAAAAAAATACTGCCCAAATATTTAGAAACAGTGCTTATTACCTGTCCTTAGCAATGTACTTGCACTGCCTGAAAAAGGGGCTTCATAATACTGCAAGTTTTCTGTTGAGTTCTCTGACAACATTGTGTGATAATGGATCTTTCTTTTGAAACATAAAACAGAATGGGAATGCACTATAATACAATTGCACGTGTTGCATCAA
This sequence comes from Crocodylus porosus, assembly GCF_001723895.1. NCBI lineage: Eukaryota > Metazoa > Chordata > Crocodylia > Crocodylidae > Crocodylus > Crocodylus porosus. The sequence goes on from NW_017728925.1 coordinate 20,166,529, forward strand.
ACAGGTATGGAGTAATATAGCTGTGATCATCCAGAAAATGAGAGGCAAGGTTTTCGTGGTGATATATTTTATTGGGACAGCTGTGCAGTTTTGTCTAGCATCTCTTGTAACTATACAATTGGTCCAATAAAAGATATCGTCAAAAATCCTTGTCTCTCTGTATCAAACAATCCACAGAGATGAAAAAAAAAAGTTATTCAAAAAGTGTAGTAAAGTCACAATCTCTGTATGATTTATAATGTTATTAACAAGTAGGCTTTAAGTCTTCTATATACTCAAAGCATATGAGACAGGAATTGAGGCTGTATACATTTGACTTTGAAGAAACTAGGCTTGTTGTTAGTGTCTGCAGGCAAGAAACGGGTTTTGAGCAGTTGCACAAGTAATAAAGTCCTGATGATCTATGCAAGTCATTCAAAAGACTACTAATGCAATCTTTAAATCACATTAATAATAGTGCGTCCTGCAAATGTCACATCTTACAGAAAGGTAGCTTAGTCCGACTTTAGGGGATGTCTAAAATATCTTACTGATTCTGTATTTTGCATCATTTCACTCATAGTAAACCAAATGGTCTTCAGACTGATCCAGTTAACATAAAAAAATGAAGTGAGGAAAATATTTAAGACTCTCTCAATTAACCATAGTAGCCTTCCTGGTGGTTATTCTGGTTTATTTACTCCGTAGGGCAGAATACATGTCATATCTATATTGTTTTTGAAGTAGAAAGGGACCATTATGACCATGTAGTCTGACTCCCATATAGCACAGTCAAGAGAACTCCAAATTAATTCTTTATTGGCCTAGAGTGCATCTTTGACAAAAACATTAAACCTTAATTTAAAATTTCCTTGTGATGGCAAATGTATTACAACCCATGATAAACTGTTCCAGTGGCTATAGCCTGGTTTGTATCTAGCTGATCCTTCCAGCTGCTTTGTTTCCTGGATTGAAAAGCCTTCTGTCAAATTTCTGTTCTCTGGATAGGTACTTATAGACTGTGATCAAATTATCTGTAATCATAGTATGACATATTTTAAAATCCTTTAATCATTCTTGTGACTATTTCCTACATCTTGTCCAAAATTCTTCTTCAGCTGTAGACAGCAGGGCTGAACACAGCATCCTAGTAATGGCCACACTTTTGCCAAATACACTGTTAATATAACTTGCCCATTTCTCTGTGATAATCCTTTTTATGCATCCAAAAACAAAGGTAGCCCTCTTGGCCACAGTCACATCGGAAACTTATTTTGATATGATTATGCACTATGACCCCTATGTCCATTTTAGAATTGCTGCTTCCCCAGATAACATTTTTCTATCCTGTAAGTATGGTCAGAATTCTTTCTTCCTGGACGCATTACTTCATATTAGATCATACACGTTGCTTGCTTGTGCCTGACTTCCCAAGTAATAGATTATTTCAGCTTCTTTATCAGAGTGTTGTGCAGTTTCAAGTAAAATACCTTATCCGGTATGGTACACCAACACTTTATCAAACAAATCGGTAATTTCTTGAAAAAAGTACTAAGCTTTTTTAGCAAGATTTTTTTTACTTCAACACATTTTGATTGACATTCATTGTATAGTATTCCTTTAATTTGTTGAGTCCTAATCCATTATTCTTTTCCCTGGGATTGGTATCAGGTTGACATTAAATACACTGTGGACCACCTACCTAGGCAGTCTGATTTATCTTTTTTAACTATTTTAACTTTTTAACTATTGGACCAATGGTAGGTGTGCTAGGTCTTCTAAAACTTCCCCAGTTTTCCATACTTATTGAATATCAACATTAATGGTCCAAAGGGCTCTGTCACCTCTGCAGATTATGTAGATGTGCTGATGTGAAAGTGTCTGGCTTTGCTGTGGAAATGAAACATTTCACCATCATTTGATAACCTGGATACATAATCGGGTATTTTCCCCAAATATGGAACAAAAATATGAATGAATGATTCTGATTTTTCTGTATTTTAATTGAAAATGTTACTATTTCCATCTAGTAGAATAATAGAAAATTTGGATTGGAAGGGACCTCAAAAGGTAACCTAGTTCAACCCTCTGTTCAAAGCGGGACCGTCCTCGACTATATTTATCCCAGCCAAGGCTTTGTCTAGCTGTCTTTAAAACCTCCAAGGATAGAGACTCCTCTGCCTCTCTGGGTAACCTGCTTCCTTGTGAGAAAGTTTGTCCTAATATCGAACCTAAATTTCCCTAGTTGCAGCTTGAGCCCATTGCTTCTTGTTATGTCATCTGCCAACACTGACAACAGTTTAACTCAATCCTCTTTGCAACCCCCTGCAGGGAGTTGAAGGATGCTATTAAATCCCCTCAGTCTTGTCTTCTGCAGACTATGTAAACCCAGTTCCCTCAGCCTCTCCTCAGAAGTCATGTGCCCAGCTCCTAACCATTTTTATTGCCCTCTGCTGGACTCTTCAATTTGTCCACATCCTTTCTGTAGTAGGGGGCCCAAAAACTGGACATGGGACTCCAGATGTGGTGTCACCAGTGCTAAATAAAAGAAGAATCAGTTCCCTTGATCAGCTGGCAACGCTCCTACTAATGCAGCCTAGTATGCTGTTAGCTTTCTGGGTGACAAGGGCACACTGCTGGCTCCTGTTCAGCTTATTGTCCACTGTCACCCCCAGGTCCTTTTCTGTAGAGCTGCTACTTACCCAGTCAGCCCCCAGCCTGTATTACTGCATTGGATTGCTCTGTCCTAAGTGCAGGACTTTGCACTTGTCATTGTTGAACTTCATGAGATTTCTTTTGGTCCAGTCCTCCAATTTGTTGAGGTCTCTCTGAATTTTAGCTCTACTCTCCAGTGTATCTACTATACACCCCAGCTTGGTGTCATCCACAAACTTGATGAAGGTGCATTCCATCCCATCCTCCAGGACCTTGATGAAGATATTGAAAAAAAACAGGCCCCAAAACTGATCCATGGGGCATTCCACTTGGTACTGGCTGCCAGCTAGACATTGAGCCATTGATTGCTACCCTTGAAGCCTGACAATCCAGTCAGTTTTCTATCTACTTTATAATCCATTCATTCAACCCGTACTTCCTCAGCTTGCCTGTGCGAATGTTATGGGAGACTGTATCAAAAGCCTTGCTAAAGTCAGGTATCCAGGTTATAGCCTTATTGGTCTAGAAGCAAAAGGATTCCTTTTGCTAAAGTCAAGGTATATCAAGTCCATTGCTCTCCCCACATCCACAGAGCCTGTCACCTCATCATATGATGAAGGCAATCAAGTTGGTCAGGCAATGGGCCAATAAACCTCTTTTAAACAAACAAACAAGCAAGCTCTTTGTTGCATTTCCCTTTGACTGTAGATTTCTCGTTGTGTGCTTTTTTTTCTTCCCTTATTTTATCCAGTTCCTGGCTGTTAATTTATATTCATTATCAGTGATCACTTACTTCCTCTTTCTTCCTTCAGTCCTTCAGTGTCTAAGAGGGGTGTCAAAGATATGGCCCATGAGTTGGATCCCAGCCTGTGGAGCTCCATCGTCCAGCCTCTGCTGCCCCTGGATCTGAGTCAATCCATGTATGACATGCTCTGGATCAGCTCCAGGGGCAGGGTCCAAGATGCGTTTCGCGTGCAGCATGTGCTTTGGTAGATCAGGGATTTGTGCTGCATGCAGTGCCTGCCCCATCTGGACTGTGCTGCTTGCGGTGCCCTTTCTGCGAACTGTGCTGCATGCCCCCATGCCCCACCCCAGCTGCTTCAGGACTGCACCACATGTGGTGCCTACTCCAGCTGTTTCAGAGCACTGTGTACAGTGCACATCCTAGACTGGCTGGGGTGGATGCTGTGCATTCTGCCTGGCTTGGTGCTGTGTGTAGCGTGGATCCCAGACCAGCCTGAGTGGGTGCTGTATGCATTGGATCTGGTGTGGGGATTGTGGGGTGGTCTGTGGGCCTGATCTGGCATACAGACCACCCACATGCTACTCCTCCAGCACACAGGGCCAGGTGAGTCTGACCCTGTTATATGACTTGTTTTTATAGCCGCTTTTACTTCCCACCAACTCATGCTGGTGTTTTAACCAGTGTGACCTTTTGTGTCCTCAATTATGGAAAAATGTTTGATAGGTAAATGTTTTAAAAAAACTCCCAGTAAATTTAAACAGAAAAATGTAAATGATTTTTCCAAACCCATTGCTTTTAGCTTTCTGAAACTTTCCCTTGTAAAGCATCAGTTGAATGCTGGATTGGATATTAATTCAGTTCTGGCTAGCCCTGGTCAGTTGTAAGCTTTTAAACTTTAGAATTACAACATTCTTCATGTCATTCAGGTACACCTGAGATTAAATGATTACAATTACAACAGGCGTTATGATGCGGAAATGGAAAATTGGCTCATAATAGTTTACATTATCAACACGATAAAAACTTATCTACCCACTGACCTAGTAACCATGACTTGCCAAGCTTTAGAATTCCTGCTGAAAGTGTGACAGTGTCTCTGCTGCCACGTTTTCTTATGCAGTAGTGACACACATTGCTTGCATTCTCAACAGGCGACTTCAGGCCATTTCTGTTGCTTTCTCAACATGGCAACTTCAGGCCATTTCTAGGTTCATTGGCACAGAGTAGTTTGTGCTTCTTTATAAGAAAGTGACCAGTATTAGTATTACTGAATGTTAACGTGCAGTGCTTATGCTTTCTTACTGGAAAGCAGCTGAATCACTACCATGTTATTACTGTACTGAAAGGTAATCTGGGATAAACTTGGATACTGTTCCTTGCTTAGAACCTTGGTCTTGGCATGCCATGCTGGTCCTTAAATATAAATAGCTTATAATACAGCTGCACATGAGAATCAGAGAAAAGATGAAATATTTCTATATAAAGCGTCAAAATGGTATTGCAGCCATGAAATAGTAAAAGAACTGTGTGTTGAAAATGCATTAGAATGATGAAAGAAACATTTAGGGTTTTGCTATGGTGTACAGTTAATCTGTGGCAAGGACCCATGGTAGTAGTAGGCACTCCTAAAAGCATTGGTCAGACAGGCCCGCTTCCTCTGCAAATGTCATTCCAGTTACTGCACCAGTTTGCTTGAGGCCTTGGCCCAAGTGGTCTTGGTTTCCAGGGAAGTATGAGGTTTGCCCTGGTGCTTATTTATTCATAGGTGTGCAAAAAGGAATAATAAGGTCCCTTCTGTGTACAAGGCCAGGCACAGCTGGGCACAAGGCCTCATAAAATACAGGCGGTCCTCAACTTACAACGTTTCAAGTCACAACGTCGCAAGGTTTATAAATTGACACCCTGTTTCAACTTTATGATGTCGGTTTCGACTTTACAATGCCTGACCCGATGTGACGCCACACCAGCAAACGAGTTCACTGCGTTGCTCATCTCCCTGGAGAACATCTGTCCAAACTTCCCTGGACACTTCCTTTAAGAAAGCAGACAAGACTCCAGAAAAACCTGCAGCCAAGACTCCTGAGAAGACTCCAGCCCAGAACCCTTTAAAAAGTCCAACCAAGAGCCTTTCAAAAAGTTCAGCAAAGTCACCTCAAAGGAGTCATTCCAAATCAATATGATTGCTGTTTACAACATAAATACATTCATGTAACTATATTACTCATCTATAATTGATCGAGTACAAAATTCTGGGGTATTTTTGTTGAAAATAGAGTATCAGACCTTGGTTCAGGAAGCAATCCCCCATTTATAACATTGTTTCTTATGAGAAAATTGGTTCCAAGTTGCAACGTTTAGACTTAAGACACGGTTTTCAGGAACCAATTGTGTCGTAAGTCCGAGGGCTGCCTGTACTTAAAACAGCAAGTAGGTTGTTCTGTCTAAAATCATGGAGCAGAATATGGAACGAAGGTCCTCATGACAAGAGACGGTGGCTAAAATGACATCTATTTTCAGATTGTACTGGAGGTAGTGTGATTATTCCCCGAGGATTTGTTAAAACAGGAAATTCATAGGGAAATTAATTTAAAATTGATAGGGTATGATTTTTAAAGCAAAATAACTACTTTGCGCTGGACTTCTGCTGAGGGTCAAGTTTAGGGGGTTTATGCAGCCAGTCAGTGAGAGCTGCAGGGAGGGAAGGAGTACCAAGTATCAGTCGTATGGCATGCAAGCTGCTGTTCCTGCTGTGGCTGCATCCCAGGCTATACTGTTGTGGCACCCCAGTTAAATCACTGCCTGGGGCCTATGTTCCACTCATACACCCCTTGTTACTGCCAGCAGGGCTACAATGGGATTCCCTCATCCCAGAAGCATGGGTTGCCATGACAGAAAGCATTGAGGATTGTGTTAGGGAGAAAAATCCCAAGGCAGAACTTTTAGAAGAGAGTTTTCAAAATCTACTAGTTAGCGATAACTCCTGCATCCAAACTTACTGTCACTGTCGGTGGAATATTAAGGGACCATCCAAACCTCAGTTGTACAAAGGGGGAGAGCCAGGGAGAAAAGTCTGAAGGAATGGAGAAAATGTTTGGTTTTAGACGAATCATAAGAAATGTTTATTTTTGTTGAATAAAAAATTGATTCCTAAATCAACCTCATGCTTTCAAATAAAGAATAGGCAAAATGATCAAACTCCTTTGTGGCATTTGAACAATTTTTGTTTGTTTTTTCTTGCATTATTTTTCCTCCTTTTGATGTTGAGATGTTAATGGCTAATAATTTTCTAGTTTTGTTTTTGTTCCAGAATACAGATTATACCCCAGGTACATGGTGCAGAACAGATGTGCACTTGGAAAATCCAGAGTATCACACCAGATGGTATTTCAAATATTTCCTAGGAAAAGGTAATTAAACTTTTGTAAATAGCCTTAAACAATTGTAATTATTTAGAAGTGCATGGTATGAACTTTAATTGTATTAAGGAAACTCGAACAGTGTTGTATAGAAGGTGGACTGGCAGACCATATCAGGCCTATGCCTCAAAGTCTTTATAATCTGAAGACATACCACATACAATTATAGAAAATTAGGGTTGGAAGGGACCTCAGGAGGCAACCTAGTCTAACCCCCTGCTCAAAGCACCGCCCCCAACTAGATCATTCCAGCCAGGGCTTTGTTGAGCTGGGCCTTAAAAACCTCAAAGGATGGAGATTCCACAACCTCTCTAGGTAACCTGTTCCAGTGCTTCAAAAGCCTCCTAATGAGTGTTTTTTTCCTAATATCCAAGCTAAACTTCCCTTGCTCCTACTGGAGACCATTGCACCTTGTTCTGTCATCTGCCACCACTGATAACAGTCCAGCTCCTTCCTCTATGGAACCCTTCTTCAGGGAGTTGAAGGCTGCTATTAAATGCCCCTCTCGGTCTTCTCTTCTGCAGATTAAATAAACTCAGTTCCCTCAGCCTCTCCTCAGAAGTCATGTGCCCCAGCTCCTAATCATTTTTGTTGCTCTCTGCTGGACTCTCTTCAACTTGTCCACATCCTTTCTGTAGTGCCCAAAACTGGATACAGGACTCCAGATGTGGTCTCATCAGTGCAGAATAGAGGGGAAGAATCAGTTCCATCGATCTGCTGGCAGTGCTCCTGCTAATGCAGCGCAAGATGCCGTTAGCCGCCTTGGCAATGAGCACATTGTTGGCTCATCTTCAGCTTAATGTCCAGTGTAACCCCCAGGGCACTTTCTGCAGAGCAACTGCTTTGCTGGTTGGTCCCAAGCCTGTAGTGGTACATGGGATTCTTTTATCCTAAGTGCAGGACTCTGCATTTGTCCGTGCTGAATTGCATGAGACTTCTGGCGCAATCCCCCAAATGGTTGAGGGCTCCCTGAATCTTAGCCCTCCCCTCCCCCAAGCTTGGTGTGTCATCTGCAGACGTGCTGAGGGTGCACTCCCATCACATCTTCCAGATCGTTAATGAAGATATTGAACAAGACAGGCCCCAGGACCAAACCCTGGCACACTCCAGTTGATACCAGCTTTCAACTAGACCATGAGCCATTGATCACTGCCTGTTGAGACTGACGATCCAGCCTGCTTTCTGTCCACCTTACAGTCCATTAATCCAACCTGTACTTCCTCAGTTTCCTTGCAAGAATACTATGGGAGACAGCATCAAAAGCCTTGCTAAAGTCCAGGTACATCAACGTCCATTGTTCTCCCCACATCTACAAAGGCAGTCATCTCGTCATAGAAGGCAATCAAGTTGGTCAGGCATGACTTGTCCTTGGTGAATCCATGCTGACTGTTCCTGGTTGATCACTTTCTTTTCCAAGTGCTTAGAAATGGATTTCTTGAGGACCTGGTGCATAATTTTTCCAGGGACTGAGGTGAGGCTGACAGCTCTGTAGTTCCCTGGACCCTCCTTCCCTTTCTCAAAGATGGGCACTATGTTTGTCCTTTTCTAATTGTCTGGGATCTCCCTTGATCGCGACAAGTTTTCAGAGACAATGGCCAGCAGCTCTGCAATCACGTCAGCCAACTCCCTCAGCACCCTTGGGTGTGTTGCATCCAGCCCTATGGACTTGTATACATCCAGCTTTTCTAAATAGTCCCTGATCTGTTCTTTCACTGCTGTTGTCTGCTTACCTCTTCCCCAAACTGTGCTGCCAGGTGCAGTAATCTGGGGACTGATGTTGCTTGTAAAGACCTGAGGTAAATAAAGGCACTGAGTGCTTCAGCCTTTTCCTCATCTGCCACTAAGTAGCCTTTCCCATTCAGTAAGCGACCCATCCTTTCCCTGACCTTCCTCTTGTTGCTCGTGTGCTTGTAGAAATCTTTCTTGTTACCCTTAATGTCCCTTGTTAGCCGTGACTCCAATTACACTTTGGTCTTCCTGATTTCATCCCTGCATGTCCGAGCAATATTCTTATACTCCTCCCTAGTCGTCTTCAAGTTTTCACTTGTAAGCTTCCTTTTTGTGTTTTAGCTCGCCAAAGAGTTCTCTGCTAAGCCAAGCTGGTTGCCTGCCATATTTGCTCTTCTTGCTGTACATCAGGATGGTTCATTCCTTTGCCTTCAGTAAGGTTTCTTTAAAATACAGCCAGCTCTCCTGCACTCCCTTTCCCCTCATATTGGCTTCCCATGGGATCCTGTCCATCAGTTCCTGGAGGGAGTCAAAGTCTGCTTTTCTGAAGTCCAGGGTCCCTACTCTTGTGCTCTCCTTACTTCCTTTTGTCAGTCAGGATCCTGAACTCAATCATCTCATGGTTGCTGCTGTCCCAGTTGCCATCTACTACATCCCCCATCAATTCTTCTCTGTCTGTGAGCAGCAGGTCAAGAAGAGCACAGCCCCTAGTTGGCCGCTCCATCACTTGCACCAGAAAGTTGTCACCAACACTCCCCAAAACTTCCTGGATTGCCTGCAGACTGCTGCATTGCCTTCCCAGCAGGTGTCAGGGTGATCAAAGTCCCCCTTGAGAACCAGGGCCTGTGATCGGGAAACTTGTGCTAGCTATTTGAAGAAAACCTCGTCTACCACTTCCTCCATGTCTGGTGGCCTATAGCAGACCCCCTCCCCACCCTTGTTGCTCTCCCTTCTAAGCTTAACCTAGAGAGTTTCAACAGACCTATCTCCAGTTTCATACTGTTGCTCTGAGCAATCATATGGCTCTTTTACATAAAGCACAGCTCCTCTTTCTCTTCTCCCCTACCTGTCCTTCCTGAACAGTTTGTACCCATCCCATAAATACAGTTCAGACATACACAGAGCAGTATATTGTCACAACAACTAATTATTCTATACAGCATGAACTCTAGAGCTGATGCTTCACTAGGTAGGGTGAAGCCTAAAATCCGCAGTCTTGTCATATCATTTTTTTCTGTAGTAATTCTGGTACCACCCCTTTTCCTTTTGGTAGAAATGTTTTATAAGTGGATTTTGAAGTTTTGTTTCAACTTCCGACCCCCAACAGAATAAAGACATGTGCTTGAAACCCTTGCCTGTTGTTAAAAACTAATGTAATTGCACCTCACAAAAGTTTGAGCTTTGTTAAAAACGGATTCAAAGTTTAGGTTCGATTATTTTGGAATTATATTGGATTATGTAATCCCTTGGAATTGTAAGGATGTAGTTGGATAAATCAATAGGTCCCTCTCAGTTTTTAAAGTCTAATAATTATAATGATACTGTCTGTTACTATCCCATAATTTGTTTTATTATGCTATCTTGTTTTAATATTTTTATTGGTTTAATAAGATATTTTGCCTTTTATCATAATAAGCCTCTATGATCCTTTTTTGTGTGCAGAGTGGCATGTAAGTCAAATACATGAGGAAAAGGACTGTAAGTGGCATAGTAAGGCAATAGGTTTTAGAGGGAGATGAGACCATAGATATAAGTGAAATGAGGAAACAAATTGGATTAAAAAAGTAGTAGTAGTCAGAAGGTGGTGGAGTTAGTGGGGCAGAAAGAATGGCAAGTGACTATCCCCAGAACGCTGGGGAAAGGTGAATGGCAGGAAATCAGAGAAGAGTTTGCTTTGATCATGTGAAGAGATTTGTACAGCAGTTTCAGCAGTGGTGCTATGAGTAGGGGAGTTTGTGTAAAATACTGGTGGTATCCTAATAATAATAAAGTTCCTCATGTAAAAAGGAAGTTTTCCTTATAATTTTTTCACATTTGATAACATTTTTCATGTTTTCTTTACAGTTCATCAGAATTATGTAGGTACAGATGCAGAGAAGAACCCTTTCTTTTTGTCTGTTGTACTCTCTGACCAAAACAATCAACGTGTCCCGCAATACCGCTCAGTTCTCTGGAAGAAAACAGTAAGAAACAGATCCTAATGACTGCCTGTCTGAACTTCCCCTACAGTGCATTTCCTTCTCTTCCATTGTATCACAACATCCTTAATGTTACTCCTTAGCTACCATGTAGCGATTGTCACAGATACTGGACTAGCAAACCCCAAAGGAAATATGGAAAAGCTTTCTCTGAAGGAACCATGCTATGAATATTTATTTTCTGTCATCTTGGTTAAGTTCACCTACAGGAAGCCTTTGAGCCCCGTAAAGTCCAAGCACTGTCATTATGGTTAACAGTGCATAAAACAGAAGAGGGGAGAGATGCTCTGCTCCAAAGAGTTTCCATCTAGATCTGTAAATAATACTAAGGGTCTAAACTGTTTTGGTCCAAGCATCAGTGGACACATTATAAAGAGATTTGAATGTTCAGAGGATAGCTATGTGGCTTCAGGGACAAGAATGAAGAGGAGGGCTTATGGGGCAGCACTCAAGGAGTAAAATGGGAAGGACACAGGGGAGTGTTTAGTAAGGCATTGTGGGAAGAGGGGACAAAGTCGATGAGAAGGGAATCGTAGGTGGCAAGAGCCCTGAAGGTGATGACAAGAAGCTTATTCTTTTTTGCTTCATGCTGAACTTGTAGCCCTCAGATCTTGTACTAGTGAGTGCCAAAGTCTAATGATGTAAAATATTTATTTATGTCGTATCACTGATTTTCTCTTTCTTTTGTATTATGTGGCAGTACAGAAGCACCTGAGCATATTACTTTAGCTGTCTACATATATGCTTTAGTATGTTTCCAAATTAGTTATTTTAGAACACACTTCATGGTTTAAGCTGCTCCCTCCAGTGGCCATTGGTCTGAACTTGTCTGCAGTTTAATTTCATCAGCCCTCATGCTGGCCATCAAGTGCTGTTAGTTTTGTTTGAAGTTCTTTGCATCTCTCTCTAGTTTAGACTTGCCTAAACCATTTTGTGCCATCCCCATTTTTGGCATGTTACTCTTCCTTACCTCTTTTCATGTCATTAATAAAGATATCTAAGTAAAACCGAAGTTGCTGTGGCTCATGATTATTTTCCTTTTTTAGGTTGCTAAATTTTAGTAATGTTCACAGTTAAATGTATAGAAAATGTCAATATATTTGATTCTAAAGTCTCTTAGTATTTTTTCCTTTTATAGGGTACTCAGAAAATATGCCTACCCTACAGTCCCACAAAAACATTATCAGTGAAATCTATTTTAAGGTAAGTATTCACCAGTGAGTTATTAAAGGTATATGTTGATGTTTTCTTTCAGTCATTCAAAAACTCTTGTTAATATATTTCTTGTTATAAATGTAGAATTCAGTGAGACAAAGAACACAGTTCTTAATCAGTGAAGGTACACATGTATACAAAAGCTTTCATTATAAGTGCTGAAGAATGCAAAATCGTGTCTCCATGGTAATGTGTCCAATTCTAAGTTCCTTTGGGGAGAGAGAGAAATTTCCAGTTAAAAACTGAAATTGGAAAGTTGATGTTTGAGAGAAAAGGAGAAACCAGGCCTAGGAAACTGCAGTTTAGGGGAGGACTCAGACTATGTTGTAGCTAAGTGGAGGGCCAGGGCAAACAAACTTTGTCTAAGTCCATCCCAGCCATGTAGCTGGTCCAGTAAAAGATATCCACAAAAATCCTTGCCTCTCACATATTTCCTGGAGCTTCATGGCTACAACAAGACTTCAACATTATCAAAAAAACAAAGTCTCTGGGATATCACCTGGCATTTGGGGACTTTTTTCTTCAGAGTTACCAACTTTCTGAAAGTTGAATCTCCATTTAGTGATTAAAATCAGTTGCAAGCCCTACAAAAATCACCCTGTGTCTTTAATAGGCTTAAGCATCTTAATGTATGTGTCTTCTACCCACATTCCCAGCCTGTCACCTAGTTACCTGTGATGCACTAGTTGATAGTGTTACTGTTTAGAATATATATTTTATCTGAATTAACACCTTGGCAGTTCATGACTTTCAGAGCTGCTATATTGTTTCAGGTTCTCTGCAAACTTTACTACATTAAGTATACTTATCATTTTAAAGTGTTGTTTTGTTTTGTTTTTGTTTTGTTTTTATTTTGTCATGGCCACAAGAGCTAGAGCAGTGATTCTCAACTAGGGTGTCACGGAATCCTTTTAGAGATGTCATGCAATAATAGCAGTGTTAGTTGTGCAAACACCTACATGATTCACAAGATGAAGCCAGAGAGTTCAATATGGTGTCAAAAATATTTTTTTTGCAACAAAATAATTGCTGTTATTTTTACATGGTAAAGAAGCGAGCGAAAGCTAAGAGTTGGTATTTTCAAAGGGGTGCTTTGAGTTGAAAAAGGTGGAGAAGTACTGAACTACAAAGTAGCTGTTTAAAAAATTATGAACTGCTGAGGTTCTAAAAAACAAAAGTGAAGTCTTTCTGTGTCCTATGTTTTCCATTCCTCCCAACTAATTCATTTTGCCTTGAAAGGGCTTCATCTCATGTGTACTGAAATGCTTTTTGGTTGGGTAAATTAAAACTAGAGATGATGTATAAAATTGCATATAGAGATGTTGATAACAACAAATAATTTTTCCCACAAAACTGTAACTTTGTCTAAGTCTATAACTTTTATATTTTTCTGCTTTGAGGTTTCTTCTGTTTCACTGATAGTGTAGCTTACTATTTTTATCTTTTCCTATATTTTTTTGGTTTTATTTTGAACTTTCCAAATGCTATTTTACAGGAGAGCGAGGAAAAGTTTACCAAAAATGTGCATTATTATGCTGTCTTAAAAGGCTCAGTGTGGTAACATTTAGCCTAGAACTTTACCTGCAAACAAAATAAGGTTTAAATTTGTGACAGTGCAATACCTTACTAGTATCTTTCTCTAAAGGTAAGGCCACCCAAATCTGTTCTGGAAAAGGGATAAGTATCTATGATAAAATCACATAAATTTGGTATATATCACCCAGAAGTCCTTGGTGGTCTAGTAGTTACAATTTGGTGCTCTCTCTGTTGCAGCCTAGGTTTGCTCTTTAATCAGGAAAAAACGTGTGATAGTTAAGTGGCTGCCTTATGGAGTTTTTGGCATCGCTACCATGAGATGTTTTTAAAGAGTGGAGTAGAAAATTATCTGTTAGACATTGTCTAGGTATACTTTATCATGCTTGTATTAGATATCCCTTGGAAGTCCTTCCATCCCTATTTTCTGTGGTTCTACAAAGATAATGATTCGTTTAATTCCTCGTGCAAAGGAGCACATCATTAATGGCCTAGTATTGAAAGTATCTATGCCCTTCTACAAAAATTATTTTTGTTGTGTTTCAGTGCCATGAGCCTTGACAAATTTGAAAAAAGCCCTAGAGAAATTCTTCACCCTGAGATACAAAAGGTAAGCAAGAGCTCGTGTTTTCCTTTGATACTTTGGCCTATAAATTAATTAGAACAGGACTGTCTAGCTAGTGGCCCATGGGCTGCATGTGGCCCCCAAAGGATTAGTTTCTGGCCCCTGACTTGGCTTCCTCCACCTCTCTGGCTGCAGCAGTAGCAGTCACAGGCTCCAGGCTCCCTCTCCCTCTGGCTTCTACTTCCTACCTTATCCCAGGGGTGGGACAGAGTGGTCTGGCACAGCTCACAGTCCCAGAAAAGCCTGTTGTGTGGGAACATGGGTGTGGCCTAGAAAACTGAAGGTGGGGCTGGGGTACCTGGGCCCACCCATGCAGTGCAGTGGGGGGCAGGGAAGTGCCCACATGGGCAATGCCTGTGCTGGTTTGGCCTCCTCCCACAGCAAGTGGCCTCTATTGTGTGCCGTGTGGTCCCCAGTCACTAAAGTTGGATGGCCTTGGTTTAGAAGAAAAAATAAGCCATTAAACATGCACTCTGCCAGCTGGTACTCCGTTGCAGTAGTTCATGATGTGTTTGTTCTGTGGTACTGCAAAGTTTCTTGAACTGTACTTGTTCTGAAAAAATAGTTTTAAATTTAAAGGTAGAGAAAATAAAGCAGTTACACCTTTGTAGATCATAATGCTAAATATGCTGTTCTCTTTACAGGATCTACTGGTTCTAGAAGAGCAAGAGGTAAATACAGACTGAATGCTTTGAGCTCACAAAACCCACTTAGTGGAAATTTTCTTTGTATTTGTTTACAATGACTTAGAAAGATCAGTTATTTCATGCACAAAGTACAGTAGTATGAAGTACTTTGGGCATGAAAGCTGAGGATTTTTGTAAGTATCCTTGTGCATGTTGAGGTGCAGAGTAGAATCTTGATGTGCAATTTGGATAAATGAGGAGAGAAAAGTACAAATCTGAGTAGTTGTGTAGCACAGACTTATTCGTCTGCAAGAAAGAACTATATACAAATCTTTAGTGGAAAAATCGTAAAGGTTTGTTTTTTAATGTTGTCTGTGTTGCATATTGTCTCTTTTTTCCCCTCTCAGGGCTCTGTAAATTTTAAGTTTGGAGTTCTTTATGCAAAAGATGGGCAGCTTACAGATGATGAAATGTTCAGCAATGGTGAGTCTGCATTTTTTTTTACTTTTATTCAGATAGCTGAGTATTTTGGTTTGCCACCTTGGAAATACAATAGGAGCACACCTGTATATTGAACATGGAGGAGCCAGAAAAGAGGTGGTCATTAGCGCTATGCTCATGGTAGGTTTGCTGTCCATTGCAGTAGCCTGCAGAATTAAACCACTGTAAGGATGAGCTGGTGTTTATGTGAAATGTGCCTAAAATAGTGGCAAAAGTGCCTGACTCTTTCAGTTATCTTGGCACAAAAATACATTTCCGATACTGCAAATGTATTTTATTTACAATAAACTCTGAAGATATTTGTAAATTACTTTGGTTCAGTAGAACAGTTGCTAGATCCAATTTTCAGAGCTAGAGATTGTTATTGAATAGATTTATAAGAAATAACTCTAATTTCTGAAACTTTTTTTTTTTTTAAGTATTCCTGTAAATTTTTATATTCATCACTTGGCAGGCTTTTGGGTGTTGCTTTCATTATATTTTTATGAGGCCTATATGTATATATTTAATTTTAAGTTGAAAAATATTGGGTTTGAAAGATTGAAACTTTGACCAGATTCTGGTCTCAGTGCTGTTTTCAGTTTTTGTTTATAATTCGTATGCTCAAGTACACAAGCCAAATTTTAAACAAAATCTCCATAAGTTTTCAAGGATTTAAAGATGTGGCTATTGAGAACCAAAAGGTTGCTTGCATTTCCCATTTTATCATCCGATTCGCAAGTGTGTACATCATGATGGCTATCTTTATCCCATCTTGCTCTAAAATTAGCAAGTGGGGAGTGTTGTTTAACGAGGCTGAAAATGTTGCTTTTCTATAGCTACCCATTTGGATGACATGAAGAAAAATGTAGGGAACCAGAGTTTTAATTCATGGCCATACTCTGGGGTGTATTACTCTACTCTGGGGCCAGTGCCTTAGACGCAGCTGAGTTGTAGGGAGAGAAACTGAGGCTCTGGTCATGGTAAATAATATCATGCAAGTGTTCCCAATGTAATGACTTCAGATCAGATGGTCACATAACTGATGTCGCATGCCAGAGCATGCCCAGGGGTTAGACCCAGTGTCCTGTATTGTGGACAATCTGCAGTTGCAGCCATCTCACCAATTAAGTTTTTAATTCCTAACACTTTTTTTTCTTTCATCTGTAGAAACTGGAAGTGAAAGTTTTCAAAGATTTTTGAGTCTTATGGGTGACACAATTACACTGAAAGGCTGGACAGGCTACAGAGGAGGGTTGGACACCAAAAGTAAGATTTCAGACTCTGTGGCTGGTTGCATTTTAAATGTATAGTTACTTTATTCAAACACTAAAGAAAAAAATTGGTAAGAAATGATAGCGATAGACTTAGGACTGGACTTATTGTAGGAAGAAGGCTTTGTGTTTTCTCTGTGTTGAAAGGAGTTAGAATCCTCAGTGAAGTATGTACAGAAACCATAGAGATCCTCAGCAGCAACCAAACATCCACATAGGTATTTAAAACGATGCCTAAGACCAGAAGGAATGCTGCTAAAGAGCTATTAAAGCGTGGACTCAATTTTTCAAATTTGTCACTGGACTGGCATGTGTATATCATGTAGAACAGAGGTAGGCAAAATACGGCCTGTGGGCTGAATTTGGCCCACCAGGCCATTTTATCTGGCCCAAGGGGCCCCTAAATTTTTTTATTAATTAATATTTATATGCCTCTGACAGCCTGTCAAAGATGACAGGAGCCAGTGGTAGTAGGGCTCAGGAGGAGTTTGGTGGCAGGACCCAGTAGCAGCAAGGCCTGCTGAGGCTTCTGGTTTGGGACCCTGGGGCTGTTCCCTGCCTCCCTCATTCTGAGAGGGAAATTCAGGTAAGAATGGCACAAGGACATGGAGGATCACCTACACAACAAGAGCCAACCGGGTCCAGTTGGCACCATATGGTTCCCAGCTGGCAGCCACGTGGTACTCCTGCTGCATCGCATGGTCCCAACCCTGCAGCTGGAACTGCGTGGTACCGGAGCTGCGGCTGGGGGGGAACAGCGCCGGTGGGTGGGGAAAGAAGGAAAGCGGCAGGGGAAAGGCAACCCAGGGGCAGGCATGGGGTTTGTGGGGGTGGAGAAGTGGCAGTGGGTGAGAGTCGGGGCCAGTGGCAGGGCTGGCTCCTGCTGCATTTTGCAATTTTGGCGTTGCAGCCAGGCAGAGGTGACCCGAGCAGGGTGCAGGGCCTGAGGCAAATCTGCCCGTGCAGGGCCCCACCCCCACTCCGATCCTGGACCTGAAGAGACTGCCACCATTGGGGGGGGAGCAGCAAGTGGCTGGATATGGAGCCGCCGCTCTGCCCAGCTCTGTGCTGCTGCTGCTCCTCCCAGCTCCACAGGGCCTGGGGCAGTTGCCCTGACTTGCACCCCACCAGGGATGGCCCTGCAGCCAGGAACAGCATGCTGCCGAGAGGTGCCTGGCTGTGCCGTGCTGCTTGGTTCCTGGCTGCAACGCTGGAATCGCAGAACGCAGCAGGAGCCAGCCCAGGCCTGCAGTTCCCAGCTTGCTTTTGCTGCTGCCTCTACCATGGCATGCCTGCAGCTCCCACACTTGCAGTGAAGCCCCACGCTGGAGCCCGCTGCATTGCCTGCCCCCTGCTGCACAGGTCCCCAGACTCTGCCTGGAGTGGAGGGAGTCCTGTCCCCTGCTTTCCTGTGGAGTCCAGCACAGGGCTTCTCTTGTGGGAGTGCGGGAGTTGCAGGTGCGTGACATGAAACCCCCGTGATAGAGGCAGCCAGGCAGGCTGTGATTCTCACCCCCACATGTAGCACTGCCCGGAGCCGTGTCCTGCTGGGCGCCAGTGCCTGTGCTGGGCATGAGCTCCCTGAGGCTCCCTCCCTGCTGCTGCTGCTGGCAGCAGAGCCCGTGTGCCATGTTGGGGAATGTGTGGGGGGAGTTCCCCACACCCTGCTGTCAATCCAGAGCTGGCAAGCCAAGCTCACAGTATTGGTCACGGTGGTGCAGCCGGGTGGTGGCAGTCGGGCACGGAACAGGCGGGAGTTTTGGCGATGGAGTGTGAGTGGCATGGAAGCGTGTGGTTCCTTAAACAAAGGGTGATTTTATTGACTTATGCTTTGATGCATAGGCAACGATGTCTTCAGTTACAGTCAACAGTAACAATAAACAACCGAGGGGTCTGTTGGCCCGCGGGGTTCCGGAGTGAGCCCGTGCTATCTACCCCGCGAGGGATAGGGGCGGCTGCCCACTCCTTAAGTCCCAGGTCAACAGCTCATGCAGGGATAAACAAACAACAGAACAAAAACTGTAACGCGTTGAGATGAAAACGAAGATGGTGTCGTGACGCCAGTCCCACAGGACAATCGGATAGTCGAAAGCGATAGCCGAGGTCGAAAACCAGGTGAGTCGTGAACGAAGCCAAAATTGAAGCAGTAGGGATAATCCAGATCGCTGGTCGATGATCGGTGCCAAAGGTGAGTTGCCAGCCAACAGATCGGTATAGTAAAACAGCAACAGAGAACAATACAAAACGCCAAGCGGGGGAGGAGACCAACAAGTCTGAAAGACAGTCCCTGGAAGACCAGCCTCTGTCTCCAGCTAAATGGGTCTCTTCCCCGGAGGGGCTCGCTAACCTTTTATGTGAAATTAGTGGCCAATCAGAACACTTTTCTCAAAGAATTCTCTAGTCAGATTACCTCATGCTTTTAGCTGTCACGGCTGTGGGGAGAGTAGGTCAGCAATGACTGACAGGTCCGCAGGTCACCCAGGGGGCAAGAGCTGGGTGAGCCTTGGAACTTTCCCCTCACAGAGTTTAAACCGCGCATGTCAGTTCCAGTTCTTCTGTGTTGGCAGCATACACTTAAGATTTTTCCGTGACACCTGCAAATCTCACACAGCAACACCCTGCCTCTACATCCCCCACTGACACGTTTACACACCCTGTGCCCCCCCACCATATACCCCCGACACACAATATAAAAGTGAGACTATTTTTGAATTACTATGCAATCCCTTCTATATACAGTACACAAATCATGCCAGTTACTTTTTGTAATAAAATTACAGTATGTTATAGTAGGTGTTTGACTTCTAGTGTATGATTTGTGTTGTTTTCTGGTTCTAACATGGCAAACCCCCTCCCATTTTTGGGGGGCAAGGGAAGGGGCTTCTGGTGGCAAAGGTATGGGGTTAGTGGAGCAGACTTCTGGTCCAAATATGGCAACAAGGGGGTGGGGCAACTGTCAAGAGGCTGAACTACCCATGCAGCCCTTGACAGCTCACCAAAATTTGTTAAGCAGCCCTCCAGCCAAAATAATTGCCAGCCCCAGTGTAGAAGGTAGAGTAGATTTGCACCTATAGACTAATTTAGCGTCATCTCTGTCTCTATCATTATAGATTGATACATTTAGTTATATGTCTGATATATATAGCACAAAGTTTTTGGCAGCTGGAGCTTACTTCATCAGATGCTGTGAAAGGGCGCACAGAGCAACGTAAAGAATGGAGATGTAATTGCTGACGTCAGCATCGTTGTTCTTAGGCAGCAAAACTTTAAAAACTGACCTGAAAGGGAAATTGCAGAACAAGGAATTGCCAGACTAGGTGGTGTTAAATCTGGTCTAAGCAGGGATTACAGATCTGTAGCCTCAGGTTCAGGGCTTATATATCTGTAAGGACCTCACCTAGAAACTCTTTTGTAGTCAGTTTCCACAGCTATATTCTCTACTTCAATTTTTTCTTGCTTCCTGCTATGTTCTTCTGAATCCCTTAGTTTACTGCTGTTTTGTCTGCTTTTCCACTCTCAACTTAGAGCTCTTTTTCATTCTGTCTTGTCTACTTGAAATACTCCTCTTTGCCTGCCAAGAAAACTACCTTTCCTTCTAATCCACCTCCAGCAGTTCCTTTCCTCTTAATGTTCCTTAGATCTCTCTCCCCCCAAATTGCTGCAGAGTGATTTGACTTGATCTATTTCCATTTTAAGATCTTCAGGGATGGAATATTTGGTAATCTTTATAGAGTACGGCATACATTTTTATGGTAATTAAAAAATAAGTTTTAAAAATTTTTGTTTCTTTCTCTCTTTATTCAGACCCTTTGCTTTTTTTCCCCCATACCTGAATTGGAATCAGCACTGTTCTCGTTCTTACGCTCCCATGGCTGCCATTTTATACTTCCTTAAAAGTTCCTGCAATATTATTCTTCCACCGTGTTGGGGGAGGGGGCAGCAAGCATGGGCAAGCATCTTAATATGACACCACACTGCCTTTAATAAGGCATTAGACTTTTGTCCTCCAGCATGGGTACAGCATGCGTTCCTATCCCAATATGTCACTATACCTCCTCACACTGTCTAGAATAGGGGTCAGCAACCCCCAAAACACGTGCCAGAGCATGGCACGTGAGGCATTTTGCTAGGCATGTCACAGCCAACCTGGGCTCTGGGCAGCTGCCACTGGCTATGGAGCCTGGGCTGCTTAGAGCAGGCGGCTGAGAGGCTGCAAGCTGCTGCACCAAGCTCTGTGGCTGCTGGACACGTGACTTGGGGCAGATGGTGGGAGAGGGGCTGCGCTTCCCTAGGCCCTTTCCTGGCTGTGTGCCCTGAGGTGCAAGTGCAGCCGCTACTGCCATGGAAGCCCAGCTGGGGTTCTGGAACGCGGTGCAGCCACTTGAAGTCTCCTGGCTACCTGCCACAACTGACCTGGGCTCTGGGCAGCTACAGCAGACAGTAGGGAGGCTGCAAACAGCTGCACTGGGGTCCGGAGTTCTGTCACCAGCTCTGTAGCAGTTGCAGGTGCACATGCAACTCGGGGCATGTGGTGGGGGTAGGGCTGGGGCAGCACAATCCTGGCTCCTCCCCAGCTTTCTGCCTGGAGGTGCACATGTACCTGCTGCCAGCATTGAGGAGTGGTCCCCCTGCTGCTTCCCCGCTGTCTGTCTGTGGCACACCAAGTCAAGGCATGAGTCACGGTTGGGGTGTTCTTGACCCGCTGGCCAAAAATGTTGCCAACCCCTTGCCTGGAATTTGAAGAATTTCTACGAGAAAAGCTTAATCCTTTTTAGGGTTGTTGGTTGTGCCTGAAGAAGTGTTGGTTGTGCCCGAAAGCTTGCAAAGAACAATTTTTCCAACTATTTGGTCTGTCTAATAAAAGATATCACATCTACCCAAAGAACCTTGTCTGCCTATCATCCTTTTTAGGTCTTGCAAATCTGTGTTGTTTCCTCCTGGACTGTGTCTTTCCTATCGTGAACAAGGCCCGTGTTTTGTGTTATGGTAATAGAATCCAGGTTGATAACTAGTATAACAAATTTGCACACTCTAAAAAGATTCAGATTTAGATGCCATATTTTTTTACATTCACCGTGCCCCTGGGTTAGATGCACTGATTGTTTTTTTTGAAAGGCAGAATGAAGAAAAAAAGATCTGTCTTTGAAAATAGTGGTAAGTACAGTAGTATTTTTCCAGTTGAAATATTCCGTAAGGGTAAGTTGACTGGACCTACTAGCAGGCATATTCATTTTGATATAGCTCTACTTTTGCTAGTCTGCCTTTATGTACAGTTTAAGTTATTCAGTATGGGAAAAACATAAATGACTTCAACCTGTTTCGAAAAAAGACAACAAACTAGTATGAGAGGGTGAATTGGAAAAGGAACTGATCTGAGGATGTTCAGTAATAGAATCAAAAATTCCTTTTCCCCTTTGGCTGCCAGCATTGCATAATTCAGCTGAGAGTACTTCTTTTTTATTGCAGATGATACAACAGGAATATGCTCTGTCTACACAGTGTACCAAGGGCATGAGATTATGTTTCATGTTTCAACAATGCTACCATATTCAAAGGAGAACAAGCAGCAAGTATGCAATTTTCATATTTATTTTTCTTAGTGAATCTCGATACCACAGACATTTTTTTTTTTAGTATTCTTTTTCTTTTGGTTTCTCAGTGTTCTTTGTTTTTGAAATGTAAGATTAAAATCTCTTGATAGTTTCATAGTTTGTAGGGTTGGAAGGGACCTGAGCAGATCATCTAGTCCGACCCCCTGCCATGGCAGGAAAGAGTACTGGCGTCAAACGACCCCACCAAGGTGTTCATCTAACCTCCTCTTGAAAACTTCCAGGGTAGGAGCCAGCATCACTTCTCTTGGAAGTTGGTTCCAGATCCTAGCCGCCCTGACTGTGAAGTAGCGCCTCCTGATA
>NW_017728925.1:20189014-20215621 GCF_001723895.1 Crocodylus porosus
GCCAGCTTGTGACCGTTATTCCTGGTCACTCCTGGCGGTGCTCGGGGGAACAGGGACTCCCCCAGTGCCTGCTGATCCCCCCGACTAGTTTATAACAGGCCACAAGATCCCCCCCCTCAGCCTTCTCTTGTGGAGGCTGAACAGGTTCAGGTCCCGGAGCCTGTCCTCATAGGGCCTGCCCTGTTGATTCAGGCAACCACATTTATGCCTGATGGTGCACTCCATCCCAGCAGAGGGCAACAAAAATGGTTTGGGGCTTGGGGCACATGACTTCTGAGGGGAGGCTGAGGGAACTGGGTTTATTTAGTCTGCAGACTACTCAAAGAGGTTGTAGAATCTCCATCCTCAGATGTTTTAAGACCTGGCTAGACAAAGCCTTGAATGGGATGATCTAGTTGGGGATGGTCCTGCTTTGAGCAGGGGGTTGGATTAGATTGACCTTTTGCGGACCCTTTCAACCCTGATTTTCTATGATTCTATGACTGCCAAATAAGAATGGTTACACTTACATGGCATGTTTCATCTCAAGGTTCCAAAGTGCTCTGCAATGAACAAAGTTCAATTCAAGAGCTGTTTATGATGCCCAGTTGGAAATAAATAATACTGGCTTCTGACATTCGCCATTTTTAAAATCCACCACCTGCCTTGGATATCTCTTGCTATATTTGAAAACAGCAGTATGCTAAGAACTAACCTAAGAAGGCTCTAACTAGAATTCCTGTCTTGCCACAGATAACTGTCCTCTTCTACCACCAGCTCCTGTTTCTGTTAATGAGACTACAGTTTGAGCACCTCAAAGTAATATGACATAGGGAAAGAGTCTAAAAAGCAGACTGTTTGTAATGTAATGGTTGAGGTTAGAATTTAGAACCAGTATCTTGAAAACCACCTGCAAACCAAGAACCATTAGTGTAGATTAATTAGAGAGCACTAGTGTCATATACTTCCAGTAAGAAACCTTCCTGCAGTGCAAGACTGAGCATTTACGGAGCTCTTGCACACTAGGCAATCTGCATATGAACAGCTCCATACAGGGAATGCACTTCTGATGCCTAGAATGGCTGCTGGAGGCTGTGCTACCTTCCTGGGTGCACACAGGAGGGGTGGAGTCCATCCCTCAGCATTGCTGCTTAGCCAAAAGCTAAAGGTTTAGCTGTCAGATTGATACTTCATTAGCAGCTGTGATGGGGTTAAACCTCTGGCAATTGCTGAACAGCAAGGGAGGGGCTAGTGGTGCTGACCAGTAGCCTCTGTCCCTGCTGCTTATGGCCAGTATTCAGCAATGGCTTTGGAAAAATCGTTTCTTTTTCATTGTGCCTTCTCCAAACAAGCTGCATGACTTATCTGGGGAGCAGGATGTGAGAACATGCAGTAACTAATCTCTAAAGCAAGATATGAATTGGATTGCAGCATCTCTTGTGGCTCAGTCTGAAGTTCAGCAGCAACTGCTTAAGTTTAGATTCATGGTCCTGCAATTCAAGATAATGAAATCTCATTTTGTTTAGACTTTTAGCGTAATGGTCTATGAAGTAATTGAATGCATGTATATTCCATGTATTTGGATGTATGTCATGATTTCTTGTCCTTACAAATGGGATTGAAAATTATTCTAAAATGTAAAAAAGCTCCCAGTCCTCTGAAATTACTTCATTGTTTCCATAGATGGTATATTCACCAGCCAGTGAGCCAGTGTCTATAGCCAGCTTGTTTGAATATTAATGATTGTTATATTTACATATATGAACATATTGATAGTACAGATACATTATAATTATTGCTGCATATAATTTCTTTTGTAGATGTGTAGTAATTCCAACCTTGTGTAAATCCTGTGCATTTCTCCAGTGTTGGAGTTTTCATTTTATTTGTGCCTTAGTTAAAAAAAGGAAAGGAACAGAATGGTGTATTTTTATAAATGGTTCCTCCATGGGCTTCAGTTTGCAGCCAACTGCCATTATAGAAAAAAAAAAAACCCATAATCTTTATCAGTTTCTCTGTGAATCATTGTTTTTTTGCTGTATTGGTAAAGCTTAAGTTTGCATTCTAGTGATGGTGTCTTTCCTTTTTCAGGTAGAAAGGAAGCGGCATATTGGAAATGACATTGTCACTATTGTGTTCCAAGAAGGGGATGAATCTTCTTCAGCATTTAAACCATCCATGATTCGCTCTCACTTTACACGTATCTTTTTTCCTTTTGTTTTTTGTATTTTTACATAACTAAAGCTTACGTACAAGCCGCCTTTGGCTCTGTTATGGATGCCAGAGCTCAGCCACCAGTGGGGGCTGCACTTTGTTAATCCCATCCCCTCTGCAGCAAGGGTGAGCATAGGCACAGTGGAACAGCAGGCTGTGCAGCAGAGGGGATTGCTGAAGAGGGGATGGGTGCAGTGGTACAGCAAGGATTTAGCTTGCAGACTAGTTTGCCGACCCCCAGTGTGTGCCATTTACAGACTTTACAAACTTTTAAAGGAGGACTTTCCCGCCGTCCTTTACAGACTTCTTGATTTTTCTATTCCCAAGCTGACCTTGTGAAAATTTTTCCAGAACCATTTAAGAGATCTGTAGCTTGAGTACGGATGGTTTCAAATGTTTCATATTTGATGGTTTCAAATTGTACAAATGGTTTTGTATATGTCGCTGGGGATTTCTTCAGACAGATTCACCAAGAAAATTCTATAAGTATCTCATAAAATATTTGTTCATAAAATTATTCTACTTTTGATGTGAAAATAATTTGCAGCATCTGCTAAATGCTGTCCCATAATACCTAAAGATCAGCTGTTTGCTTTAAGTGTGTATTCCATCCCATTGAAGTAAAACATGCAGAATGATCAGTGACATTTCTATGCCATGATATGGCATTGTGGTTTATAGAAGTTAACGCAAGGCAGGGAGTCAGGAATTCCAGTTCTGAGTCCTCATTATGTGGTTTATTGTTGTTATCCCTTACTTCTTGTTCCACTTGTTTGTTTCATCCATTTGTTATGGATTTTTTTATTTGGTTTTGTTTTGGTTTTTTTAGATTTCTGTGTGTGAGGGAATCTCATTTATCATAGGTCAGTAAAGTGGCTATTGCAGAAGAGATCCTACTTTTTAGAGGTCTTTAGTTACTTCCATAATATAAACATTAATGATGCTGGACTTGGGCAAGTCATTGCATCTTTCCAGGCCTCAGCTGCAACATTTGCACAGTGGGAATGCTGATTCTTGCTGCTTTGTCATTGGACAAGTTGGCCAACAAACACTGAAAACAGCATTTATCCCTTGTTTTGAGATACAGATCGCACTCGTGTCTCAATGAGCAGGCTGATCCCGCACCAGAATCTACTATAGAATATGGACACGCCCTGATGCTGAAGCTGCTAGTTCTTTTCTGACCGTGGCTAGTAATTGTGTTCCAGCTTCTTATGTACTGAAAACTAACATGCACCCTTGTTCTCATTGTGGTGTTAGTGGAGGAGAGACAGATTTTACAACAGTACCTTTTAGAATGAGATAAATAGGTTCTGGAGTGTGTTAGTATACTACTCACCCTAATAAGCTGAGTGTGAACATATATGATTACATCACAGCAAGGTACCTCCTCATGCAATGTGGGATTTATTTCCCTGTTGGCATAACTCCCCAAAGAGAGATGGGAGTCTTGCTTACTCCATGAAGGTGTCCTAAATCACACTGTGTCTCAAAAAATGTTCTTGGGTTGGTCTAAAATTCTGTGGGCCCTTCCTTTCCAGTCCAGATCTGGCACTTCCCTCCAAAGTCACTTGACTTGGCTGTTTTTGAATGCAAGGAATGTGTTGAAGTTAGGGCCCTGTGTCTACAGCTCTTTGTTATCATATGGGATTTGATTCAATACTCATGAAAAACTTGTTAAAAAGTTTCCTTCGTATGATATTAACGTGATCCTGGCTGACCTGCTGAAAGCTGTTGAGCCAGTTGATGTTAGGTCAGAATTTTTACAGGGAATGGTGTTTTCCTAATGGAAGCAACTTCAACCGTCAGGGTTGGAGCACGATCCTTATCTTTTGCTGAGCACCTGCATCTACCAAGTATGATAGATACCATAACCAAGTATGGTAGATGCAGTACCTTCTCTTAGGATCAAGGCCTAGTTTCTGACCTGTGTTATACTTAATTCTTTCAAGGTAAGTTGAAGCTACAGATATGCCCTACGTTATTTTTCAGAAGTGGTGCTAGTGTTTCACACTGCTCATTGTCTTGTTTCTATTTCCACCAAGTAAAATGAAAAAATGCAGTTATGAAGGTGTGTAGCTTCACTGTTGGTAGTAATTTGGGGTCTATAGTGTATGCAGGGTTAAATGATCCTGTACTTTGCAGGGTTTGGAGAGACAGGTAAAATAGCTTGGTCCTGTCTTCAGGACAGACTCCAGTAGCTGCTTTAGAAGCTTTCCACTGGAAAACTACAGGTCCTGATTGTCTTAGTTTTGGCAAATTCCACAGTCTCATGGTGGGGAAAAAAGAAAAAAGGCCCCTTGTTTTTATCTAGAGTTTCCTTAAGCCCCTAGAGTTGCATTGGATTTATTTTCCTTGCCACCGTTTATAGTTTAGAAGGACTGAGCGATGCAGAGGTTCTTTCAGGTTGAAGAAAGTTGTTGTAGTAGTAAGACTTGCAGGAAAGCTAAACAGTGCTCTGTGGGCATTTGTTTAGAACCCATCCCATGTCATGAGTCAAAACTGGTGGTAGATCATACTGCAGTTTTGGTACTTTATCTTGTTATCCAACTTGGACCTATGTTAATAAGCTTGGGCCAGAAGAATGTCAGGAAAGCTGTGTTTGTTAGGGATATGTTACATTGCAACTTTTTTTTTTTTTAAATCAATCACCTATGTGGTCACTGTAGGCAAGGAAAGTTTTTCTTCATCGGTAAACCCAAGCATGATTAGCTAACATGATTATGAGTGTAACTTGTCTTTGTCTCTGCTGACCAGAGTGTTGTGGTTACTGTTGTATTAATTAGCTTGATTGCCAAAAATAGTGTTTAAATGCAATACATTTTCTCTCCCAGAATAATATACGTGCATAGTATAGAATGATATAAAAAGTAATAAAGTGATTTTTATATTTAACCACACCATCTGACTTTCAGCAAAGTGGATATTTACAAAATGCAAGTAAACTTCATATCCATGAAAACAGTGGATTAATTTCTTTAACTTTCATGGCAGATATTTTTGCCTTAGTGAGATATAATAAGCAAAATGATAGTTACAGGTAGGTGGTTTTTTAATCAGGTTGCTCACTTTGTTGGTCTGATGTGACAGGATCAGTAACAGATTATTCCTCATTGCTGATGCATCAAACTACCAGTAAGGGAAAAGAACCACACAAAGGGGCATAAACTGGCTGTGAATACATTTTTAAGTTTGAAATCCAGGGAAACAAGATTTGTTACCATCAGAAGAATCAGATTCTGGAATAGTCTTCATATACACATGGTGTATAATCAGTTTTTTAAAGGGAGTACACTACATAGTATCCTTCAGTAACAGTGGACTGGATTCACACCAAAGGATGCTGCTTCCAGGTCCTGTTTAAATTCATGAACTGTTTTAGTTTAAATCATCATAATAGTGTGAATGATTAATGGTTCTATGCCTGCACATAAAGCATTTAGACCAGTGGTTTTAAACCTTTTTCATTTGCAGACCCCTAGAAAATTTTGAGTGGAGGTGCAGACCCCTTTGAATTGTAAGTGGTGGTACTCACATACTTTTGACTGATTATAGTCATTTTTCACAGACCCCTTAGACAGCTTGTGGACCCCCGGGGTCCATGACCAATGGTTATTTTCCCTGTAAATAATGCATCACATATACTTTGTGCTGTACTGCCTAAGCAGGCAACTTAAGTAAGTCTTGATTCAGCTATGTTATGTTATGTCATTCTGTTTGTTTGCTTGTTCCTTACCTAATTCAATGTAGGCTCCCAGAAGAAG
The DNA here is from genome assembly GCF_001723895.1 of Crocodylus porosus. Classification (NCBI taxonomy): domain Eukaryota; kingdom Metazoa; phylum Chordata; order Crocodylia; family Crocodylidae; genus Crocodylus; species Crocodylus porosus. The sequence goes on from NW_017728925.1 coordinate 20,194,972, forward strand.
CCAGTGTATTAACTGTAGGATATCATGTCATACTTCAGTCCTTGTCTACTTTGATATGTGGACCTAGGCTTTGTTTTTAACATGTTGGGGGGTGGGGAGGGGTGCAATCAGTAATGTGTAGGAGGCAATGTATATTTTATCTTTCAAGTTTGTCAATGAAATGTTAAGCTTTTTTATACAATTGTCCACATTAATTATGCCTCTGAGGCACAAATGCTACAGGCAGGCAAGATTGCCGTTCACAGAATCCTGGATCTTTAGGACCGTGCTTGCTTGCTGGGAGCCCTCATGATTATTTTAGCTGACAAACTGGTGAAGGACAGCCTCAGTTGCCTCTCAGTTTTTTCTTACTGTTTACAGCTCTGTGCTAGAACCCTGCTCCATCCCTGTGTCTTCTAAAAGAGAAGAGCTAGAACTATTGTTATTCTAATTGTTAGCTAATAGCTATCAGGGATGTTATGCTAATTATTGTTGGGCTAATTATGCCCAACATTTTAACTAAAATTAAATTAGTTTTCCCTTAGGAAGCAGGGCAGTAACTTTCTTCCACCGCACCTTGCTATCATCTCCTGTACACAAGCCCAAAATGACTGTATGGAATGTACAGTATTCAAGATATGCCCCTCATATGATAAGGCAAAGCCCATGGATGGTGTCTGTTCTAGAGCCTTATTATGTTTAGAATGGGTCATATGCCCAAGGGCTGTTCTTGGTGCAAAACTGTTTGAAGCATGCCCTTGACAGCTAAAAAGGGCAGTTGTTTTCTAGAGACACCAATGAAAAAGGCCTTTTACACAGCCAGATGGAGAAACTACCTCATGGCCGGTTCTGCTCTTGTAGGACTGCAGTGTGCTGTAGTGTCAGCCCAACTTCTGTCGAGGTGGACAGGCCTGGCTTCCACTTTGACTTAGGACACAGGTCACCCTGCTTTCCATTAAGTAGCACATTGTTCTGGAAGAGTCCCACATAAAGTACTTGTAGACTAAGGTACTTGTAAGGGTGACAATAACGTAACTTAACCCCAAGTGAATATTGTGGGACTACCCAGTGAGACATCTGATAGCTATGTAGAAAGGCTGACATTTCCCAATAGCAGTTTCTAGCTCTTGTTCCTGTTTGAACAAGATGCCTCTTCAAATCTGATCTCTCTTGTAAACAACTTTCAGCCCAAATAAATAGCTTTTTTTTTTTTCTCTCCCTCATTAGGCTGAAAATATTTTCAGAAGAAAGTGTACCTCTCTTTGGGCCACCTCTTCCATCCCCACCTGTGTTTACAGATCACCAGGAATTCAGGGACTTTGTGCTAGTAAAATGTAAGTCAGTCTTTTTAATGCTAACAGTAATTTTAATTCCTAGGATCAAAGCCTATTTCACCTTTACAGGCCTATGTGGCACTTGTGTATGCTCAGAACGCTGTTTTCCTGCACAGGCTCCTGCATAGGATTCCTAGGGACCTACTCAAATTGAGGATGTAGGCAGCCTATTTTGCAGGTAGATTGTGGGGCTGGCTGCCATTTTTGCAGGCTTATTGTGGCAGGGTGCCCCTCCCCCCCATGCCTCCGATTGGCTGAGGGGCCCTGGCGGCCTTGCTGCTGATTGGCTGAGTGGGCTGTCCATTTTGCAGCCTCTTCCCCCACCACTGATTGGCAGAGAGGGGTGGGGCCACACAACAGGCAGCCCTCTCAGCCCATCATCAGTGAGGTCAACAGGGCCCCTTAGCCAATCAGAGGCATGGGGGGGGGGGTACCCTGCTTGAATAAGCCTGCAAAAATGGCGGCTGGCCCCATGATCTACCTGCAAAGTAGGCCGCCTTCCTCCTCAATTTGAGTAGGTCCCTAGGAATCTTATGACAATTTGGCGCGTGCTCTGGATAATTCCTAGCTTACAGCTTGGTGGTTGTGAAGTGAGAGGTGCAGCTTCAAGCTCCCTCTTGGTGAGAGGGTCTAGAAATCTGGGTTTTGTACTCTGTGGGCAAGGCCCCCCCAACCACTAGGTGATTGGGCAGAAAGGTCTTTTGCTTTTGTGGCTGCCTTATTTTGGCAGACAGGAAAATAGAATCAGGAAATAGCTGCGTAAATGCCAGTGTTGGCACTTACACAGCTGTGTAGATGCTATTTCACTGCATAGTGGTGAAATGGATTTGGTTTCTAATTGGTTTGGGATAATGTAGATTACATAAGATTTCAGTTTTATAGTGTCACAGTGGATCCATAGAAAGGCTTTTAAAAGTTTAACTGTTCTAATATCAGTGCTATGGCAGTCCTCTCAAACATTTCCAGTTAGTTCTAAGAACCAAACTACCCTGCAGTCAGTGCTTCCCAGGTTACCAGATCCAAACTGGTATGTACATTTCATCTGACCTGTTAGTTAACTGTTCAGATTAGTTAGGAGATTGAGATGTTTGGTAGAGAATTATTAGTGCTCTTTTGGCCTTTGGAACTAAACAAATAACTCTAATTACTCAGGAACAATCCCGTTAGAAAATGGCAGATTACCTAGGTTTTAGGGAACTGTTTTGCCAATTACAGCAGTACTTAACGTGCTCAGGCATTGCAGTGACTTTAATAGAACCACAAAGAATGGTAATCTCTTCACTGTGACTCTAAAACAGGAAAACTGAACTGTCTGTGATGTTAACAGTTCTGTGGTACTCTTACATATCATCTGAGAAATCCAGCATGTTTGCTGAGATCCAGAAAATGAGTCATTTTAGATTAACTGATTTTGAAATGGTACTTTTCAGGAATTTCAGCATTCAATGGCATCTTTTTAAATATAAAGAATGATAGCAGCTAGATAAAGTTTAGAAGCTCAAAGACAAACAGGCTTGTCACGGAGCGGGGGCGCAGGAGCGACCGTGATCTCTCTCTAGCGCCCCCTGCCGTGCCAAGTAGGCAGTTCAGCACCCTCTTACTCGCCCGCCACGTCTTGTTGTATGGTTCTAGAAGGGAGGCTGCCTCTTGTCGCCCTGGACACTGTGCTATGCTTATACTGTCCCCCGTTCCGTAGGGAGTGACCTGTTGCACCCCAGCCTTATGGGCTATGTGTGCCTCCAACCTCCCCTTTAGCATGCCCCAAGCCTCGCAGATGTGCCGGATGTTATCTGGTCAGTTTCCCGTATGCGCCCTTCACCGGCGCCCCTGGGCTTGTCACGCAACCGGCGCCCCTCTATCCGCTAGCCCTCTCGGGCCTACTAATTATATCCGCCCCCCTCCTGGGGTCCGCTCAATATACTCGCCCCTCCTGGGGCCTCTCCACGCACAGATGGTGCCCCCCGCCACTGGGGCCTGTCCCTCCGCGCACTCGCCCTCTCTGGGCTCGTCTCTATAGTAGCACCCCACCCTGGGCTTCTCTTCCTGTGCGCTCCCCTTTGGGCCTAACACGAGCCCCTCGGGCTTCTCACTGGTGCTCCTTGAGAGTGGGGCTCAGGTGGCCTTAGCCATGCCTGGCCCCCAAAGTCCTCTTTGCCCCTTCTCAGGGCTGGGGTATCGCACCCTGAACTACAGTGCCCTCGCCGGCGCTGTGCACCTTGTCAGGGCTGGGGTAATACACCCCTACTATGGTGCCCTCATGGGCCCCGGGGTCCCCACCACTGTGGAGCCCCTCTGGGACTCTTCCCAATTGGGCTCAGGCGGCCCTCGCCTTACCTGGCCCCCTTTCTCTGGGTCCTGCCCCCCTGGGGCTTCTACCTACGCCCACGCTGGGCTTCTTCTCACTAAACGTGCCCTCCCCGGGCTCCTCAATTTGTTCGCCCCTTCTGGGGCCGGGGTCCAGATGCCCCGCAATACAGCACCCCTCTCTGGTGCTGGGAGCACCCCACCTCCCTGGGGAGCTCCTGATGAGGCCTCCTCCACCCCTACAGCCTCACCCGGTCCTCCGGTATAACAATAACTAAACAGAGCCATAAGGCAGCCGGCTGTAACACAACAATAAGCCTCCTGGCTATAACATAGGATCTAGGCCCACCTGGTTCTCTTGCAAAGGCCTCCCAGTCAGGGTTCTCTCCACCCTTACCATGATGCAGCCCCTTGGGTGATCAGGCTGCACACCGCTCATCTCTGCTCTGCTTGGCTCTCCTGCACCTCAGGCTGCCAGAAGGGAACTGCTGCTAGGCTTTGGCCTGGGCTGTTTGTAAAGGCCTGGCCCTGCCCCCTTCTGGTCATGTGACCAGCCTGGCTGCTCCGGCAACCAGCACCTGTGCTGTCTCGGGGAGCTTCAGCAGTCCTTATTCCTTCATAGGAACCGGGCACCTAAGGGCTCCTGTGACAAGGCTTTAGAAAAATTGTTTGTAGTCATGATGACAAAGCAACCACATTTTCTAGTTTAGAACTGTGTAATAATGTGCAACTAATCCAAATTAGTAACAACAAAGTGAGTTGTGAAGAGAGCACTTGGATTCAGTGAAAGGATATGAAGCCCCTTTTAAGTAACATGAATCCTTTTATTCACTATGCTTTAGTAATAAATGGGGAAAAAGCCACCTTGGAAACTCCAACATTTGCTCAGAAACGGCAACGCACGCTGGACATGCTGATTCGCTCTTTATACCAGGACCTCATGCCTGACCTACACAAGGTAAATCGAAGCTCTGAGCGATCTCCATGTACTTCATATGTTGCTTCCTATCCTTGTTGGCATGTAGGGTGGCCTGTTGTTCAAGAAGACACTCTTGCTGGTGAGTTTCAGTTTCCACACTAAGCTGAATGAGAAAGAGATGATTTTCCATTTCCATTTTATGTCTCTTAGGAAAGGATCATCTGTGTGACTGTTGAGTATCAAAGACTCTTGTAATCTGGATAATTTTACGTCAGGAAAGGAGTGCAGACCATGTTTTAATTACTTTAAGAACTGCAGCTGCACGCAGATGTATATAATGCCTATCCTCAGAAAATCATTAATTCTGGTGTGACTACTCTATACATGGTTCCTCATTGTGCATTTAGCACTTGAACATGTACAAAATCAGAGGGCTTTTTCTTCCTTTATTTCTCTTAGTTTAGCTAAACAAGGCAGTTTTATATTTCCATATCCAAAAACTGCAACACATTTTTACAATCTTAGATGCAGAGAGATTAAGAGAGTTGGTATGTTGTTTATCAAAAGGCCATCTTTATTTCAGGTGGACTGTGCAGGAATGAAGGAGATGAAGAATGATAATCTTTGAAAATTGGATGACTTTTTAAAGAGAGAGGCAGTGGAAAAATGTACCTGTCAAAGTTGGCCGGAAAATTGTTGACAAAAGTTTTTTATTGGGGTTTGCTTATTAATCAATTTCAGCAAAATTCTGCTGTTGCAGTCGGGCAGGTTTTTAATTGAGCTCTGTCTGTCTGGCATGTTTCTGTCAATAACTCTCCTGGTGTGCTGCTAGCTGGCTTGCTCAGCTCCTGGGTAGTTCACCTCGTGGACAGCTGGGGAGGCTGGGCTTCCAAGTTCCCAGTTCCTTGACAGGTCTGTATCTTCCTGCTTTTTCAGGCTTCTGGTTGCTTTACAGTCCAGGCTACTGCTCTCTAAGTCCAAGGCAGCCCCTCAGAGCTGGGGCTTCCATGGTTTAGTCCAGGATGGGTGGGTGGTCTTGCCTGCTGTGTTGCTTGCCGGTTGCAGGGTGCCTTGCTTTGATGTGGCTTGGCACAGGGTCTCTGTGGAGCTGGGTAAAGAATGGTGATTCTGGTTTGTAGAGACTTTTGAAATGTTTGTGTTTCATTCTGAAGTGGAATGAAATTGAATTTCAAAATCTTCTTCAAAATGGAATGACTGCTCTCTGTTCAGCACAACCATTACTATGATTTTAAATACGTATTTTAGTCTGTTGCCTCATTTCCCAGTGAGTGGCATTCGAATGTCGGGATCATTAAGAGTGCTAGCATCTCAGGACAAGAGGCTTGTTTAGAAGCAGTAGGATGTTGGTTCTGCACTGCATTGCATGCACAAGCATTTACAGATGGGTCTGATGGGTTCTGGGAAACAGCATTGACTGTCAGCTGGGAAAGAGGATTTACAAACTTGTTACATGATTATCAAAAATGTGCCAATAGAAGTGGGTGATGCTTCAGTGAGAGAGAAGACTCGTGCCTGTTCTTGACTGCTCATAGCCAGGGGCAGGTCAGAAGTAGGAGGAGAGCCTGTAAGTTGGTGTTAGGTGCATGTCAGAAAAATTGTTGGGAAGAGATCAGGGTTTTATTGGCAGGTTTCAGAGGTAGCTGATAAAGAGGTTTGAGTTTACTGAAAGGACACTCAGACTGGAGATTTACGGGAGAAGAAATTTGTGAATGGTTGCACTAGACCTTAGGTCCTGAATGTAGAGCATAGCATGTGTGTACAGGAAATAATAATACAAGCTTCTCATGCTCGCTGATCCCCTCTATTTTGACTGACTTCAGTTTCTGAGGGAGAGTTTTTGTTAGGGTGGAAGAAGAGCTTACTATCCAAGGACTAAATGCTAGGATGGTGTTCTAGGTTTGACTTTCTTGGCAAGTTTCAAAGGATGTCTCCAGCATTATCACAGTTTCAGTAGCAGCTGTAGTTGCCATTTCTAGAGCATTTTGACTCCAATCACCAGGTATCGCAGAAGAGGTTCAGACTGCAGCAATGGCCTTATGAGCAAAATTCATGCCAGGACCACCTTTTACTGCCACAAGAAAAGACTCACCTTTTGCTCTTGGCCTGACTTTTATTTATTCATTTATTTATTTTTGGGGGGGTGAAGGGGGGAGCTGAACTCATCTCAGATGTAATTGTTCACTTGTTAGTGTTCCCCCTAAGACCTCAGTCATCCTCTCCGGATATTTTAAGAGCATGTTATATTACTTCTGCAGGGCAAAAGATTCTGCAGATAATCAGGAGTATTCATATATTTTGGTAATAAATATTTTTAGCAAAGAGATGCTCAAAATAAAAACCATACTGTCTTAGAATGTATTAGGTAATGACTATGTTGCCTCCTTTATTTTATGACAGTTTGCATTTTATAGGAGCTTTAGCAAGAACCTTTTCCTCTTAACGAGACATTTCTTCTATACTTGACTTCAGCAGAGCTACTACATACAGCCTCGTACATACCTTTACAAATGATTATTGTCTGCTGTTGACCTCTAATTCTGTTGCATGATTCGGTAGGACAGTCTAACAGTCGTTATTTAACTACTAGTCAATTGCCCATCGAGAATGATGGGCTGTGTGGGGGGAGCACCGTCCTGCCTCCAGCCCCATGCTCCCCCCCAACCCAGTCCAGCTCTGTGCACCCCCACTGTTCCACCCCATGGCGCTGCTGCCTCCTAGGTGCAGGGTGGTGGGGAAGCTTGCATGCGGCAGCTGCAGCCACCACCCAGTACCCCGCCCTGCCATTGCTGTGCATCCAGCTGTGCACAATCCCCTCCCACCCTGCTGTTGTCAGGGCCCCGCAGCAGTGGGGTGCCTCCACTGTGTTCCCCCCCCCTCCCCTTCCCACTTCCCTCCCCACCACCTCCTATTCCCTGCCAGCTGTTGTTGGGGCCCAGCAGCAGCGGCGGCAAGGCTGGAGTAGCAGGGTGAGGCCAGTGCTATGCCACCAGCACCCCACGCTGCTGTCTGCCAGGACTGGGGTGTGGGGGGAGGGAAGCATTCCCCCACAGGCAATGCGTAGGGGGCATTGTGGGTGCATGCGCACCCTCTGAGTGTAGCAGGGCATCCCCTACAAAAAGGAAAGTCACTGCTTGCCACCCTGCCACCGACACCACCGGTGGCATCTGTGGATGGTCCATGATCCCCACTGGTGGCTTGGCGCTTGCCCCGCCCCCCGGGAGCGCCTGCTTACCGCCACCATGCCCCCCCAGCTGCCAGGGGCATGCATCATTCGTGCTTTCCCCACTGTTCTCTCTGACCCCCCTCGGGCAGCACTCCTTGCTGGTGCCGCCTCCGGGGAGCAGGGCTGAGGGGAAGGTGGCCTTGCTCCCCTGCTCCATTCACTCTGTCACTGCCATCATGGCAGTGCTTCTCTGTGCCGCCACCGCTGCTGCCCCCTCCTGTCTGGAATGTTCTTGGAGCACTCTGATTGGCTGCCTAGACAACCAATCAGAGTGTGAATAAAGCATTATGGACAGACAGACAGACAGAGTAAGGCTTTTATAATATTAGAATACATCCTGGCATCAGTCGTGTTAGAAGGAATTGCTTGTCAGTCACCTGGAGAAGGATTCATACAGTAATTATTGGAAGAGAAGTTTCTTACCTTACATTTTCTCTTGTTCTTTGAGAAGTTTTGAGTACTCAGGTTCTGTGATGTCCCTTCCTTCCCCCTGAATGGAATCCTCTAGCTGTGCACATTCTGTGTTGGTAAAGGAACTGTATGTGAAACCTCCTTGTAACTCTGGTGTGAGGTTGAATTAAGGTTGGCCATAGGAACCTGCAAAGGTTAAACTGCATGCTCTTGGCTTTATCAGAAGACCCGCACTCAGAGGAAAGTTAATTTTGCTATTAAGGTAAGTTTATGCAACAGAAAAATGTTGAAAGAACATAGCAAAATTGGGTAATGTCACATAAAATTGTGGGGAAAATAATGTAAAATTCTTGGTTCAGTGATGCTTTCTATTTTAGAACATGCTTAATCGGAGGTCCTTCAGTGACGTATTACCAGAGTCCCCAAAATCAGCACGGAAGAAGGAGGAGGCCCGTCAAGCGGAATTTGTCCGACTCGGTCAGGTAGGCTTTATTTAGAAATTACGGATCAAATTCATTGTTGGTGCAAGCTGGCTGGTGGGTGTAATTACAGCAAAGATGAGCATAATTCTCTGTGGTCAGAAACAGGCTTGCGAGATCCATGTTGTGTATCTTATCTGAAGTAGAAAAATAGAAGTAAACCAAGCTGCTGGCCGCAGTTTTTGCTGTTCTGAATCTTGGTGGTGTCCTGCTGATTGGAGAAATAGTGTCCTTTGATGTAAGATCTGCAGCAAACAGTTGAATGGCTCATCCTTTGTTTGACATCACGCTGTCAATTAAGCGGGTTGCAAATCATCCCTTCGCAGAACATCCAGGTTTTCCTATACTTTCAGGACTCAGTCTGGCAGAAGAAAGTGAACTGTGTTTAATCCATTTTAAGCCACAAAGGCATTGAATGCTTATCTAAATCATTTCCTTTATTTAACAAACTGACAAATTAGATTTTGAGAAACAGTTATAAAAATGGTTCTGGTAATTCAAATTGATGCAAGCAAGACCTTGATGAGTACACATAATTGGGAAAACTGTATATAGTGTTCAAGTGCAGATTCAATTTACGTTCTTTGCTTTTTCTTTACAATTAAAATAAATGAGCACACAATGTGGGGAATTTGAAGGCTGAAAATTAATCAGTTGCATAGGCAACAACATAAAGTGAGGGAAGCAGGGTTAAATTGGAAACCAAACACAATTGCATACACATATAGGATAAATATTATTGGGCCACTTATTAAGGAAGGTGATTACAATAAAAATTTATACGTAAATGAGTTTAAGATGTTTACTATAGGGTTGTTTCTTGGGAAAGAATGAATAAAGGAGACTAGGAAGCTACCAGAAAACAACGATTAAAACAAACACAAAAGGGGATAAGTATGTTTATGTAATATAGAAATATTTGGTATAGATCCTAGCCTTTGGCTGAGGTACCCACTTTTCAATAATACAGCCCAGGAGAAAGTGGTGCACAGGTATATGGATGTCACACACGCACACGCACACGCACACACACACACACACACACACACACACTTTTCCAAAAAATTATTAAAAGCAAGTTACCCCACAGAGAAGCACTCTAAAAAATAGGTGCATTATTTAATTTGCCATGGTTTCATGCATCTGTTGCATTAAAACACTGCTTCTTAATTCAGCTGTGAAGTTCTTTGTCAGCGATAATGCAGGAGGAAAAGCTTATTTGAATTCTCTTGTTTGTCATCACACTGATGTTTAATACTTGCAAAGCCTTGCTGTAGCAGTCTTTACAGTGCACTAAGTATTTTTCACAATCACTGTGCATCTGTCCATTTGTATAGTGAAGTTTGTGATTGTGTTCATGACGATGCAATTTTCATCATTACATGAAATTGATTATATAAGGGTTTTTGGACCTCTGGGAATGTGATCTTGCAGGCATAGCACCATCTCTCCAAATGAAGGGTCTGCTTCCAGTTAGCTCACTGGGAATTTTTGATTATGTTGGAGTGTAATTGTATTCATGGTGGTCCTGGAAATATTCCAGAGGTGTATGTATTGGACCAAACATGTAGCTAGTCCCATAAAAGATATCTGCATAGTAATTTTTTTTATCATTTGAAGTTTTCTCCAGTGACATATGTGTGTGTGTGTATGTGTATGTGTGTGTGTATATATATATGTGTATATATATATATAGTAGTTCTAACCCTTCAGTAACTGGACATGAAACAGCTATATTTCTCATGTAGAGAAATTATTAATTATTAATTGTCATCCAGAAAGTCAAGAACTGAAACTATTATAATTGACCTGAATTTGCTTCTCTCAGCTTCCCAATATTTTAGTATTTATGCATTGGTATTACTTACAGGAAACATATTTTAAATAAAATTTCTGTCTTGGTTAAGGCACTGAAACTGAAAAGCATTGTAAAAGGGGATGCACCAACTAGTTTGGCTGCCACAGGCCTGTGTAAAAAGGAGGTAAGTGGACCTTTGTACCTGATGCAGTGTTAAGTCATTCAAAAACTTTGCCTTCCAGATGCAATTCACAATGTATTTGTATTTGGATGCAATAAGAGCAAAGAGAAAACATCTGCTCCTGAACACTTGAATGCAGGAAAGTCAAACTGTTCACCTTCTACACCTCTGAGAGCTTACCACGTGATCTATTTTGAAGTGAAGGATCGCATTGTATACAAAGTGTTATCTCACTCTGCAGTTGCAAGATGTGACCTACCAAAGGGCATTCCATCTTAGAGTCCCAGGAATGTACCTTGCCTTGATTAATCTGCTATACCAGTTGTAGAGAATACTGCCCTCTCTGAGGAACAGACCAACCCCTGAAGTTTTACCTCCAAAAAGTACAACACTGATTAATTTATTCTGTCCCACCAAAAGTGTCCATGTGTTATTGTTTTAGCCAATGTTTTTTGCATTTTCTCTGTTTAACAAACTTAGTGCTTCCTAGTATAATTATTGCCTACCCATATTGTTTTACAGCCTTGGGAGTCCCAGTGTTTCTGCAATAATTTTCCTTATGAAGTTGTTTGTGCGGATTCTTGGGGCCAGTCCTTGCTAGTTTCTACAGATGTTGGCGTTCTGCTTATAGATGGTCAGTGAATGATCCAACACTTGTCTAACAAGTTACTAAAACTGACTCAGTAGCCCCTATTTAGCTGCTAGCAGCTGATCATTAATGAAGATTGTTAACATTTCATGTGTATTTTCAAACGTCTTTACTGTCAGGGCTTTGTAACTTAATAGCATAATTTTGCTCCACACCAAAAGCTGGACAAATCTGGATCGTTTTGGTAATCCATTTTTAATGCAGGTTTCTGAACATAATCTTATTTTTATATGTTGTTTTATTGACAGTTTGAAATAATTTCTTAAACCAAGTCCAAGTTTAAACAACGTCCAAGTGACCTGCCTGGACTTCTCAGTCCTTTATACTTTACTATCACTGATTTTGTGGATCTGACTCCTTTTCCCATGTGTGCCACATATATGGCAGGGAATTGCATCAAGGGCCATTGGTTCTCAGGGACTGTTCTCAAACTTTCTGGAAAAAAGGCCTTTTTAGGCATGCATGATATGCTCCTCTTGGAAGAAAGTACTATCTCTGGTACTGTACAGGAAACAGCTGTATGCTGGCTGCTTTATTTTCACATTAAAAAAACCCAACAACAAACTTTGCTGTAAGCAACACATTCCTTTAATATTACTGGTCCAGACAGTGTAGGGTTTTAAAGAAATTCATTCTAATATTTAGTGTCATGTTTTCTTTCCAGATGGCCAGCCTTCAATACAAGTATTTGATAAAACTCTCCAAGTAAAGCAGATGCATGTGCTGGAAGCTTTGGATCTTCTGATTACCAGAGCAGACAGAGGTAGGACTCTCTAATCCCATGTTTCCCAGACTGGGGTGCTCGAGGGGAAGAAAGCAGGAAAACGGGAAATATAAAAGGAGAAAAAGGAAGAGGAAAAATGAAGAGCTGTACAGTATTTGTTAGGTTGCTGAAGAGATTACAGAGTAGTCAGTGGCATAAAGAATTGGTCTTTATTAGCCATATTATGGAATTAAAGGAGTGTGCACAGCATTATAGCAAACCAGAAAAGGAACATGTAGTCCAGGATTATTTGTGAACCACTGCCCTAACAGTTCCTCAGTTCTAACATGAATGTGTTTTGGTGTGCTTATTATTTGATGGAGTGGTCAGTGGAAGGTAACAGTTGAAATCTTGGCTTTGAGAACGCTGTTGCATTTTGGCAGTAATTGTCTTCTAAAGGTTTTGTGTATTTTGCTTTCTCCTGCTATTTTTATTAGTGGTTAGCACAGCTAGCTGGATCTTTCTTTCATTGCTTTCTTTGAGTCTTCTCCAAATCTGCTTTGACAGTTTCTGGTCCACTGATGTAGGAGCAGTTTCAGTAGTTAGTATTTTTGCCAGAAGAGATCCCAGTAACTGAAAATGAGATGCCAATATGCAGTTAATTGGGAGCGTCTAGTAGCATTAATGCACAAAACCAAGTCAGTTAATTTTCAACGTTGGACCTTAGGACGATCTGCCATGCTTGCAAATTGCTATGTGGAAAATATCTAGCATGCAGAAGTTATTTTTGTCAAAGTGTGTGTGTGTGTGTGTGTGTGTGTGTGTGTGTAACGTATATTAATTTCATACCTTACACCTTACCCAGTCTCCTCTTCCGTCCCTCTCAAGCAACCTTTTTCACAATTAGCCTTGTTAGGAGGCATACTCAGGTGAGCAGAGTAATGCTTTAACTCTAGATATTGCCACATCCTGAAAAAAGGGGAGCTTAATTTTGCTTTGGACCTGGTAGAGACTGAACAGAAACACACCACGTCAGGTTCAGGATGGTGACACTTACCTGCAGTTCTCTCTTCAGATTCAAGATGGGTTTGTGGTCTAGCCTGGTCTTAAAAAACCTCCAAGGATGGAGATTCCACAATCTCTCTGAGGCCACATCTGCATGAGCAATTAATGCCAAGCAATAAACTCTGGAGCAATAAACTCCAGAGTTTATTGCCGCTTGAATGTCCGCCCAGGAGCACGGTATGTTAAGCTAGGTTGGAGCGGCCCTGGCTGGCAGGAAGCCAGAGGGGTCAGCCTGCCAGCCCGGGGCTGTTCCCCCCCCCAGCTCAACATGCTACAGAGGGGCTAGCTGGGGCACAAGGGTGCTTCAGTGCAGGGCTAGCCAGCAGGCAGCCAGCCCCAGGACAGCATCTACACATACACTACTGAGGAGTTTTTTTTACTCTGCAGCAGGATAGTACTTGTATTTACAAATATTGTCCTGCTGTAGAGTAAATTAGTTTACTTTAGCTTGATTGGGGTGCACACGTAGACACCAAGACATGTTCTGCACAGCTAATCAGCTTACTGCATGGTAAACATCTCATGTAGACATACCCTGCATAAGCTGTTCCAGTGCTTTACTACCCTCCTGGTGAGAGTTTTTCCTAGTAGCTAACCTAAACTTCCCTTGCTGCAGCTTGAGCCCATTGCTCCTTGTGCTGTCCTCTGCCCCTACCAAGAACAGTCTAGCTTCATCCTGTTTGGAACTACCCTTCAGGTTGAAGGCTGTTATTAAATCCCCACTCAATCTTGTCTTCTCTAGTTTAAATAAGCCCAGTTCCCACAGCCTCCCCTCAGAAGCCATGTGCCTCAGCCTCCTAACCAGTGTTGTTGCCCTGTGCTGGAGTTTCTCCAACTTGTCCACATCCTTTCTGAAGTGGGGAGCCCAAAATTGGACAAGGAATTCCAGATGTGGCCTCACCAGTGCAGAATAGAGAGGAAGAATCACTTCAACCTGCTGGCAACACTCCTACCAGTGCAGCCTAGGATGCCATTAGCCTTTTTGGCAACAAGGGCACCCCGTTGGCTTGTATTCAGCTTGGTATCTACTGTAAGCCCCAGTCAGTCCCCAGCCTGTATTGGTGCATGGGATTGTTCCATCCTGTGTGCGAAACTTTGCACTTGTCCTTTTTAAACCCCACGAGATTTCTTTTGGTCCCATTCTCCAATTTGTCAAGGGCTCTGAATCTTAGCCCTACCCTCCTACATACCCACTACTTTCCCCAGCTTGGTGTCATCCACACACTTGCTGAGGGTGCACTCCATCTCATCCTTGGTGAAAATATTGATAAAAAATGGCCCTAGGACTGACCTCTGGGACACTCCACTTGATACCAGCTGCCAGCTAGAGCTAGAACCTTTGATTTACTACCCTGTGAGCCCAACAATCCAGCCAGTTTTCTGTCCATCTTGTAGTCCATTTATCCACCTCTTAATTCCTCATCTTGCTTGCAAGAGTGTTGTGGGAGACCATATCAAAAGACTTGCTCAAGTCAAGGTATATGATACCCACTGCTCTCCCCACATCCACAGAGCCATTCGTCTCGTCATTAGAAGGCAATCAGATTGGACAGGCGTGACTTGCCCTTGGTGAGTCCATGCTGACTGTTCCTAGTCAACTTCTCCCCCAGATGCTTAGAAGTGGATTCCTTGAGGACCTGCTGCATGGCTTTTCCAGGGACTGAGTTGAGGCTGACAGCTTTGTAGCTCCCTGGACCTTCCTCCTTCCCTTTCTTAAAGGTGTGAATTATATTTGCCCTTTTCCAGTCCTCCAGGACTTTTCCCAGTCACCATGTGTTTTCAGAGTTGATGGCCAGTAGTGCTGCAATCGCATTGGCCAATTCTCTTAGCACCCTTGGGTATGTTGCATCCAGCCCCATGGACTTGTACACGTCCAGCTTTTCTAAGTGGTCTCTAACCTGCTCTTTCACCACTGAGGACTGCTCACTTTCTCCTTAAACTGTGCTGCCCAGTGCAGCAGTCTGGGAGCTCACCTTGCCTGTGATGACTGAGATGAAAAAAGCTATGAGCACTTAAGCCTTTTCTGCATCCTTTGTCACTAGGCTGCCTCCCCCATTCAGTAAACGGACCTGCACTTTCCCTGATCTTCTTCTTGTTCCTGACATACTTGTAGAAACACTCCTTGTTACTCTTTACATTCCCTGCTAGTTACAACTCCAATTGTGCTTTGGCTTTCCTGACTTCATCCTTGCATGCCTGAGCAGTACTTGTATACTCCTCCCTGGTTGCTTGTCCAAATTTCCACTTGTAAGCTTCCTGTTTCTGTTTTGGCTCACTGAAGAATTCTCTGCTAAGCCAGGCCGGTCTTCTGCCATACTTGCCAGTCTTCCTGCACATTGTTACTGTGCCCTCAGTAAGACTTTTTTTTTTTTTTTTTTAAATACAGCCAGCTCTCCTGGACTACTTTTGCTGTCAGAATGGCTTCTCATGGGATCCTGCCCATCAGTTCCCTGAGTGAGTTGAAGTCTGCTTTTCTGAAGTCCAGGGTCCATGCTCTGCTGCTCTCCTTCCTTCCTTTCCTCAAGATCTTGCACTGGATCATCTCATGGTTGCTGCTGCTCAAGTTACCATCCATTACTACATTCCTCACCAATTCTTCCCTGTTTGTGAGCAGCAGGTCAAGAAGAGCATGGATCCTAGTTGGCCACTCCAATGCTTGCACCCAGAAGTTGTCACCAACACTCCCAAAAACTTCCCGGATTGCCTGCGCACTGCTATATTGGCCTCCCAGCAGATATCAAGGTGATTGAAGTCCCCCATGAGTACCAGGGCTGGTGATCGGGGAAACTTGTGCTAGGTGGTTGAAGAAAGCCTCATTTTACCTTGTGCTCCTGGCCTGGTGTCTATAGCAGACCCTCACCACAACATCACCCGTGTTGCTCTGCCTTCTGACCTGAACCCAGAGACTTTCAACAGGCCTATATCCAGTTTCTTACTAGAGCTCTGAGCAATCATGCAGCTCTTTTATATAGAGTGCAGCTCCTCCTCCTCTTCTCCCTTCCTGTCTCTCCTGAACAGTGTTTACCTATCCAGGACAGTGGTCCAGTCATGCAAGCTCCTGCCAAGTTTCTGTTATTCCAATCACATCATAGTTGGACTGTGCGAGGACTTCCAATTTCTTCTGCTTGTTTCCTAGGCTTCGTGTATTCATGTACAGATGACTGAGGGTACAACTAACCAATTGCCCTAGTTTCTCAGGAAGAGCAAGGAGGCCTCCATGGTTTCCCACTCCTGCTCATGCTTCCTCCAGGTCACTCACTTCCCTACTTACCTCAGGGCTCGGGACTCTATCCCTTGGTAAATCTAGTTTAAAGCCCTTCTCACTGGGTTAAGAAGTCTGCAAACATGCTCTTCCCTCTCTTTGCCAGGTGGGTCCCACTCTTCCTAGCAATCCTTGGAACAACATCCTGTGGTCAAAGACGTCAAAGCCCTGCTGGCGACACCCTCTGTGCAGCCATGCGTTGATCTGTAGGATGCATCCATTTCTGCCCAGGCCCTTCCCTTTGACTGGAAGGATTGAGAACACCACCTGAGCCCCTGTGCCCTTCACCCTTAGGCATCCAGCTGTGAGTTCACCGCGCTTCAATCAAGGACTCCATCCATACCTCAAATTCGCTCCATCTGACTGATTGAATGTTGGCTATACTGTATTCTCTATGTGGATAGTCCAACATAACTTGATACAAAGTTCTCTTGTTTACCTGCTGCATTTAAAACACTCCAGCCCTTTGCTCAACTGTATTTAAGGTAGGTCTTACAGCAGTCTCAGCTTGCCCATTCATCCTGTTTCTTTTACCCAACAATCTTGACATTTCTCAAGAGCCTCTTATGTACCTATGGACCAGATAGTTGACTTCGACTTGGGATCTTAATATCATCCTCTGGGACCCATCAGGTCCCCCTTTGAACCTCTTTTCAGAATGTTCCTTAATGTTACTCTTAAAATGGGTTTCCTGGTTGCTGTCAGTTGAACCAGAAGAATGATTACAATCCAGGCATGCATCAGTGTCTGTCCCACTGGTGTTACATAGATGATTGTGTTCTTAGATGGTCTCAAATGCCTATCTGAATCGGTCAGTTTGGGCACGGACAAACATACATTTGGAGCAGTTTCAGAAGGGGGAGGGGAACTGCTGTTGAGAGGTTCTAACAGTTAGGGGTGCAGGAGCTAGGAGTGATACAAATGTGGCAAAAGTGCTCCAACTTTAACCCTGGTTGGAGAAGGGTTAAAACTGGAGTTGTTTGCTGCGTTTGCATTGCTCCCCACTTGTTAGCAGTCTGGAACAAGAGCCCCCAATCCCCACCCTCTTCCTCTTTTGAAGCCGCTCCAAACAGATGTTTGTCCATACCCTCTGTTACCTTTTTTCCTCCCAAGGCTGCATATTACATCTGCAGAGAAGTTACAGATGTGTGTTTTTAGAGCCTTACTTTTGCTGCATTGACAGAACCAAGTTGTTCAGACTGTCTTAGCAGTTATTTGTTGCTCCAGTCAGCAGTTCCAAAGGTCAGGCTGCCTTCTGACAAGGACAGTCTCTGATGAATGGAGTGTATCTGTACATGTTTGTTGCCAGTTTGCTGAATATGAAACGCTGCTCGAACAGCAATTGCTGACATCCTCTGCCTGCCTCGAGAAGTAGGCCATTTTGTTAAATTTACAGGAGTCCTGTGGAGTGACTCAATAAGCATGATGCCTTTTGCATAGCCATTGGAGCAGCATTGCAGTCCCTGTTTGGCCTGTGCAATTGATGTGTCTCTTCTCCCGGAGTCCAATGGGATGCTTTTTGCTGGTAGTCTACTGTGAGACCCATGCTGACACACATTCAGAGAAGAATCGTTTCTTGCAGTACTACAGGAACTGGGTCTCTGAGATGCTGTGTACTGGGTGTGGATCTCTCCATCCAGCTCTGAGTCCTCAGCTAACCTGAGCTTCAGATTCCAGTGAAATGGAAGAAAGGTTGGAGCCCTTCCACTCTACACTATTGCACATGAACACAAGGGAGGTACAAAATTTGTGTGCAGACGTGACTGACTCTGCTGTTCATATGGTTCTGTGCACCTGAAGCTGGATCTGTGCTGACTACACTATCTCAAAAACTACAACTGCTAGGCAAATAATCATTCTTTTTCAGTTGGGTGGCAGGAAAATCCAGTGTACTAAATGATCATAGCTGCTGCTTTATATAACTGAACTTCAAACATTTTCTCTTTGTTAGAAACTGAAAGTTTAGAAGTGGCAGTGAATGGGTGTCTACACGTGCCCCTACAACGCCACTGTTACTGTGCCATCATCTAGTACTTTCTCTTGGAGGTACTAAATGACGGCACAGTAACAGCCCATACTGCACTCTGCTGTGGTGGTGCATGGTTATTTTTAGCTGCTATGTCGCCGTAGCAATGCGCTGTAATGAGGGAGCACATTGCTACGGTGTTGTAGCATCTCATATAGACGTGCCCAGTAGGTTCATTTCTACAGTTCTGAATACTAATTATTTGATATAAATTTGCTTAAATTGCCACATGGCTCTTTAAGGCAGGCTGAGTTTTTTTAGAAGTTTCCAGAATAGGCAGTGACCAAGTAATCATAGACTCATTGGATTCTTTCTAAACTGAAAGGTAATGCTTTAGTCTTGTGTTGTAATTTATATTTATTCCATGTGAATTTTCATTATGTTGTAGTAACCAAGGTTCATTTTATCTCCAATTCTCACCTTGTTTTTCACTGCAGCACTTGATGAAGGAAAGCTGGTGTTCTGATTTGAATGAATCCTTTAGTCTCTAGAATTGGCTTTTCTGCTGCTAGATTTAGTTTCATACCATGACTGATAATAATAGTTCTGTGCAGCTTTAACTGGAGAGATCCCCACCCTGTGGCAGAGTTTTATAATTTAAGAGGATTCATAAATATCTTTTCCTTCCTGTCACTATTCTGCTCATTCCCAACTGAGTGTGGAGACAATTGCCTCATTATAGCTGATTGATTGTGGCTGTGGCTCTCCATGTTCAGAACTGACACTTTGGCAATAATACTGTCTTTGGAAAAACAAGTTTCATTCTTTGTTTTATCTTCCTGTCTCCTACCTGATAGGGAAGGATTCTCGACTTCTTGTCTTCAGGCTGAGTGCTGTACAGAAAGGCATTGAGACAAAGCAGATGGCAAAGAACAAGTATGACTGCAGAGAAAATAAACTGGAGAAAACCAAAGGTGATGGGAATGTTGTTTTGGAGCCCCAGTGCAGCCACTGTGCTGGAGGTCTCTCAGGCTCCCTGGAGCTGATACAGGAACTGACCCTTAGTCCTCTTTCCCTGAAAAGCCAGTTCTACATTGGGTTTTACATGGACATTGGTTTAGACTTCTCCCAATTCCTTTGTGTTTAGTTCTTCACTCGATAAAAAATTATTAATTTGCAGATTTCCAAGTGAAAAATAATTAGGTTTCGCTTCATAATGAACTGTTTGCTGCTTTTTGGAATGAGTTTTGCTGTCTTTATTTATTTATTTATGCATTCATTTATTTCTATTACTGTAGTTCCTAGGAGCACTAATCACATATCAAAACCCTATTGTATTAAGTGCTGTGGAAATACAGAACAAAAAAGCAAACCTGGCCCCAAAGAACTTACAGTCTGGAACGTTCTCTCCTCAGGCTGTCATTTGTATGCCATTAACACTCATCACAGCAGCGAGCTGAGGATTGTTGTGGCTATTCGGAACAAACTGCTCCTCATCACAAAGAAATACAATCGTTACAACAGTTTAACCAACACCTCTTTGATGTCACCTCCATCTGAATCACCAGTAGAGGAATTCCAGTATATCAGGGTATGTGAGAGGAAAATCCTAAAACTTACCTTCTTAGACTGGTCAGCATTTGCCAGTGTTGCATGCTCCTATAGGGGTACACTTCACCCTCCGAACCTTAGGGCTGGTTCAGGGAAGAAGCCCAGCACCAGGGTTGCACTGCAGAAATTTTGACAGAAATCCTCCATTTTCTTAGCTGGGTTCTTGGGTGGTCATTAGTGAAACTTACAGGTGTACAACATGCATGCCACCTACTCCAAATCATAGAACATGGGACTCCACCTCTTGTATAAACTACTGCCAGTTAAGAATGCAGACCAATAGAATAATTTCTCTCATTTATTTTCATGTTAATCCAAAGTGATTTGCATTACAGGAGATTTGTCTCTCTGACACTCCCGTGATTATGACTCTTGTGGATGGACCGACTGGAGACAATGATAATATGATCTGTGTAGCGTTTCGGCATCAGTTTGATTTAATTAATGAAAGTACAGGAGAATCCTACAGGTTGCATCATGTTGAAGCAAGCAGGGTAAGTTTTCTGCATCAACAAAGAGCTTACTGATGTGAGGACAAATAGCACCAGAACATTCTATAGTTCTTCCTGCATTCACTGTGGCCTTGGCCAAACTCAAAACATCCTTTGGGAAGGATTCTCCCAGTTGCTTTGCTTTATACTTCAGTTCTCAAGCTGTTACCTGTGCTCCCACTCAGCCTGAAACTTAAGTTCTTCCTGGGGTACCTAAAAATACCTAATTTACTTGAATCTAAGACTAGGTTCCC
>NW_017728925.1:20215725-20219562 GCF_001723895.1 Crocodylus porosus
GTTGGGAGGAGGACAGGTGGCAGGGGGCAAGGTGTAGGGGAGCCAAGGGGCCAGCATCAGACTACTTGACTTCCCTCCCACTTTCTCCTCCTCCACTGCGGGGGTGGTGGTGGGGGATTTATTTAGATTCTATACCTGGAAGATTCATAAGTTTGTTATAATTTTCCATGTATATAAACTAATTATTGGAGGGTCATTATAAATGCAGAGTCATCTTGGATTTAGGTAAATAGAGTAGCTGTCCCCAAGAGAGGTAATCATTAGGATACCTAAAAGGAACACTACTCAGTAGAGAGACAAGTGGATGTGATTATACAAATACTTGGAGACTTTGCAAAAAGGGAACCACAAGGAGAGCAGGTGGTACCGTCTGATTGTTGCTTGTCAGTGAGCTGAGAATCATTCAGATGTAGCAAAGCCCTCCAGCTTTAACATGCCTTCATCCATGGATGAAGTTGGAGGGTTTTGCTACATTGGAATCATTCTCAGCTCATTCCTACATAAACAGATAATGCATACTAGCTGATGCCTTTTGAAAGTTCCCATTTTGTAATTGTCTCTAAGCATATATGTGTCCGTGCCCTTGGAGTCTGGAATACCACCTAGCATTTGCCATGTGTGTACAGTGTAGGCACAAACTTCCTTCTCTTCTTTCTGGCCCTAAGGCTTGTCTACCTTTTAGCGCATGTTCCCAAAGTGTTTTGAGAGTCATATTATAGTAGGAGACTCAACTTTTTGTTAGCCACCACTTTTGAACTAACATTTTTATGTGGCTCTTAGTCTGATCTTAGAAGTTGCTGTCCAGTACAGTAATGGAACAGAGAAATAAGCAGCATCTGTATTGTAATTACAGTTGCCAAAGTTTTCTAAATTAGGTGTGAAGTCAAACATTTAAATAAATGGCTGGAGTTTTCTCAGTTGTTCTAACAGCTTCTGACTGGTATAGACCCCCAGGAAGTGCAGGCTCTCTGAAAATCAGGATATTCTTATTTGTGCCTAAATATGGATTTAGGTGCCCAACTTTAGACACTCAGATCTGAGCCATTTTTTGAACTGACAGTCTTGCTCAAAATGCAGATGGTTGAATTCTGTTCTGTTGGTGGCTTATCTTTTACATGTTTTGTGCTAGTGTATTGGCGCAAAAGAAGAGGGGCCAGGACTGACAGCCCTGGACGGTAATGTGTGGAGCAGGTACAGCATAGCAGATGGCGATATGAACTTTCCTCATGCAACCCTGCTGATTTACCGAATGCTTATTTTGAACATATTACTGCTAGAACAAGGGTGTCAATCCTATGACCTGTGGGCCAGAATTAGCCTGCAGAGCCCTGTGAACTGGCCCCTGTAGCTGCCCCTTATGCTGTGCAGACCCTCCTCATGCTCAGTACCTGGATGTGTGCTGGTGGCACTCGGTGGGGCCAGGTCCCACACATGTGGTCAGGGATGAGGTTTGTGGGCCTAATGCAGCCCATAGACTAGCTCCGTGCTCACTCATTTGGCTTGTGGGGCCCGATGAGTTTGACAATCTTGCTGTAGAAAATGAGAAATGCACTTCATGCATCGTGGTCCATTTAATCATGGTCTTTTATGCTAGGGATACCAACTAGTCTGCCAATTAGTACCAGTTACTGTTGTTCTGGCTTTGAACACAATGTAAGCATCCAGGATGGTCTGAGAGTTTCTGGCTAAAGGAATGTTGAAGAGACAGTCCTCACTGTATTGATTTTTTTTTAAAATTATTTATAGTATTTTTCTTTTATTGTATTACCAGTTTCTTTTATTAATCTGATACCGTGGTGTAGTGTGAATTGGAAAGCGTCAATATAAACTATTTTTAGTTCATCAAGGGATTTACTTTGGGCCCATCCCCAGATTTCAGTCCAGTATCCATTATGCCTGATTTATAGTTTTGATTATGCTGCTTGTAGATTTTCATTCTGCCTGGTTACTGTATTGCACATTATCACATATGGTAGATTTATGGGAAGCTTTTTTATAGGTGTTTGGATTTCATACTTTAGTTGAAAAGGGTGGCTAGATGGTTCCAGTCTGAGGATAGTGCAACCCAGGCCTGTCTGACTCCCTGCCCACAAAGGGTTGAACTGTAGTCTGTAGGCTCCCATGTAGACATGACAGCTGGGCAGGTACAGCCCCTGGCTTCTCAGAAGTTAGCTACCCTGGTGCCATCCATACTGGGGGAGAAAAAACCCAACAAAACCACTCTTTCCAGTGTTCATATTGTCTTCCTTCCAGGAATTCTCCACCTCTAAATTCTAGACTATTTTCCAAGTCATCAAGTCTTTCCAGTAATGTTTTATTATCATTTATTCATTAAGCCTGAAAGAACTTCCTTATTGATACGTTTTGTCTTTGTGACAGAGGTTCTGATTATGATGTTTTCACCCCACTTGTCCTGATGTGCAATGTTTTTTTTCTTGTTTAACTTTTCATTTAGACAAGTTTCTTTGTTAGAGTCATATTTTTAGTCCTGCAGGGTGACTCAAGCCAGTTCTGCTGAAATCTTTCCTATACTGAATGATGTTGAAGGCATAGGAAGGACTGAGTGGAAAACAAATTGAATTCCTTGCTTTGAGTGCATTTACAATGAATGCAAAGTCAAGTCTTAGTTTTTCAAGGCTGCATTTAAAAAGGTCAAATTTTATTACCTTCAGGTGTGCAATCTTTGACACAGTGTTGCATTTTTTTTCAAAATCAATTTGTAGTGACCAGTTTCCAATCTGCCCACTACTCTTACCCATTATCATTGCAGGTTAATTTTGTTGCAGTTATTGATGTATATGAAGATGGAGAAGCTGGTTTACTGTTGTGCTATAATTGTAAGTATGTTTTGATTTTACTTGGGCATTAGCCTGCTTAGGGCCTCAGTCTTAATATTATCAAGGAACAGAAAACAACAAGGAAAACAAAATGATAAGCAGATGACAGACCAAGCAAAATACAAAACCAACAGAGGATGTGACATAGACTCAAAGGGTATGGACGTACCTAAATTGTTTTCATACTTTTGGACATTGATCAGTGTTTTCTTAGCATCCCATTATCCTCTCACAATCCCTTGCCAAGACCAAATGTGGTCTTTGTGATGTTTTTTTTCCATTACAAACTTTCTGTAAATGAACTGACATGCCTTTTTTCAGCCTAATATAGTGGTCAGCAACACTTTCCAGTCACAGACTGGAATGACCCAGCTCAGGTCCATAGCAGGCTGGTGCTAAGACCCAGCTGCTACCACCACTGCTTCTCCCTGCTGCTTGACTGTGGTGTGGCATGGGCAAAGTTATCAACCCTTTGGCTGCATGGCCACAGCACAACTTTGTGCGAGCGAAGCCCCCCTGCTGCCAAATGCTTCGCAGGCCAAATCCAGTAGCCCTGCAGCCATAGGTTGTCAACTCCTAGTCTAATATGTTTATATGATGAGGAACTTGAGAGAGGTCTGTTGCTAGCAAAAACTAACTACATGAGTGAATGCTGGTAACCTTTCAGCCAAAATTCAAGAGAGTTCAATCAAACAATAGAAGTAAAGGTCTGGGGTTATCCTGTTAATTTTCAGTTTCATACAAATTCTCAATATGTTAATACTTCTACCTACCAAAAATATTTCTTCCCTGATTTAAACTTTGACATTGTAGCTGCATTAATCCTTTTTAAGTGCATTTCATTCCTTGACTTGGCTTATTCGTTGCCATGGGGAATGAATCCTGTAATTTAGGAAATAGCTGGTGATATTTAGCCTGAACTGAGGAAGCTCTGCTGTAATTTTTTTCTTTCAGCAGTCTATGAAACCGTGTTTTAAAAAAACCATACTTTTTGCAGCCA
>NW_017728925.1:20220547-20226844 GCF_001723895.1 Crocodylus porosus
GGTCCCTTCTAACCCTAGAAACTATGAAACTATGAAGTCATTTGTTTAATTATTAGAATAAGGGACTATGAAAGCACTTCCTGATTGGAAAAAATAAGGGCATGATAGAATTTTGTCTAATATGACCTCTATTCCTGATATCTCACATATATGGCACAGTCTTTGTGGAGTGTGAACTGTGCCAGTGTATAACTTCTGAAAAAGCAATTACTGCTGCCTGGTTGATTCTGAGGAAGATCTCAGTGGCACAGTATCTTTCCTGAGTTGTCTGTGGCCACAGATAAGTAACAGAGAACTGGGAAAGTAGGTGAACACGATTTCATAAATATTGCTGAACTGTAAGATACAGGGGTATAAGTTGTAGCTGTTTTGGTCTAAGGACATAGGCAGACAAGGTTTTTTGGGTAAATCAGATATCTTTTCTTAGAAAGTGTGCTAAGAAGAATTTTTCCAACTACTTGAGTTGGTCTAATAAAAGATACCAGATTTACCCAAAGAACCTTGCCTGCCTATGAACTGTAAAACAGGCATTTACTTATAAATGACAGATAGATGATAGTAGTTTCACATTTAGATTTTAAGAACAAAAGAAATGTTGTATAGGGCCAGAAGCACAGAATTTCCCTAGTCCCTTTTTGTACCTAGCTATGCTGTTTCTGCCACCTCCTGTGGCAGTGAATTCTACAAATGAACTATGCACTGTGTAAAATACTACTTTCTCTTGTTAATTTTAAACCTATATCTTGTTAATGTCAATGGGTGCTCCTTAGTTCTGGTTTTCTGGGACTCGGAGTACTGCATCCAGTTCTGGGCGCCACACTTCAAGAGGGATGTGGACAACATGGAGAGGGTCCAGAGGAGGCCACTCACATGATCAGGGGGCAGGCCTTATGAGGAGAGGCTACAGGACCTGAACCTATTCAGCCTCCAGAAGAGAAGGCTGAGCGGGGATCTAGTGGCCTGTTACAAACTAGTCAGGGGGGACCAGCAGGCACTGTGGGGGAGTCACTGTTCCCCCAAGCACCGCCAGGAGTGACCAGGAATAACGGTCACAAGCTGGCAGAGAGTAGATTCAGACATTAGGAGGCGCTACTTCACGGTCAGGGCGGCTAGCATCTGGAACCAACAGCCAAGAGAAGCGGTGCTGGTTCCTACCCTGGGGGTCTTGAAGACGAAGCTAGATGTACACCTTGCTGGGGTCATTTGACCCCAGTATTTCTTGCCATGGCAGGGGGTCAGATGAGATGATCTACTCAGGTCCCTTCTAACCCTAGAAACTATGAAACTATGAAGTCATTTGTTTAATTATTAGAATAAGGGACTATGAAAGCACTTCCTGATTGGAAAAAATCTGTACCCTTCATGGTTTTATAGACCTCCCTCAGCCTTCTCCTTTCCAAACTTATGAGCCTTTGTGATTTTAGTTTCTTGTGGTATGGCAGCTGATCCATAACCCTGATTGCATTGCTTGTCCTTCTCGGTACCTTTTCCAATTGTACTGCACCTTTATGTGAGCTGTGGAGACTGGAACTGTACACAGTCATTCAAGATGTGGGTGCACCATGGATTGGTAGATGGGACTCAGTGTATGTGTAGCCTGTGCTTTTTTAAAATTGTAGTCAGTTAGTAAACTCACATTTTTAATGGTTTTAGCAGATATATAGGAATTTCCACACATGTATCTATACTGTATATATAACCAGGCATCTGAGCCATTTTCTTGAATGTCAGCATGTGCATCATTTTCTGCGTGAGGTGACAGATGTTTTTCATTGCAGATGTCTGCTGCTACCGAAAGTTATGCCCCTTTAATGGGGGTTCGCCTTTGGTCCAGCCGTCAGCATCTGACTTCCATTTTAGCTGGAACCAGGTCCCTTACTCTGTGGGTAAGACAAAACTGTAGGAGCCCTTTTCAGTGGGCCTAGCTTTTTTCATTAGGTCTGGAATCACACTTGCCTTTGGGAAGCACAAGTGAGTGTTACAAGAACAAAGTGTCATCCTGCAGACCCAGCTAATTTTGCATGGGATAGCTCACAGTAGGGAGCCTTGGGGACTGACTCTTTCAGTGCGTGAAGAAAGGACTGACATTGCTGCCTTATTTTTCTTACCTTTCTCAGCTCATTTACTTCGTTTGCTCCCTTTTAGAGACCCAAAGTGTACATCTAAACAGGCATGGTAAGGCAGGCAGTTATAGACTTCATGCATCTGGACACATGCCAGTATTTCAGAGACTGTTCTAAACTGCTGAATCATTTATGGGTGAGGTAGGAGAGATACTAGAGCAGGTCAGGTTTCCAGGAACCTCTGAACTCATAGAATTATAGGGTTGGAAGGGAAAAGGACCTCAAGTGTCATCTAGGCAAGTCCTCTAGAACAGTTTTAAAGTTGGAGGAATGTCAGTAAAACTGCTGATACAAATCATTTGGAGTTATTATTTTTCACAGTAAAACTACCTTGTTTCATTGCAGTTTGTGCTTTTCCTTACATCCTGGCCTTCACTACTGATTCCATCGAGATCCGGTTAGTGGTGAATGGGAACCTAGTTCACACAGCTGTAGTGCCTGAGCTTCAACTTGTAGCATCAAGGGTAAGACACAGGGAAAAAGCATATCTGGTCCCCTGTGTGAGGTCTGATTCCTGTGTATGTGATGCCGGCTCCCAGGTACTCAAGCTGTGAATGGAGACAGACCTTCTCAGGAGGACCTGGTAAAAATCTCAAAAATAGCTGATCCTAATGAGCCACTTTGGGTGCCGATGCTGTACAACATGCAAAATAGTATACATATACTTTGCCTGAGCACTTGGCTCCACATTTGAGTATGTGTAAGAATGGTGATTACAAGCTTCTTTCCTGCTCAAGTATTGATCTGACACTTAGGGGCAGCATTGTCCTTCTGTCTGTTACCATGTCTCATACAGAGACCCTTCTCCAAGCTCTTTCCCTATTCTTTACATAATTAGAAATGTCCCTTCCATTCTCCACTGGACATTTCCCTGATTTAAACAAGGTAAAGAAGAGCACGGAGTTGTCTGCTTGTGAGTGTCTTACGGGGTGGAGGATGACTTGTATGTTTTGTGATGGACACTTAATGCTGCACCTGGAAAAAGAGAATCTATCTTTAACAAGCACTGACAGCCATAAAAGAAAGCAACAAGCAGCAGCAATACCTCACTTATGACACCAGTTGTTGTTGTACCAAACCCTGGGATTCTAGCTCAGATCCTTTAACGTGTGTGTGGAACATGGAGGAATACGACATGTATCATCCCCGGGGCTGGGGGGAGTGAAGAGGTAGCTGTATGTTATTTTTGCCCTTCCCCTAGTTCTGAACCCAGAACCAGAGGGTCACTTTCCATCTTTCAGGCTGCTCTGATGTGCACTGGTTACTATGCCTGTACATCAGTCAGGACTTGACAAGCCCAGGCCCACTCTCAGTGCTGTAGTTGCATGGAGTAGGGTTAGAATTGCAGGGCGTGTCTACCTGTGCATATTACTGCGACAAACTCCAGGGCTTATTATGCTGGAGTTTCTTGCTCCCAGGTGCTGTGTTTACATGGGTGTCCAGCACCACAGTGTGTTAAGCCAGGTTGGAGCAGCCCCACTGGCAAGAGGCCCAGGGGGTCAGCTTGCCAGCTGTCACTGCTTCCACCTGGCTTAATGTGCTGTGGAGGGGCTGGCTGGAGCACAAGGGTTCTTCAGTGCTAGTAAAAAACAGGGCAGGGTGAGTAAAAATAAATCTGCAGCAAGATAGTACTTGTGTATTTACAAGTACTACCCTGCTGTGGAGTTTTAGTTGACTCCAGCCTGATAGAGCTGCATGTGTAGATACTGAGACATTTACTGTGGAGCCAACTGGCCTACTCCGCAGTAAATGCCTTGTGTAGACACACCCACGGAATCATAGTAAAGCAGGGCTGGAAGGGACCTTTGGAGGTCATCTAGTCCAGCCCCCTGCCTGAGACAGGATCATCCTTATCCCTGTCCAAAGCGTACCATACAAATGCTTGTCTAACCTACTAGTAAAACAACACGGTCAGTCTTGTCACACAGCCACAAGGCACAGCACCCTAGCATGCCACGGGGCTTTGTTAAAATAGGGTCAAGAGGTTGCATACAGACCAGATGCTGTGGTGGAGCCTTCCATGTCAGATTTCAGTGACTTTGAGGCCTTTGTGCAACTGCTGTAGCTTGTGGAAAGAGGAAACCTGGGCTGTATCTCAGCAAGTGACTGGAAAGACTTGCTGTGCTAATACTGTTTTTCTTGTCATTTCAGTTGGACATTTATTTTAAAGCTACTGCGGTGGCAGTTGGATCATCTAATAGTAGTTCCAAGGAGACCAGTTCAAAGAGCTCTCCTCAGACACCGATAGCTCATGAAACACCAGAATTCCCTCTGTCCTCAACAGAAGGTAAAGCAAGTACTAGGGCTAACTGGGCTTGGTTACTGGCTTATGCTGAAAATTAGCACGTTTGCAGTGTGAAAGACTTTAAACTGATTGCAGCTGTGAGGCCTAAGAACTAGAATTTTCTATTCCATCATGGAGCAGGTGTGACTAGGGAAGCTATGCCTAAGCTACTTCTTGCCAATGTTCTCTTCCATTGCCTGTTCTCTGGGGTAAGGGACAAGTCTCAGTGGTCTAGTGAATCTTTGACACTGCTGTGGCTGTGGTTGCAGACAGAGATACCAGTTTTGGGGACACTTGCCTTCAAAGGGCTGAACTGAAATAGCCGACCTACAGAACACATTTTGCTTAAGAGATGCCTAACTCCAGGTCAAAGAAGAAAAGTTAATAGCACCTTAAACTATGGTATGAAGGGTACAAGAGCATGCTGCCCTGATGCAAAGGAAGCACGGGATGTGCAACAAGAGACTGGCCTGGCAAAACAGTGAACTCATCAGTTATGAGGGCTCATCTGCTTTGCTTTTTACCTCTGGCATGCCAGAGGTGGGGTGTTGGTGTTTTGGGTAGTTCCTCCTGGAGTTATAAGGGCCTGAACTTATGATTGTGGAGATTCCCTTGGGTAACAAAAGTCTGCCAACATAGGGAGCTGGGCACAGTGGCCTAGGAGGCTACTTCCAGTCTTGTTGCCCTCTGTGCTTCAGAAAAGTACCTTGGGGCTATGGCAGACTCACGAGCCACGTATAAGCTGACCGTGTGCTGCTGCTGCTCCTGAAAAAAAAAATGAC
Organism: Crocodylus porosus; assembly: GCF_001723895.1. Classification (NCBI taxonomy): domain Eukaryota; kingdom Metazoa; phylum Chordata; order Crocodylia; family Crocodylidae; genus Crocodylus; species Crocodylus porosus. The sequence continues at coordinate 20,225,737 of NW_017728925.1, forward strand.
CGCGAGGATCCTGGCTATGCTAGCAGGAGTGCTGCATGCACATCCTGGGGAGTGATTGACTGGCTGACTTTAAGACTTTTTTTAATCAGAAGCTTTCAAAATACCACTTGGTCTCTGCTGGATAATTACAAAAATGGTTTCTCTGCTCAAAAATTTTAATGACTGAAAATGGGTCTTTTAATGGGAATCTAAGCACAGCTTTAACTATGGTTCTGTAAAACTCACGTTCCCATAAATAGCTCCGTTTACATCCAGTTGCAGCTTCCCAGGCCCCACTAAATTTCCTATCATTTGTTGTTTTATGTTATCTTGTCACTGCTTTTCCATTACCTCTCTTAGGGAAACAACCTCAATCTCTCCAGTCTGCCTTCATACAAGGGTTGTTGCGGACCCCTGCTCAGGCTGATTTCCTTTGTCTGCCCCTCCCCCTTTATTTTTCTAAACACCTCCAAGGAAACGTAGCATGCAGTTCTGCACATCATTGCTGCTAAAGTCATCCTTTTTAATTTACAGTCTGGGATTATAATATTTTTCCATATCATTCTTTAGCTCGTTCTTGATGAGTGCTGATATTTTATTTTCTGCAAAAAAGAAAAAAATATGAGAGAGTGATAATTTTAATGGCGGCACAACTGACCAGATTATTTGAGATTAACTAGGGAACTTAAAGATCATATAAAGGAAGGAAAGTGAGCCTGGAGAAAAAAAAAAAAGTAAAGTAGTGATGTTTCAGAAAACCATGGTTTTTCTTTGAAGTGGAGGAAAAGCAGAGAACTATGTGTGGTAGACCCTCAGAAAAGAGAACTGGTGGATGCATACAAGTATTTGCAGAAATATACAGGCTGTATTTTGGCCTTCTGGGGGTAGAGTCATAGAAGATTTGGGCCATGAAAAAGTGTGAATTGGGGAATAGTTTATCATATTCTGTCACAGGGGTGTAGGTTGTAGCCATGTTGATTTCATAGATTTCATAGACGTTAGGGCTGGAAGGGACCTCGGGAGATCATCGAGTCCAGCTCCCTGCCCAACGGGCAGGAAGTCAGCTGGGGTCATAGGATCCCAGCAAGATAAGCATCCAATTTACTCTTGAAGGTGTTCAATGTAGGTG
>NW_017728925.1:20226944-20244435 GCF_001723895.1 Crocodylus porosus
TGTGACTGATGAAAGATTGACGCAAAGTACCTATTTAATAGGTTGGCTTTTTCCTGGGCGTCAGTTGTCAGTTGGTCTAAGGACAAAAGCAGACAAAGTTCTTCAGGTGAATCTGATCTCTTGTATTAGATCAACGTAAATTGGTCTAATAAAAGAGATCAGATTCACCCAAAGAACCTTGTCTGCCTTGCATTCTGCTAAGAACTTTCCTTTAAACAATGGATGCTTAGGATGGAATACTGTTTCACTAGAGGCACCTAGATAGTACGTGTATTGCTGTATAATTTCAGTTGTTGGCGCACAGGTTTGGAATATGTTTTGTCCTGTAGAGGTTTAGAATTGCATTGTGTATGTCTGTTTCTCCCTCAGCTTGACTGTATGTACACTGTGACTGAAAAATACTGTCATTACTCTACTATAACACCAGTCCTGTTAGCAGTATTATCTGTCTGATTCCAGTACGTATTTATGGCCAGTAATTATCGATGTAGATTGCAAGCTTTGCAGGGAAAGGGGCAGTATCTTAGATTACATGTAGCAAGCAGTGTGGTGCCTGCTGTCAGCACTCAAGTGGTAAAGACTAATATGAGAAACTCTAATTACTATGACAGAATGAAGAATCTGTTACCGTTTGTTTTTCTTGCTGTGTTTCAGGTGAAGTTCGCTATAAAAACTTGTACAAAATTCCTCTCAGTAACCTGGTTGGTAGGAGCATTGAACGTCCTCTGAAGTCGCCTTTAGTCCCTAAGGTCATCGCTACCCCAACGCCAAGTGGAATCACCTCTGTCCCTGTTACTCACTCATTATCCTTATCTCGTATGGAAATTAAAGAAATAGCAATCAGGACACGCAAAGAACTACTGGGTAGAATCTCCTTATTTTTGGTTGTAGTGATCAGTTGCTATTTATATCACCTGGAAATTTTGGGTCACCCACTTGATTCTGGAGATTGATTGGTATTGAGAAGACAATATGAAAAAAATGAAACAGCATCAATTTAAAAAAAACCAGCCTCAGTATACAGAGATTACATAAATCCTTTGATAAGTTATTTGAGACAGACACTTGGTTGAGACAGTTTAGTTGGGGATGATCCTGCCTTGAGTTAGGGGACTTGACCAGATGACCTCATGAGGTCTCTTCCAGCCTTCCTTCCTATAATCCTATGAAATCCACACAGGTTGGTATTTTAAGCCAATCAGAATGTAGCTAGTAACTGACAGAAGGCAGTGAGAGATATTATAGCTATAACATCCCAATTAACATTTAGCCTCTTTTGGCAACTAAACTTTTTATTCCTTTCTTAAGGCCTCTTGGATGAGCCAGTTCCTAAGTCAGAAGGAATGCAGAAACAAAAGAAACTTCCTCAAAAACAATCAGACCATAAGCATGGAGCAATAAGGTCAACTAGCAGTGACAGGTAAATAAAGAGACCTCTAAAAGAATCTCACTAAATTAAAGCATTATGTCCTTGGGGTGCAAACAGTTGTCCTAATGCTGTGTACACAATGCATATCATACCTTGGCTTAAATTGGACCTCAGAGCTGTTCTACTATGATTTTACCCTATGAGCTGTTTAAGTAAGAGGTTGTTCTTCACGTTGCCTTGGTGGGTCAGAACTGGTTCATGACTTTTTTGAATAAGCTTCTGTTGCCATTGTAAGATTAAATCTTGGGTTTCTTGCTGTTTTATAACAAAGACTTGTATGTTGCATCTGGCTGAACCTAACAGGCAGTCAGAGTGAGTCTTTGTTATGGTTGGCATCATGGCTCAACCTCCATCAATAGGGATTTTTCTAGGAGACCCACATGGTATGAACTTATTGGCCACTTCCTTCCTTCCCATGGGCCTTGTTGCGGCAAAGAAATTTGGCAGAGCGGCATGTATGGAACTTGTCTGTCCAGTCCTCTTCATGTGATCCTATGCCATAGCACTCTGCATGATGGAATCCTTACTTATACAGGGCAGAGGCAGCAGGGTTTGACTCATTACTAATGATGCTTCATTACTTTTATTCTCTATTATTTAAAACAGCATGAGACTGATTTCAGAACCTTGAAAAGGAAGGGAAAAAAATACTGTGGCGGGCGGAGGGGAGGGCAACTGAACGTTTGAGTAAATTTAGGGATAAAGGTTATAGCCATGTTGGTCTAAAAGTACAAGCAGTCAGTGTGGTAGAGGTGTAATATCTTTTATTAGACCAACTACACAGTTGCAAAAAAAAAATGTTCTTTATTTGCAAGCTTTTGGGCAAACGCCCTTCCTCAGGCATCAGAGATTGCAACATTTCTCATTTCTACCTGGTAGAAATTTTACAGCCTTTGCATTCTCTAATGTCTGAGGAAGGGCGCATAAGCCTGAAAAGCTTGCAAATAAAGTTTTTGTTTTTTGGGTGCAACTGTCTAGTTGGCCTAATAAGAGAGATCACTTCTACCACATTGGCTCCTGAGTAAAATTAAAAGTTTGTGAACGTGGTATTTGTTACTGTTTTCTAATGACCAAGTTAGTGAGAATAAGTGGAAAATCAGAGTGGTTTTTGGTTTTTTCAAAAGAGGAATGAAATGCAATTCTCAGGACAGCAAGTGTTTTGACTCTGCCCATAGATTAACCTGCTTGAGTCCAGGGATAGGCACTGATACTGCTATTCTCTTTCATCTGGAAATGTTTACAGCAACTCTGTCTTCCTCCTTGCAGGATAATTTCAAGCTCCTTTGAAAGAAATTCTGAAGGCCGCCACCTTTCCACCAGCTCGGATCCTGATACTGCAGTAAGCAGGGAAGACAGTCCATCATCTAGCTACCTGTTTCAGCTTACTGCTTCATTTGATGAAGACATCATTGACTTGAAGTGAAGACAATCTAAAGATCCCTGTTCTTTCCTTTCCTTTTCTTATAATTCTGTAGGCCACGTAGGAATGTCACAGCACTGTTTCCAGCGGTAAAATGTGACTGGAAATGGAATGTATTGGTGATTACCCTTCATAGAACTCAACTTGTTCTTGTGAACTGGGCCTGAATTGGTGATGCTTATGTTTTTGTGTCTCTCAGTTAAAGAACCAGTGGTTCTGGTTGTAATAAGATGGTAGATAACAACAAGAGGTTTAGGCTGAAACTTTTAAGTAAATAAAAGTATTCATTCTAACTTACTCTAAAGTTAGTACCTTTCAAGCACCTGGCTGAAAGTAACATGCAACTAAGTGACTTGCAACCATTCTGGATTCTGAATTGTTCTACAGTACAGCTTCAGTGTCACCTAGTAAGCTACTTTTTATAAGGAAATCCACCTTTATGATTTTTATCTGTAAAAAATGTCAACCTTGTAACTAGATTCTTTTCAGTCAGGATCCACTATCCCTGATGTGATGCTGCTCTGTTATGTTTACTGAAGAACGAAGGATGTCAGGTAAGATAAGAGTATACCGCTTCCCTCACGCTGATCTTTCTCCACACAAATTTCTTAGAGGAACCTGAAACCAGTCTTGAGTGCAAATGTCCTGAAATGCAGATTTTTTTTAAAACCATGTACATTCAAATTATACTTAAAAATGAATAATCTGGGACAGAGCAAGAAGAGATATGCATCAGGTTTACCCATCAGCCAGAATATTATCCCTTTGGTGTTCCTACAGACGTTATAATAAATAACGTGTAGGAGCAAGATCTGATTTCTCCTTCCATGGTCCATAATATTTGGGTTCAAAGGTAAATCTCTTGTTAATAGGCAGATATCAGTAGTAGATGTTGTGTACGTGTGCATCAAATATATGAAAGGTACAATGATGGAGTATTTCTAAAAGCCATACTTTGTTTAGTAGGTCAAGGCTGAAGAGACAGGTGGGGAGCGGCTGTCTTTTTACAGTGGAAATAATGGAAGTAAAACATGGGTTGTTGGAAGGACAGGGTTTCGTTAACAACATGTGATTTTGATGCCTTTCCTGTATTTAAAAAAAACCCAACTAAATAAAACAAAGCAAAATTATTTCAAGAAGAAATTAGAGAGAGGCTTTATAATTAAAATGAAGTGTTCTTATCCTATTAAAAAAAAATTAAGATTTTAGCTGTTTGCAAATTACCTCTGGCTCTGTAACTAGAAATACTTCTGCACCCCTATTTCTTTTGTGATGTCATCCTTTATGCCATGATTTCCTATTTCTTCTAAGCAGAAACATTTGCAACTTTCTGCCTTTATTCAGTACACCTGAATATATAGTTTTCTACCAAGTGCCCTGTTCTGTTTTCCTAACATCTATGTAGTTGTAATTGCTTCCCTTAAAAGATTAGCTTAATGGAAAAGAGCATTTTTTCTTCCTTGTAGCAGCTGACCAAGGAAAGAAGTAATACTTTTTGCTGTTTTGATTGGTTGTGATCACAACATTTTTTAAACTGTAAACCTGTAGGTTGTAATATTAAGACAAAACATCAAAAACTAGCTAAATGTTTTTGGCACAAATTTCCATTACACACTTACTGGAAGGAGCTTTTATGCACCCTGTGCCATTTACCAGTTCTGCTCAGGCTAAACAATCAAGCTGAAAACTGACAGATCAGGCACACATTTCTGGTAAAGGTTGTAACACAGGGATAGGCAACCCCCAGCACAAGTGCCAGTGTGTAGCATGCCAAGGCATTTTGTTTGGCACGCATGCCTTGGGGCAGATGATGGGGAAGGGGTTGGGGCCGTGCTCCCACAACAAGGATTGGGCCCCTTGTGGCTCCCCCACCATCAGCCCCTGGCATGCCAGCATCTTACAGGTCAGGGTTTTGGGTGTTTTTGGCAGACTGCCCCAAAACACTGTCAACACCTGTTGTAACGTTTCTGTGCAAGAAATTCTTTATGTAACTGCATTCAGGGCACACTATGTGAACATGTCATTTAACCCTAAATTGGGCTCAACTGCACCCATGTAAGGAAAACTAATTGCACTACCAGCTGCTAATGAAGGCTGGAACAATTGCTGCTACTTCTTACCCTGTGGCCCTCTCTCTGGATGCACTGTGCCACTTCCGTGTTGCTCATGTGTCCATGTTCTAGTCATTGTGAAGCCTGTATTGATGTGCTGCAATCCCAGGCTTTAGTTAAAATAAACTATAATTGGAAATTTTGTTTTGAAATGTTAAAATATTAGATCGTAGACCAGAAAAGATTGTGCAATTCTCTGTTCCCCACTGCTGTAGCATGGTCCACATGTGGCAGCCTGTGAATCAAGGAGAGTTGACTAGAGCCCAACGCTACGGGGGAGTTAAAAAGGCAAACTGAAGGGCCTGAACAAACCAGTGCATCTTCCATCCGGAAGGGACTGGAAAGGCCTGGGGGAGAGGCCAGTGCAGAGATCAGAAGAGCTGAAACAGAGTAGCCACGAAGTGGCTTTTCCCAAGGGTTAGCTTTCTTCACCTTCATAGAACCTCTGAATTCTGCATGTAATCACAGCATTGGGTGGCTCCAAGATAGTCTCATCCAAGATAAACGGGGAGAAAATCGAGATGAGTTTTAAACTGATAATTCAGGACGTGTTTGAATAGGAAGACTATTAGTTGTTGGAACAATTCTGAGGGGACAGCACACCTTAAAAAAAAAAAAAAAAAAGTTGGTCAGGGCCATGTTGTTGGGTTTGGTGCACGAATCACTGAATGGAACTGTGGCCCATGTACAGAAAGTCACAGTTGTCCCTTTTTGCCATAAGGTTGTCATTTAAGTAAGAAACATCAGAACACAGAGCTATAAGGCCTCCGTCCTGTATGATTTCTCATTTTGTGCTTAATCGGTGTGTCTGCAAGGTATGCAGAAGAGGACACAAGGATGGCTAAAGGGATCTGGAAGAAGGTCTGGTGGGATCAGATTGTCTGCATAGAGGACAAAGCTGTACCTGAAAAACCCAGTGTCTGTGGCTGAAGACTGTGTACAAGAGCTGCTACCTCAAAACACCTCTGCTGCAGCCAAGAGCCTAGATCTGTGCCAGTAAGGTTTCTGGTCAGGGTTTGGTCAAGAAGTAGTGGTTGTGGACCCAGAGAGATTCTGCACAGCAGCTCCCCACAGGACGGGGCAGGCAGGAGGCGGCTCTCCTGTCTGCAAGCAGACGGGAGGGTGGGGGACCAGGAGGGGACATGGTGCTGGGCTGGCAGGGGGGAGGATACTTATGAGATTTGGGGGCTTCAGAAAGTCCCTTGCCTGCTGGGCCTGGGAGCGGTGCGCGGGATCTGAGCTAGTCGGGGCTGCGCCCACCGAGCGGGGCCCGGCACGGCTCCGTCACCCTCTGGATCGGCCGGGCCGGGCCCTGCGGCACGTGCCCGCCCCTCCCTTCTGGGCACGTCTAGGGCACGCGAGACCCCACGACCCGCTCGCGGGGGGCGCATGCTCCTTGCTCGGCCCAGCGGGGCCCCACCCTGGCCACCCCCATACCCATTTGGTCTCGCCCATCGATATTTTCAGCGTTCGGCTTTGTCGCTCCCATCGCCCATTTGCCCTTCCAGCCACGAATCGATAATATTGCCGCCACCTATTCCCAATGCGCACGCGCACGGAGACCAACGCCTTCCTAGTTTCCTCGCTTGTTCTGGTCAGTGTAACCATGGAAACCCCATCAATGTTTCCGGCATGTGGCAACGCCAATCCATAATATCGGCGATTGATGCCTTGACTTGGAGTACTACGCATGCGCGCTTACCCACGGTCATCGATGAATTTGACGGTTAGCCTGCTACGCGTTCCGCATGTCTACTTTCTTTGCGCATAGATGGGCAACCTCGAGGCATACCGATACCAAAGTGCGCATGCGTGCTTATTGCTACCCATCGATAGTTCTTTAATGACCTGGAGCCCGCTCTGTACAGCGCATGCGCACTGGGTCTCCCCCCCCCCCCCCCCCCATTGTTCCCATTGTTTTAACGACGCTGCCGCTTTCCGGCACATCAGCTCTGCGCCCGCTGCGGCAGCGGGTCCGGAGTGACCGGGGGTGGGGACATCCCTTAACTTTACCCCGAGTATTAGCCCCAAAAAGGACTGTAACGCTCATTCGATAGTTTCGGCGTTCGTCCTGCCGTCACTGTCTCTCTAATCATGGAAACCCATCCATGACTCCTACGCTGACAAGGTCCTCTGATTCCCAAGACGCACGAGCAGATCCATAATATCCAAGATCCATGTATTTTGACTGTGACCAAAGCGCCCGCACAAGTTACTCGGAATCCCGCTGATCCATAGAGCACAACTCCACACATGCGTACTTCCTCTGCTCGTTGATGGGCAAACACAATTGACCCCCGCTTTTCCTCAGTGCACGTGTGCTTATGTCCTCTTATTTACGTTTTCATCGTGATACTGGGAGCCAGCTCTGTACTGCGCATGGCCACAGGGTGCCTTTTTCCCCACCCCGCCCAGTGACGGCTTAACTGTGTGGCCTATCATGTATACCGGCCCTGTTCCCCACGTGGCTGCGGATGCGGGCAGGGCGAGACGTGGGGGAGTCCATTCTTGCTCCTTACCCCAATATTAGCCCCAGAGGGAGAGGAGAGCGCCATTCTCAGTGCGCATGCGTATCAAGACGGCCCTCGATAGTTCTGCCGCTCGTCCTAGCGTCTCTGCCTCCGTAACCATGGAAACCCATTCATGGTTCCTGCGCTTGCTCGCAGGAAGCCTGGATACGCCAATTCATAGTATCTGCGTTCGGTGTTTTGCCTGGGCCTACAGCGCGGTTTCTAGTACCATCGATAAATTCGGTATTTAGCTGAATATTGGGGAGCGATGCATTTTGACAGCAACCATTGCGCATGCGCAAGGTCCAACGCTACCGTTAAATTCGGAGCTTATTTAGCCAAATCCTCAGGGCTCCAGGCATACTTACTTGGTTTGCCCACTGATGGGCAAACCTGATGCGCCGCCTCTTCCCAAGTGCGCATGCATGTTTATGGCCACTCATCGATATTTTTCATCATGCGACCGGGAGCCAGCGTATACAGCGTGTTTGCACCGTGTCTCCCAGCGCCGGTTTAACTATGTGGCCGCTTTCCCGCACAGCGGCGCCGCACCCCCGTAGCCGCCGCTGCCGGCCCCGAGTGAGAGCTTCTCCCCAGGATTGGTTTGGAACGCGCGGGGGAACTGTAGCACTGAGAGTAGCACCGTGATCCTTTCGGCTCTGGTCCTGTTGTCACTGCCGCTGTCACCATGGAAACCCATTCATGGCTTTCGCTCTAGCACCGTCCACGATTTCCCAAGGCACACGTGCCAATCCAGAATATCGGTAATCGATATGTTTAGACAGCGAGCACTACGCAAGCACAAGGCCCGGTACCACATAAATTCAGAATATAGCAGTCAGTGCGCTGCGCAGGCGTACTCATTTTGCCCATAGATGGGCAAGCGCGCTGCACCTCTTCACAAGTGCGCACGTATATTCATGGCGCTCACTGATGTCTTCATTGTGTGACTGTAAGCCTGCTCTGTGCGATCGAGGTTTTTACTGGGACCCGTACGCATGCGCGAGGCCCAGTATCCTCGTTAAGTTGTGATAACCGCCTCCGCGCCATACGCATGCGTACTCCATTTGCTCACTCCGCAAACGCGACGTGTCGCCTTTTTCCAAGTGTCCATGCGTGCTCAGGGCGGATCATCGATGTTTCATCGCGTGACCTGGAGACCATTTTTTCCCGCGGAGGCACACTGGCTTTTCCCTAAGGATCGCTTAACGCCGCAGTCCCGCACTCCGGCTCCGCCGCTTGTGCGGCTGCGGGCCGGGAGAGACGTGGGTGGGGCGTGCATCCTTGCCTCGAGTACTGCCCCATTCCCACTGCGCATGCGTGTTAAGACGCGCCTGATAAGAGTCACCTGCCGACACGGCCTCTAGCCATAGAAATCCATCCATTAGCAACGACCGCTAATTCCAAGAACGCATACGTCAGACCAATTCAAGTTATCGGTGATCGACGTATTTTGACTGCGACCATTACGCATGCGCGAGCTTCCACGTTCCCCTTAAACTGGGAGGTCAGGTGACCACGCCCTAACAGCGTTGCGCATGCGTACTTGGACTGCCCACTGACGGCTAAATACGATGTACCGCCTCTTCCCAAATGCGCATGCGTATTCATGGCCCCTCATCGATGTTTTTCTCGTTCGACTGGGAGCGTGTCACGTACTGCGCACGCGCACTGGGTCTGCCTCAGCGGTTATTTAACGCAGCCTTCCCTTTTTCGCCCAGCGGCGTCGCGTCCCGTAGTAGGTTCCTCTGCGGGTCCAGAATGAGGGGAGGGGGGGGTCCCTGTCCCTGTCCCTGTCCCTGTCCCTGTCCCAAGTATTGGTGGAGCAGGGTGGCAACTGTAGTGTCAATGCGCATGTGCATTGAGGCTCATTGCTCGATCGTTTCGACGCTCGTCCTTTCGTCACTGCCCCTGTAACCATGGAAACCCAGGAACGATTGAGAAACTAGGGAGCGGACCCTCACTCTCAGGACGCATGCATATGTTGCTTCAAGAATCCTCCCAGTGCATGGATACTTGAGTTGCCCGTTGAAGGGCAAGTGTGATGTACCACATGTTCCCAAGCGCGCATGCGTGCCTGTGATGCGCGTACTCAGTGGGTCGCCCCCTCGTGTTTGAATCCTGCATGCGTGTTGCCGCACAGATTATGCTTAGGGACAATCAACACGGGTTCATTAGCGGCAGGTCCTGTCAGACCAACCTGGTGGCCTTCTATGACCAGATCACCAAATCCTTAGATGCAGGGGTAGCAGTGGACATTGTCTTCCTGGACTTTCAGAAGGCCTTTGACACTGTCTCTCACCCTGTTCTCATTAAGAAACTGGGGGACTGTGGCGTCGACACCCACACAGTCAACTGGGTCACCAACTGGCTGGAGGGCTGCACCCACAGAGTGGTGGTGGATAGGTCATGTTTGACCTGGAGGGATGTGGGCAGTGGGGCCCCCCAGGGCTCTGTCTTTGGGCCCGCACTGTTCAACATCTTCATCAGTGACTTGTACGAGGGGGTAAATAGCACCCTGTTCAAATTTGCTTATGACACTAAGATGTGGGGGGATGTGGGCACGGTAGAAAGGAGAAATAGGCTGTAAGTGGACCTAGACAGGTTACAGGGGTGGGCGGATGAGAATAGGATGGGATTCAACACTGACAAGTGCAAAGTGATGCACCTGGGGAGGAAGACCCAGCACCGTACCTACAGGCTGGGGAACTCCCTGCTTGTCAGTACAGAGGTAGAAAAGGATCTTGGGGTCATCATTGACTCCAAGATGAACATGGGCCGGCAGTGTGGGGATCCAGTCAGGAAGACCAACCGCACCTTGTCATGCATCCACAGCTGCATCTCAGGCAGGTCCAAGGAGGTGATCCTCCCCCTCTGTGTGGCACTGGTCAGGCCTCAGCTGGAGTTCTGGGCGCCGGACTTCAGCGGGGACATGGACAACATGGAGAGGGTCCAGAGGAGGCCACTCGCATGATCAGGGGCAGCAGGGCAGGCCCTATGAGGAAAGGTGACAGGACCTGAACCTGTTCAGCCTCCAGAAGACAAGGCTGAGGGGGGGATCTAGTGGCCTGTTACAAACTAGTCAGAGAGGACCAGCAGGCATTCGGGAAGTCCCTGTTCCCCCGAGCACTACCAGGAGTGACTAGAATGAATGGTCACAAGCTGGCAGAGGGTAAAATGGAGGGACGCTAGGGCTGTCTCTCTGGAGAGGGGAAGGCGATCTAGGCTTTCTACCATGACACTTGCAGATCACTGATCTATACGCTAATCTGTCTGGTGACTGTCTATCTCGCCTAGAGGCAAGAGTGAGCCCCTTGCTGTGGAACAGTATTGCGGTGTCACCAGGGGGCTGGAGTGGCCTGCTCAGCTCTGAATGTGTCGTTCCTATCACGATTTGCACGGAAATTCCATTTTAAAATGTCAAAAGAAATGAATTCCCCACCCTATTTATTGTTCAGTCAAAAATCTAATGAAGTGAAGAGCTGGAGATCCTTGCTGTCAAATAAGAAACATTTTGAGAACAGGGGTTTCAAGAGCCGGTATTGTTCGTTGACTACTGACTTGAAACTACAGAAATGTATATGGGGGCGGGGGGGTGTACACAGCGTGTGCGTGCGTGCGCAGAATACACACCATAACGAACGTAGTGATCCTACTACTGTCTCTGTGACTATCTCTATCCAAAAGGGAAATAGATGGAGGTATTCGCACAGCGGTATGTTTGCATATTGCTATATATTAATGCGTATAGTTCAAACATATCCCCTAGCTGTGGTGCGCACCCCTGTACAGTCTTGGGGGGCGGGGGGGGAAACGACCAGAAAACGCCCAAGTCGGTGCTGCCGTCCTCCGCTTCCCCCGCGCCGCAGCAGGCCGTCAAGGCGAAGAACAGGAGAGCGCGCTCGGTGCTGCCCTCCGGTGGCTCGGGCCGGGCACTGCAGCGGGGAGGCGCTGGCGGCTCCTGAGGGCGGCTCAGTGCTGCTCTCCTCTGGTCACGCCAGGCAGTGCAGCCAGGGGACAGGGGCAGGAACAGAAGCGGCTCCACGTGTCCTCTTGTCCCTGCAGCCGGGCGCGGAGCCGGGACACAAGGGCGACGAGGGGGAAACCCCACTCAGTGCTGCCGCAGGGCTCCGGCCGGGCACGGGGCCGGGAGATAAACGGCGAATAACCCTGCTCCGTGACAGGAGATCAGGGGTGTGAGTCGGGCCGCACATGCTCCGAGGCAGGATGCCGGAGTCCAGAGCTGTTGGCGGCCCGGACACGAGCGGCAGCTCCGAGCCGGCGCGGTGGATGCCGTCCCCGAGGGGCCCGGGGCGGAGCAGGCCGAGGCGCCGGGCGTAGCTGCCCGGCCGGCGCTTGCCCCGCGGACGCAGCAGCGCTGCGACCGGTTTGTGCGCGGCGCGGCCCCCCGGCCGCTCCCTCCGCGCCTGCGCCGTGTCGCCGCTTCCCCCCCCCCGGGGTCCCCGGCCCAGCCCGGCCTCGGGCCACGGCGGACTGGGGTGCCCCGCGTCCGGGGGGACGGGCGTTGAAGGGCGTTGTCTGCACCGGTGCGGGGCTGGGCACGTGGCGGTTGTGTGTGGAAAACCCATTTTGTGTGGGAATTTGGAGGCGTTTCTATGGAAAGGTTTAGGCAAATCTGGTGACAGCGGGAGAATTCTGCAGGGATTTGGAAACTTTTTTCATGGAAATGTGTTGACTTATGTGTTCTGTTTGTTTGCCCACTGGTCATTCTCTGTAGTGATAAAGGACTTATTCGGAAAAGAGGCAAGGGCGTTGCAGGGAGCGAGGGCGGCCACCACACTCGCCCCGGCTTGCGCTGGTGTCAGTGAAGAGCGCTGCAGCCAGAGCCGCCTTCGCCTCCCCCGGCATTCCGGGGGCTTGGGGTGATGGGATTTCCTGGGCCCCTGCTCTGGGAGCAAGGTCCAGCTTTCTTGCCTTTATGATTACTCATTGAAGGCGATTTGGTGAGGTTGGCCAGAGATATTGCCCATGGGGAACGGGGAAAGTTGCAGGTTTCCAGAGGATGCTGGGGGTAGTAGAAGTTCAAGCTGTGCCTGCTCTGGCTCTGTTCACTTACAGCCGCTCTCGCTCTCTCTTCTTGCAGGCCTCGCAGCAACGGGAAGGAGAAGCAGATGGGCAAGCAGCAGGGGAGAGGCGAGGTAGGAGAAAAGCCTGCCAGAGAAACGGGGTGAGAAGGAAAGGGACTCCGGACAGAGTGACCTCCCTGCCTTTGGGTCTCAATCATGTCTTAGCCACATTTTGGCTTGGCTGCGTGAGCCTTTGGGTGAGCTCCCTGTCACTCAGAAATGGGGCTCTGCCCTTGAAGCTGTTGCACTTCTGCAGCAGTCGGGTGTAAGGTGGACAGCCCCGTAAGCAAGGCACATGTCACTCATCCCCCCGTTTGTAAAGGGCCGTGGATCTGGTTGGTGGGCTGGTGCAGCGCAGCCGCCCTGTAATCAGAGTCCAGGCCGGCTGCCAAACTTGACTGCCAATGGCGCAGCCTCCTGTAAGCAGGGAACGTGCCGCCTCCTAACATGTGAGGACAGGCAATACCAACGTGTGTGGCGCTGGACATCCTGTAACTGGGAGTCCAAGTCCACTGCTGTTGCCAGCAGGTCGGAGACGTGCCCCTGTCAGCAGGGTGGGCACAGCCTCCTGTTGCTGGCTGGAGAGAGACGGAGCGGCCTGCCGTGTTGTGCAGCAGGACGGTCGTGCAGACAGGAGCCGAGTCTCGCTGGTGACAGCAAACTCTTTAGACTCCGGAGCCTGATGACCCTCCTGTGGCTGGGTTGGAGCCTGTGGCCTCCTCTCGGATCCCCGTGTCCAGGCATCTGTCCCTCGTCCTGCATCAGTGCCTGGTACGCCACGTCTGGACCCTGGGGCTGCCCTGTACTGAGGGTGCAAGTTCTGTGCATCCTGTGGGAAGGCTGGCTTCTGCAGAGCTGTGGACCTCCTTGTAAGCAGGACTCTGGGTCTTTCCCCTTTGCCTGCTGTGGGCAGTCCGGCTGGGCAGATAGGCTGTGCCCTGTGGAGGGTGCTGGTCTTATCGTGCTTGCCCCCTGAGAGTGGAGGAGGATTTTGCAGCATAAGGCTCGAGGACAAGCGGTTTGCGGCATGGAACTCCTTTCTGGCCTGGGAACACGTTTTCCCTTGTCTGAGTGTGGCGAGTGAGAGAGGCGCACCTGGGAACGAAAGCGTTTGTTATTTTCTTTTTGTTAAAATTGCTGCAGTGTATTTTATTTTCTTCCCAGTGCTGGGAAAAGGGCAAGATGCGACCTCGTAGCCTTCTCCTCCCACCTCCATCCTAGGGGGATAAGCACCAATATAGATTTCTGTGCGTTTTGGCGTTGGATGGAGCGGGGGAGACAGGGCATTAGCCCACCCTCCCAAATCCCCTTTGGCATGTGACCTCCCTGTATCTCAGGGGACAGGTCTGGGGCCCCTTCTCTTTGGGTTCTTTGGGCCACTTGGTCCCTCGCATTCAGGCTTATTGCCCTCCTTCTCGGGGGCAGGCTAGGTATTCCCTCCCTGAGTCCCTGGAGCCAAGTGCCCTGGCACTTGGCCCGCTGTTCTCCTGCACCCCCACCTCCCGCCTGCAGCCTGTAAGCAGGGTCCTGGTCCCCTTGAGTCGGGTCAGGTCAGGTCGAGTTGGGTCTCGTTCCACTTGGTGAGGTTGGCCAGAGACGATAGCCACATATTACAGGGAAGGTTGCAGGCTTGTGGAGGATACTGTGTGTGTTGGGACCCCAAGGCTTAGTGACCTTCCTGTAACTCAGGTCCAGGTCTCTGCTCCTTTGTTCTGCTGCTCTTGGCACTGTTGCAATGGCTTCACCCTGCACCCTGTAAACAGGGCTGCCCTCCCCCCAACACACCTCCTCTGGCCCCTGGTGGGGAGGCCTCCTTTAGTCCTTGGGGCTCTGTGGCTTCCATGGTGGGAGGCTGAAGTCGTGGCCCTTCTGCCCTGTCTGGCCCTTCTGTCCAGGGGGCAGCTTTGAGCCCTGATCGAGACTGCCTGAGGTACCTGTCAGCTGGCATTCAAGACTTTGCAGGCTTTCTCCCGGCTTCGTGCCCCAGCCGCCAGCTGCGTGCAGGGAGCACCGCCCTTTAGGCAGGGTTGTTGGTGTTTTTGACGTTCATGGTGCCATCCTAGCAGCTCTGTCCAGAGCCCTGGCCCATCACACTGTGCTGCTGGCTGGCCCAGATGTCAGCAGCCAAGCCCGCAGACGTCTGCCCTCCCCACTTCCCATGGACAGAGGGTGGTAAGAGTAAAAGAGAGAGAGAAATTGGGGCCTGTAGTCTTGTCCTCTGGTGTGATGACTTAAATCCAGTGTCTGCTTTTTAAGCCCCCAGAAAGAGAAGGAGACAAGGCGGCAGACAAGAAACTGAGGAAGGAAGAAACCCCTGCCTGCCCAGCAGGGCGGAAAGGTAAGTGAGTCTGGACACGGTGTCTGTCCTCTCTGCAAGTTGCATCCCCAAGTTGTCGACCTTGTGATTAGTGCCTTGCGGAAGGTCGAAGCACTGGGACCTCCTCGTACCGCGGATTCATGTCTCGGTTCCTGCTGTTGTCATACACGGGTAACTGCTAGGGCGGTACTCGTCCTCTTTTAGTAAACTGGAGGTATGTCCCAATCCCCTTGTTTTTAAAGGATGCCATGCTTCAGAGTACAATGGGCACTAGGGGGTGTGGGATTCATTGCCAGTCAACTCCACTTCCGTTTTGTGTACTCTTGCAGATCCCCGAAGGGCTGACAGAGAAGAGGGAACAGAAGCTGCAAAAGAAAGCTCGGGAACAACAAGTGTGGGTTGGGGTGGGGAGGAGGAAGGGGACTGTTCGATGTTGAATGCATCTCTACACTTTCTAACACCCTTTTGGAGCAACCAGCCTCACGCTTCAAGTTGCACCATGTATTCAGCCTTGGGTTGGCCCCGATGGTGTGGAAGGAGGTTGAGGCATTGTGCTAGTTGTGGGTATGGATATGCAGCAGGCAAGGGGATTGCAGGTTGCCTAGCTTTGCTAGTTAAGCAGTGGATCAGAATAGATGCAGTTGAAGGCAGCGTGTAGGTTTTCCTTGGTTGGGTTGTGGAGCGGTTCTCGGTGTTAGCGTAGAAGTGCAGGTTTGTGCTCGGCTCAGCATGTGGCTTCATAGATTTCATAGACATTAGGGCTGGAAGGGACCTCGGGAGATCATCGAGTCCAGCTTCACTGGAGCTGGCGGGGCCAGTTTGAGGCTGTTGGTGGCGTCATTTGTTTGCGTCTGTAAATTAAAGCTCCGTGGGTGTTTGAAAGCTCTGTGGCCCGTGAGGATGAAGGACTCATCTTGTGTCCAAAGGATCCTAAAGGTAGTCAGCATGGTCAACAGCAAATTGGTAGGAGCAAGCGGGCCTAAGATGTGCACACTCGAACAATAAACGGTCTAAGAACTTCATCTTGTGGCTGGTGCTTTTTGACGTGGAGAAGATTTGGCCACGGGCCTTTCCTATTGTGAGCTGGCTGAAGGGTGAACTTTTTCATTCAATCTGCCGAAGCGATCCGTATTCTTACTTGTGGAATGAAAATAGTTCCCCTTCTGATTGACTGGCGGCGAAAGAACGTGTAACACGTGGTTCCTAGTCTTCAGTTTACAATTGTTAATACCCCTTTTTTTTTTAAATAAATAAAATATAAAGTCCAGTGAAGATGTGACCCATTGTATAATCTGGGGAAGTTCAGCTGTTTCTTGTCTAAAAAGGAAAAATGGTTCCAATAAAAATAAACTGCTTGTTTCAGACCTTCTTCTCTGAGTGCCTGTAGTACAAGTCTGGTTGTTTGTAAGGGCAGGGAGGGAGCTTTTTCTCTAAGGGCTGGGGCCCGGCGGAGGGAAGCCGCATTGTCACCGCTGCAAGAAGGACTGTGGGGCTCCCCAGCTGCCTCCAGGTTGTCATGAGTTCCTTCAGCCCAGCTGCGGTCCTGCCCCCCTTGCCTGTTGAATGTCATGTCCGCAGGCTTTTAGCCCTATCATCCCTGAGGGGCTGCTCAGTCTTTCCTCAGGGAGCAGCTGCGGTTCACATGCTGCTCTGCTGCCTGTGCCCCCTCCCCCCGGCCTGTTGCTTGTGCTCTCATAGTGAAGTTCATGTCTTCATCTTCACAGCGGGAGCAGGGGCAGAGCTTTCCCCACTGGCCTCTGGTTTTGAGTGCAGCACCATGCAGCACCTGGAAGAGCTGTGATAGTCCTCTCACAGGCACAGGGCTTTCACAGTGTCTGAAAAGGGGGGTCTTCCAAAGCCTGTGCTTAGGCACCCAACATCACTAGTTACTTGTTATTGCGGGGGCCAGTGCCTAGGGCAGGGTCATAGCACAGTGTCACCCTGCTCAGATAAGCCCTTGCTTCCAAAATGCGGCCCGAGCTCTTGCTGGCGCCAACATTAGCCCCGGCGCAGTTTCCTGCTGGCTCCCCCGAGCCCGCGTTTTCATTGGCCGCCTTGAGGCAGGAGGCGATTGGGTGGATTGGCTCATGGGCGGGGTCAGGGCGGCTCCGCCCTTGTTCACTGTGATTGGCTTTGGCGGGAGAAGGCGAGTCCGAAAGAACGCCTTCCCCCGCTCGCATTCTGATTGGCTGCCGGGACCCATCGTTCATTAAAGTGCAAGAAACCCTTCAAAGCCCGGAGGCGAGACTGGGCCATAAAATACTCCAGCAGCGCTCCCAGGGCAGGGGAGTGACTGCTCTTCCAGTCCCAGGGGAGAACGGGAAGGTGTGCAGAGACGGGCGTGAGAAGCACGTGTGCAGGCAGCAGCGCGCGGACATCACAGCCCCGCGCGAAGGGAGGGGGCAGGGCTGTCTCCGGCCAGGGCGAAGGCTTTCCTCTAGCGGAGCGCCGATCCGTGCACGAAGCCGCGCGGGCGGGGAATGTCTCTCGCAGGCGGGCTGCGCCTCCGCCACGGCGTTCACCACCGAGCCACTGCTCGGGGCCGCTGGCTCCGCATGGCAGTCCGTGGTGCAGGCGGAGCCGGGCGCTGCTCCGCGCGCGCCGGGAGCCGGGGGCG
>NW_017728926.1:0-3969 GCF_001723895.1 Crocodylus porosus
CAAAGACACAGAGTCGCTGTCTGTCTCAAAATTTATTCAGCATGCTGGGCACCCTGCGCGAACTCAGAGGCCCTGAATAAAACTGTTAGAGGCGATTTATAATTTACAGACAAGATGCGCGTGCAGGTGGGAATTTTCCACTGTGAAGGAAAACAAGATGTTAGGTCAGTGTGGGAAAACTCTTAATTGTTTCAAAACTGGTTTTTGGCTGCGTGTTAACTAATGGGGGGGGGCTGTATCTCTGCTTCAGACTTCAAGGCGACGAGGCCTGTGTCTTATCAGCCTGTCCTTAAAGCACTGAGCCTGCTACACTATTATTTATGATTTTGTTAGTAAATTTCTACAGAAGGACTGTGAGAGTGGGGGCTGCAGCTTGGGACAGGTGCATCTGCAGCAGCGGCCGTCAGCATGCTCATAGCCTGCTCCCGGCAAAGATCCCTGGCGGCGTGGCACTGCCTCAGACCTGGCGGCTGCACATGGTGCTGGTCCAGCCACTGGCATGCACCCTCAGACACGACTGGGCCACTCTTGCTGTCACTCAGAGCTCCTGACACCACACACACTTAGGCTGGACCACGTCCTGCCTCTGTTCCCCATGAGCCATTGGGCCTGGCTGGCTTCAAGGAGGCAGAACCCAGCCTGGCTTGGTAGCACACGGCTTCTGCGTGTGGTGCCGGGAGCCTCACATACTGGCAAGAGTGGCCTGGTTCTGTCTGAGGATGCACACCAGTGGCCAGGCCGGCACCATGTGCAGCCGCTGGGTCTGAGGTGCTGCCAAGTCACAAGGGCTCTCTGCCAACAATGGGCCATGCACACCTGGATTGCTGCTGCTGCTGCTGCTGGTGCTGCAGGGGGGATGGGGGCAGACGGGACTTTTTTACTATTATTCCTAGTGTGCCTGTTGCGGCGTCTCAAAGCAGTTTGAGATGCTGCAAAGAGGCACATGCTCTCTGGTCTGGATGCCACCAAAGGCTCCTTCTAGAGAAGGGAGAGTCCCATGTTTACTAGAAACCCCCAACCTACTAGGAACTTGCAGACCCTTTCATTTTTCTTTCAAAAATAATTCTGATCTCTAACCATTTAGCCTCTCTGGTTAGAGAGACCTGGACACTATCTGTAAGAACTGTTCTTAAACCTGTCGGAGCCCAAACATGGATTGATCACTCCATTTTGTCCCTTTTCATCTACCACTGCTGTTTGTTTGCAGAGGATCTTGCACTTTCACGGGTGATGTGGAGCAGAAGAGAAAAAATATGAGCTCATCCTGTAGTTGTTGGGCATGTGTGCATGCAGTGAGGCCTGCTGAGTGGGAGCCCAAAGGAAAGGTCAGAGGCATTCAAAGAGCTACTTGCCTCTTTCAGATGCCAAAATACTACCTACCCTCTTTGCACTGATTGTGATCAGGTGTTTGGCACTAGTGAATTCCCTTGGGCAGAGTGAATGTAGGAGCTGCTCCCAACCTCTAATTAAAAGTGCATCTGTGTCTAATCACGTGTCCCAGAACACATGTTCTTGCATACAAATCTGCCTGCCACACTAAATTGCAGCTTGGTTTTTTGGGTTTGTTGTTTTTTACTTCAGATTTACTTCCACTCTACTTGGCATTGGTGAGAGTGCAGCTGGAGTACTGCATCCAGTACTGGGTGCTGCACTTCAACAAGGATGTAGTAAAGCTCAAGAGAGTCCAGAGAAGGGCCACCTATATTATCAGAGACCTGCATGGCAAGCCATATGAGGAAAGGCTGAGGGACCTGGGACTCCATCCTGAAAAAGAGAGGTCTGAGAGGGGCTTGATAGCAGCTTACCGCTACATTAGGGGCACACATCAAGGCACTGGTGAACAACTGTGGTCACAAACTCCTAGAAGACCATTTCAGGCTCAACATCAGGAAAAACTTCTTCACAGCTAGGGTGTCCAGACTCTAAAATAAGCTCCTTCCAGAGCTGGTGCAATCGCCTACCCTGGAAATCTTCGAGAGAGACTGGACAGTCACCTTGCTGGGGTCACCTGACTCCCAGTTGTTTTTCCCGCCTTGTGCAGGGGGACTGGACGCAATGATCTCTGGAGGTCCCTTCCAGCCTCATAATCTATGAATAGAAGTGTTGGATGTGCTGGAGCTTAAGAGGTGGCACTTCACTAGAAATGTTTTGTTCCCATTTTCTTATCCCCTCTGCTTCACAGAGGCTGAGTAACTAACCATCCTCTTCTTTTGCCTCACCTATTCCTGTTTTCAGGTCTTGTTCCATGTAATTCCAATTTCCTGGAAGCCCCTTCTTAGTTCAGTCTACCATGCCCTGACCTTGAGTCTCTCAGTATCTCCATAAAATACGCTTCTTTCCAAAGACCTTTGAGCCAAAGCTCAACCCTGTGGGTGTTTTCAGAGAAGCAAAACCAAAATTAAGGTTGAACCAAGACTAAAGCTGAAACTGTCAAGTGGCAGCTCTACTGCTTTTATGACCTCTTAAATGAAGGAGCCTTGGTCTTCATAATTAGCTAGTGTGATTAAAATGCTTGCAGCCAGCTATGTAGGAAAGGGAGCCCCAAAGATGATTCTGGGATGGGATGATGTAGAACTGGAGTAGTTTATGAACTTCACATATAGGATATTAGTAACTGGGTTTTTTTTAATTCTCTTTACTACCAGACATCTTCCACGCACACACTGTCCATTCACCCACACACTGTCCATTCCACACTGACCCACTTAGTGTGGAAATTAAAACCTACACAGCTAGAGGTGAAGATACTCAACTGACACATTGGATGAGCTACGTGTATTTCGTTACGATGCTGGGAGAGAGGCATGTCCTGCCTTTACATACTTCTGTTTTTAAAGGTGGAACTCCCCACCCTGTCCTCTGAACTGAAATGTTTCTTGCCTATGTCAGGCATCACATCTGTTTCTTTGCAGGGACACTTTACACTTTCTGTAGTAAAACCCCGCCCAAAAACCAAATGTATCAGGCTTATCTTTCAGAGCTTGGGTTGAGTGCAGGCTTGAAATTCTGCTGCTTTGATTGGTGGAGCCTATCCACCAACCAGGAGGCAGCAAGAGAAATGAAATCAAGCCTCTTGAGGGGAAGGGGAGAAGAGCTCCTCCAGACCTTACTTGAAGACTGCAACACTGTCAGGTCTGGAAGACATCAGGGGCAGAGCACTGGAGAGTATGAAAGGAGCTGCATGCCCAGCATGAGGGAGATGCGTCAGCTATGGAGGAGAGCGGGGCTTAGAAGAGCTGCTCAGCAGGGCAAAGCAGTAGCCCAGAAGAGCCCCTGAAGACTTCCAGTGGTGGGGAGCTGTGGAAGGCTCCAGCAGTTAGGCTGTCAGTGTACAGCATGGTGTGCGGACCCTGGGAGCTGTGTGAGGTGGCTCGGGTCTGCAACCTTTGGCGTGCAGCAGGATCTTTGGAGCCACTTGAATAGTTCAGGTCCCCAACCTCTGCACAAGGCTGGGAGCTCAGTGCAGGAAATGCTGCAAGGAGGGTAAGAAACCCTGGGAGCCACTTGAGGTGGCTCGGGTCTACAGCTGCTCGCACAGGGCAGCAGCTTAGTGCAAATGATGCTGCATAAGGGGTCCAAGAACAGACCACGCCCTGGTGCTGCACAAAGCTGCCTGGGCCTCCAACCCCTAGCACAAGGTGAAGTGCCTGCTACACAGCAGTGCATATGGCCCTACAGCCAGGCTGGTGGCAGCAGAGTCAGGCAGCAGAAAAGCCTGGCGGGGAACAGAGCTCAACCTGGAGACTGGGAGGCAACCCTCCAGGACTGTGCAGTAACGCTGGAGAGAGGATCCCTGCAAGGGAGGGCCCCCCCCCAGGGTTGTGAAGGGGTACCATGTGGGTCACTCCTTTGTGATAAGGGGGGCTTAGGAGTCTTTCGGGTCTCCCTCTCCTTTTCTTTCCCCCCCACCTCCTTTCCTGTAATGGTACCTTGGAAGTGGGGCCCCTTCCCTGCAGGGCACCCAGTAGT
>NW_017728926.1:4069-9620 GCF_001723895.1 Crocodylus porosus
CCAGTAGTCTAAGGATTGCTTGTTATATTTGTAGACTGTGCCTTTATAGTTTATATGAATAAGTTGAAGTAATAATTTTTTAATAATAATTTTTGTGTGTATATGTATGTGTGTGTATATGTGTGTATAAAAATATATAATCTGTGTCCTTTTTAATGGTTTTCTTGTAATAATAAATTTGTATATAGTTAAGTACTTGATTTGATTGGGCCTGACTCTATAGGGGACAGAGGTGGTTGCTGGTCTGCTGTATCGCTCCACAGCACACTGCCCTGCCACTAATTTCCTCAGTTGGAGAGGGCAGTACAAACCCATGCACACCCTGGAACCAGTGGGGCAACTGCATCACCCGCTATCACCCAGGAATGGATTGCGGCTATGCAGCAAGTCCTTAGGGAGGTGGCCAGCTCCTCCCATGACTGGTCTGCATATAAAAAACTAAGAAACTTTTCTGGGAACCTCCCAGTCCCCACCAGAGAGGAGAAATTTGAGTCCTGGGCTGAACACGTACGAGAGAGTCGCATGGCATGGCAAATACCGGACAAAGAAAAAAGTTGTTGTCTTCTGGATGTGCTGCAAGGACCGGCATTTGGGGTAATCGGGACAGCTGAGCTCCAGAACCCCAGCATTACCACTCAACAGTGCCTCCAGACATTGCAAGATACATTTGGATGATCCACCCATAGTGGAGGGACCTATTATGAACTGCTCAGCCCCTTTCAGCGCAAGGAGGAGGCTGTTTCCTCATACCTTCTTTGACTCGAACAGGTGCTACAGTGGGTGGTGGCCCAAGGGGCCCTCAGTGTGGCTGAAGACTACTGTACAAGGCTCCGGCAAGTGCAAATAGGGGCCCGCTATATTCTACCCCTCATTAAGGATCTCAATTTGGCTGGATGTAAAAGTAACCTGCCCCATTTGGGCCAGCTTATGAAAGAGGTATGGGAGGAGGAACAAATCTTCCATTTGAGAAAAGTTATGTGGGCTCTGGAGGATGTTTCACCTCGAAGGGGACCTGTTAACCAGATCCTGGCAGTAACAACCCAAGAAGAGGCCTCTCCAAGGCCTGAGGAACAGTCCTGGTCCCCAATACTACTGGCTGCTGTCAGCAGGGCCCCTCCTGGGGTGCAACCCCAACTGAGCCTCTGTGCTCCAGCCAGGCGCAGGATAAGGAACCACTCTCAAAACCCAGAGATCTGGGTTAGGTGTGGGGACTACAGGCACTTGGTCCAAGAATGTACACAGCTGGAGAACCCAGACCTAGTGTTCCAATGGTTGAAGACCCAGTCGGGGGGCAGGAAACGGGGAAGGGGAGAGCAAGCGGGTTGCCTCTGTTCCAGACCCTGCCAGGCTCCCAACCCTGAACTCCCTGCCAGAGGGATTAGTGGGGCCTAGGGCTGAGGTCCCAGTTAAGGTGAATGGGTGTGAATGTCATGCTATTCTGGATAGCGGATCCCTAGTCACCATTCTGTTCAAGTCTTTTTATGGGAAACATTTCAGGCATTTGCCACTATCCTCTCACAGGTCTGGGGCTCTGTGGACTGAGCCAGGCATCCTAACCCTATAGTGGTTATGTTACCCTACAAATGAAGTTTCCCACATCTGTGGCCAGGATAGAGAAAGAAGTATTCACTGTTGCACTGATATACCCTGATCTGAGGTGGATGAAGGGAGCCTCCCTTATCATCGGGACAAACGCCAGCATATTTCAGGTCTTGGCCCAGTACTGTAGACAGCAGGTGGGCCCAAGCTATCAAAAACAGCTTACAATGAATGATCTGATACCAGGTGGGAACAGAAGGGTATGGAAACTAGGTCCCAGGTCCTGGGGACCTTGGAATTCTCTGGGGTTACCCCTCAGAGGATCCATGGGAAAGGCCAGTGGGTCCTAGCCATGGCTTGCAAGTGGGATCAGTAACCCCAGCAAGTAGGGTAGGTAGTGGTAGAGACCTACCCTGGGAAAGAGGGACCGAGGACTTTGAAGGCCCCAGAAGGGGTGTTTGAAACCCCAGGTCTGAACAAGATTCTGGTTAATGTTATTGTGGTCAACCCCACCATGGGGAATGTGGTGGTGCAAAAGGTGGATGCGGCTCCTCACTTGTTGACTTCAAAAGATTTTGGGGGGAGGGGGACTCCCCTATGCCTGAGACATGGAAGGCCCAGCTCCAAGGGAAATTTTAGAGCAGATCCAATGTTTTTTTCCCTGCATGAGTGGGATGTTGGAGAGGTTAAGGGTGTTGAGCATCAGATCCGCCTTAGTGGCCCACGTCCTTTCCACGAGAGGTCTCGCTGCATCCCATTAGCCGAGATGGAGGAGGTCAGGCTCCACTTGCAAGAGTTGCTGGATCACAAGATAGTCACAGAATTGAAGAGCCCTTATGCCTCCCCCATAGTCATTGTATGGAAAAAGAATGGGAGACTAAGAATGTGCATCGACTACTGCATGTTAAATGCACACACTGAGATGGACCAGTACATGGTCCCACGAGTACAGGAAGCCCTGGATTGTCTGGTGGGCAACAAGTGATTTTATGTACTTGACCTGTGTAGTGGGTACTATCAGACTTCTCTGCAGGAAAGTGATGAGAAGACAGCTTTCATTTGTCCTCTGGGCTTTTACCAATTTGAACACATGCCCCAAGGCATCTCGGGTGCCCTAGCCGCTTTCCAGAGGCTCATGGAAAAAATGGTTGGGGATATGCACCTGACCCAGGTGTTAGTGTACTTGGACAATGTCGTTGTGTTTGGTCGGACCCCAGAGGAGCATGAGGACTGCCTTCTTCATGTGCTGGATCACCTAGAAGCAGCTGGATTTAAGGTAGCCATTGACAAATGTAAGTTTTGTTGAGCATCTGTTAAATATGTGGGACACATAGTGTCACAAGATGGAATTACCACAGACCCTGAGAAGGTCTGAGTGGTAGGCCTGTGCAAATCCGGCCACTTCGGACGGCCACAATCTGATTCAAAGCTCCGGATCGGTTTGCCGCTTCAATCTGGCCAAAGCGGTGCCAAGGCTTTGGAGCCGCCTTTGAGATCCGGCTATAGGTCATAATGGGGGATGAATGAATTATCTATAACTTTGTTATTTTAGCTCCAATTTGGGTGCAACTTGCAGGGGTCGTAGCCCCTGGTGAGGCCACAAGGCCAGCCAAGTTTCAAGAAGATTGGTGCAGGGCTTTGGGGGGAACTGCACCCCAATCTGCTGACAGGCAAAACTCATCATGTACATGGGTGCCTGGGCGACTGTCTGTCTTGGGATACAGGGGGGTTAACTCTAGTGCAGGCCTGAGTGCTGGACCCTGCCAGGCCACAAAGCCTGCCAGCTGTATGTGTCTTGCTGGGGGAGTCTGTCATCCAGGGCCCTGCACCCCAAGCTGCAGACGGGCAAAACTCATCCTGTGGGTGGGTGGCATTGTGTGTGTGTGTGTGCGTGTTAAGGTGAACCCTTCCTGGCACTGGGGCCTCTGCACAACATGGCAGTGTGCCCCACTGAGGTCTCCTCCTCCCCTACAGCCTCATGCCCAGTCCTCTGTTTTATGTGACAACAGGTAAAATAACTTAGCTGACTTAACACCAGTAGCATCAGCAGCAGCATCAAAGGTACCCAAATGGAACTATCACAGAGCCTTTCTTTTTATAAAGGAATTGACAGCAAGAAGTAAAGGTGTTGTGTTGGACAAAGGATGTTATTCATGGTGTATGATGGCTTATCTTGTGTTTTTATGTCTATATGTGTATTATGAAAAAAAAGTACTTTAAAAAAATGTATCTTTGGAAGCTCTTTTGTTGTTTCACCAGCCTTCCCAGCATCCCGTATGTGGAGTTCCACTGAGTCTTCACATCCTGCATGATTTTGTGTGGCAGGATGCTCAGCTCTGCCTGTTTCTCCTGCAGGGTCTTGCCACCCTTAATGCTGTGGTGGAAGTAGCCCACCACCTTCCTGCATTTTGAAATCAGCTGGGTGGTAGTGGGTGCCATCACTTGCAGCCCTGTCCCCCTCCAAGACATCCCTGAGTATGAGGTGGAACTTATGTGCCACACAGCAGTGACCATGAACCCACAGGTGAGCTTGCCCTGTCCAATAAGCCACCCCTGCACCATGCAGTTCATGGCCCCCATGATCTCCCTTGCCGTGTGGGACTCATCCAGCAACTTGGCTTGCAGCAGAGCCCACTGACGGCCTGACTGAGCGCACCAGTGCCCTGTGAGGAAGAAGTAGGCGTGATTGCCACACAGCTGCTCCAGATGTTAGAGGTGAAGTGCAAGGCTACCTGTGGCCCTGCCTTGCCCAGCTTCTCCCGCAAGTACCCCCTGCATGCCTCATACAGGGAAGGCACCACTGCCCTGCTAAAGGTGGCGTGGGCGGGCACTTCATAAAACGGGGCCAGAAGTGCTACGAACTGCCTGAACCATGGCCACTCAACTAGGGCGAATGGCTGGCTATCCAGAGCAAGCATCTCCTCCGTGCTCTTGGTGATCTCACACACCTTGGAAACATGCCCCCCTTTTTGTCCACCTTTCCCCCACTGGTCCAGGGTGGCCTGCCTCTGCTTTGGGGGAAAGGGGCTTTGGAGGGAGTGGGGGACTTCCCTTTTGGCACACTCGCGCTGGTGCCAGGCTGAGCAGCAGGAAGAGCTGCCTCAGCTGAGCTACTTACCTCCTCCGAGGTGCTGCTTTCCAGAGGAGACCTGGGTCTAGGGGAAACTTGAGGGGTGTGGAACACAAACTCTGATTCCCCCTCAGTCCCCAGAACTGCTTGAGCCAGAGCACTCAGCATCCCTTGTTCCAGCTCCAGCTCCAGCTCCAGCTCCTCCTCTGGCAGTGGGAGTCTCATGCTGAGAGCTGAAATTGGGGTGGAGGAGGCAGTGATTCCACTGCTGGTGCCCACTTCTGGACTGAGTGGAGGTGGTGCAGATGCAGGGACATCAGGTGCAGACACTGTTCCAACTGCCTGGCTTCCACTGGCAGCACCGATGTCACGGCTGCTCGGGAATAGAATGCATCTGTGTTCGGGGGGGGGGCAGCTTGCAGCTCTAGCTCGCCCCCTACCCCCTCTCCCTCCCCTTCCAGAAGACCAGGCACCTGCCTTTCCAGCATGCTTCATATTGATCTTCCCTGTGTTGCAAAAGGTCTCTGTATGTGTATGAATCCTTTTGTATATCTGTCTGTCTTGTTATCCTGTGAATATCTGTGTCTTGTTCTGCTGTCAATATATGATCTGTGTGTCTTCTTCCACTGTGATCTTTTTTCTATATTGTGGGTCTCTGTGTATGTGTGCATGCATGCAAGCAATCTGTGCCTCCCTGCACACTGATAGAGAACACTGGATGGGAAAACACATCTTTCTTTTTTCAAAGTTTCCAAAGAAAAAGAGCAAATATAAATTCAAAGAAATAAATTGAATTGTAATACTAATAATAATGTAATACAATAGCTAAAGTAAGCTAAGCTAAACTAAATCCTAACTACTCCTTCATAACAAGAAAAAGGAGCAGGCAAGTCTCATCTGAGCATTCCTCTCACACAGTTGCTGGCAGAGAACAAGCTGCAA
>NW_017728926.1:9833-27423 GCF_001723895.1 Crocodylus porosus
GAAGTGGATCCAAAGCGCTTCAGATGCTCCCGACCCACTCTGGATACCATTGCTGGGACCCTGTTTTGATCTGGACATGCTGCTTCAGACACCGAAGCATCCAAAGCGGCACAGGATACGAAGACTCATGCAGCCCTACTGAGCGGTGACTGCCTGACCGAGACCAAAGATTTTCTGAGTGCCCAAACTATTCCTGGAATTCACTGGGTTTTATTGGCATGCCGTGAAAGACTATGTGACTGTCACCCAGCCACTAAACCAGCTTACCCAGGGGTACCAGGCAGGAAAGCTTTGCAAGAGGCAAGGAGTCAGTGCACACTCCAAGGGCCCCAGTGAGGTACCCAGGGTGAGGACGCTTTCTGGGAAGTCATCAAGTGTCTTACCAATGCCCCAGTGTTAGCTTACCTAGACCCAAACAGGCCTTTTCATCCTGCTCACTGATGTCAGCCTGTCAGGCCTTGGAGCAGTACTGTATCAGCTTGATGGGGGGCAGTGTCAGCCAGTGGCTTTTACTAGCCAGGGGCTGGTGCCCATTGAGACCCGATACCCAGCCCACAAGCTGGAATTCTTGGCCCTAAAATGGGTGGTTACTGAAAAGTTCAAGGACTACTTGTATGGTACTACTTTTCAGGTATGGATGGACAATAATCCACTTACTTATGTACGCTCTTATGCAAAATTGGATGCCACTGGGCATAGGTGGATTGCTGCTTTGACGAATTATTCATTTAGTTTACGTTATCTGGCAGGAAGGAAAAATGTAGATCCTGACTGTTAGACTGCATGCAGTGCCCAACAACTAGGGATACGATGATCCAATTGCTCATGGATCCTGTTACTCATCAGCCAGCGCAAGCAGGGAGCAAACACAGCACACATTGTTTGCAACAACTTTGTTCAGAATGGAGACAGCTTCAAGCCTAGGTCCAAAAAAAACAACTCAAGGACCTGCCCTGAACAATAGTTCTTTTCACATATTATATACCTTGATTCATGTTCATTAACATTGGTTTCACCTCTGTCCCTCCTTCTGTTCCACCCATTTCTCCTCCTATCTCAAGCTCCACCTCTGTTTACTATTTACTTCATTAGCATGGAATTGCCCATGCATTTCCTTCATTTATATGCCTCTGTTAAGAGTGCATGCATAAGACCATGAACTCTGCTTCCCCCAGTTACCTGCTGGTTCTTTCTGGTTTCTTGCTGACTCCTTCTTTATCTCCAAGGTCGTGCTTCTGCTTTATCTCCTTACAATAGCTGGTGGGCTGCATCTTGTTCTTACACAAAGAATCATGTATCCTACACACTATCCTATTGTTAGGAAACTGCTTGCCTAAGCATTTGCAAGGTTATTTTAATACATCGTTCTGCCTTGTGGTCAGCAGCTTTTGCCGAGACACAGATTAAAGCCTTTATTCAGCTGCAAATCCAGTGCTTCCCAAGATCCAAATAGTGTCACCCTAACACTGATGCTCTCCCCAGGCAGCCCCCCACCTCCGGGGCCCCTTTAGATCCTAAGGCAGTCCAGGCCATTTGTAATTTGCAGGCTCAGGACCCTGTGGTGGAGGGAAAAACTGCTGTTAGTGTGGCTAAATTACTAGGGGTGCCCCTCAAAGGGGTTCTAGGCTTGGGCCCAATGTAGCACCTTGACACCTTCCATTCTGGCTCAGATGACTGTGGCTGAGTGGTGAGCAACCCAGGAACAAGATGGAATGTACTGCAAGCCCAATGAGCGGGATCTCGCCACCTCCCAGCCACCAGCAGCATCACCCCATTGGGCTCTCTCTTATTGCGGGAGTGGGAGAGGCTCCAACTACTCAATGGGGCGCTACACAGAGGTGCAGGATGTCAAAGGGAAGAGGGTTTATTAGCTGGTTCTTTCCCAGCAGCATTGGGCCTTGGCTTTTAAGGCCCTGCATGACAACTTTGGGCACCTGGAAGTGGAACATACATTGGCTTTAGCTTGGGAAAGGTTTTTCTGGCCATCTGAGGACATAAAAACCAAGTCCCTCACATGCGACCGGTGTGTAAAATGGAAGACTCTGCCTACAAAAACTGTTTATTTGCATACTATACAGAGCTCCCAGCCTACAGAGCTGGTATGTATGGACTTTCTTTCCATTGATGGAGAGGGGAATCAGAAAGGGAATATATTAGTAGTAACTGATCACTTTACCTAGTAAGCACAGGTTTTTCCCATCTGGGACCAAACCACCCAAATGGTAGCCAAAGTACTTTGGGAAAAATATTTTTCAGTGTTTGGGTTGCCAGCATGGATTCATTCTGACCAGAGGTGGGATTTTGAAAGCAAATTATTGCAGGAAGTGCTGACTGTTGCAGGGATCCAAAAGTCCTGAATCACCCCGTACCATCCCTAAGGGGATCCTCAGCCCAAGCGGTTCAACCACACATTACTAAATATGCTGGGTACTCTCCAGCAAGAACAAAAGGCTGCATGGAGCCAGCATATATCTTATTTGGTGCACGCCTATAGCTGTACCTGAAAGAATACCACAGGGGTCATCCTGTATCTCCTAATGTTTGGCTGACAGCCCTGGCTGCCCATTGACTTGTGCTTTGGGTGGAGAGAGCTTATGGGCAGCACCTAACCCATGGGCAGTATGCCCAGCAATTGAAGGACTGTCTGCGGTGTACCTACCATTTGACTGCTGAGACCATGGGGAGGAACCAGCAGCACCATAAAAGGAACTATGATGCCCACGTCCGGGAGCAGGAGCTACACCCCGGAGATGGGATACTTCATAGGAACCTGGGGTTAACCAGGAAACAGAGAATTGCCGAACAGTGGAGAGCGGAACCCTACACCATGGTCAGGTAGATGGGCAATCTCCATGTGTATGAAATTGCCCCTGAGGTTGCGCCCAGGCACAGACTGGTTGTGCACAGAAACCTCCTATTGCCCATGGGGAAGGTGGCGAGGCCTTGACCTCCTGAGAGGGAATGCTCACAAGGCTGGGTGAGGACACCTAAGAGGAATCCCATACCTGTGGCAGCCCTGGAAGAGTTGGATTCAGATTCAGATTTTGATGGGTGGTATCCTTCAGAGTTCCACCCCAATTTGGGGACCCTACCCTGGAAGATGAGCCGAATCAGGAAACTGATGTTCATGAAACTTCACTCACACGGACTGCCAGAGATGGCAGCTTACCTTTCTGCTCTCACAAAGAGACAGCTTCACTGCTTCCATCCACCAGCAGAGAGGACCCCAGGAGTGGGATGAGGCCCACACCCCCTGGGCATTTATGGAGCCCCGAGCAAGACAGTACTCCTCGAGGAGCACCTTGATGGCCTGTGAGGTGGTTTACTTATGATGCCCCCGGGGTGCTTGGAGACGGTGAAGGGTCCCATAGGGAACAGTGTAGCAAGCTTACCTTTCAGAGCTTGGGTTAAGTCCCAGGCTTGAGATTCTTCTCTTTGGTAGATGGGCTCCACCAGTCAAATCAGGAAGCAGCAAGAGAAATGAAGTCACACCCCTTTCCTGACAGAGGTGGGGGTGGGGAGAAGAGCTCCCGCAGTCCTGATTTGAAGACTGCAACACTGTCAGGTCTGGAAGACTTCAAGGCCAGAACCCTGGAGAGTATAAAAGGAGCTGCGTGCCCAGCACGAAAGAGATGTGTTGGGCATGGAAAAGAGAGAAGAGCGAGGTTTAGAGGAGCTGAGGAGAGCTGCAAAGCAGGGCAAAGCAGTAGCCCAGAAGAATCCCTGAAAACTTCCATTGGCGGGGAGCTGTGGAAGGCTCCAGCAATTAGGCTCTCAGTGTGCAGCATGGTGCACAGCATCCAGACCCTGGGAGCTGCATGAGGTGGCTCGGGTCTGCAACATTTGGCGTGCAGCCAGAGACACAGTGCACAGGCCAGTGCATGGAGCAGCATCTTTGGAGCTGCTTGAACAGCTCAGGTCCCCATCCTCTGCAGGAGGTAGGAAGCTCAGTGCAGGAAGTACTGCATGGAGGGTGAGAGACCCTGGGAGCTGCTTGAGGTGGCTCGGGTCTACAGCTGCTCACACAGGGCAGCAGCTCAGTGCAGACAACACTGCACAGAGGGTCTGGGAGGAGAACAAGCCCCGGTGCTGCACAGGGCTGCCTGGGCCTCCAACCCCTAACACAAGGTGAAGTGCCTGCTACGCACAGCAGTGCATGTGGCCCTAAGCCAGGCTGGTGGCAGCAGAGTCAGGTATTAGAAAAGCCTGGCAGGGAACAGAGCTCAACCTGGAGACTGGGAGGCAACCCTCCAGGACTGGAGAGTAGTAAGTAACCCTGGAGAGAGGATTCCCACAAAGGAGGGGCCCCAGGGGTTGTGAAGCGGTACCACGTGGGTCGCTACTTTGTGATAAGGGGGGCTTAGGTGTCTTTGGGGTCTCCCTCTCCTTTTCTTTCCCCCCCGCCTCCTTTCCTGTAGTGGTACTTCGGAAGTGGGGCCCCTTCCTTGCAGGGCACCCAGGTACTCTAAGGATTGCTTCTTATATTTGTAAACTGTGCCTTATAGTTTATGTGAATAAGTTGAAGTAATAGTTTGTATATTAATAGAGTTATAAGGTTGCCCGATCAATATCATTTGTTCTGGGTTGTTCTATTCCTCATGTTTATTTTTTAATAATAATTGGGTGTATGTATATATGTGTATATGTACATATGTGTGTATGTGTGTGTGTATGTGTGTGTGTGTGTGTGTGTGTGTATATGGTATAGGGCTTATTGTTTTGTAAATTTGTGTGTGTGTATAAAATCTATGTCTTTGCCCTTTAATGGTTTTGTTGTAAAAATAAATTTGTATATAGTTAAGTAATTGATTGACTGGGCCTGACTCTACAGGAAACGGAGGTGGCCACTGGGCTGCTGTATCCCTCCGCAGCACACTTCCCTGCCAATAATTCCCTGAATTGGAGAGGGGAATACAAACCCATGTACACCTGGGCTACACAAACAAACAAAAAACAAACTTTGGATGGGCCTGGCTTCTATGCATATAAATCCCTTTACTGAGATGGTTGTTGTTGATATTCTGAATCTCCAAGGAGCTTTTTACTCAGCAGTCCCCTATCTCAATGGGATGTATATATAACAAATCTGTAGCATCCATGATCAGTGTTGTCTTTCCAACCTACAGGATAAACACTTCCTGCCCTTAGTTGCACCTGTTCCTATCATGTAAGCTGAAGCACAGGGTGGACTTATGGAAACTGTAGCTGGAGTGAGCAAGCCTTTGCTGTCTTTGGGGCAGATGTGACAGAACGGGTTTAATCTCTCAAGTATATTTTCTACTGCTTTGAAGAGTTTCCCTGTCACATCCCTAAGTGCATGTAACCATTCTGTTGCTATCACAAGTTTGTTTGATTAAGTCTGTGATCCTCTAATGACACAAGTGTAGCAAAACCATTCATCTCTAATCCTGCTTTATCTAGGATCCAAGTGAGGGCAATTTCACTTGCTTGTGCTAAGATAGATGTAATAGTTACCACATAACAGTGATTGCTCACTTGGAGCAGCTGCTCCTTTCCCTATTTAAGCAGCTGAAATGTATGTTTGTCCATACCCATAGTGACATAGTTTAATCAAGGACTATTCCCATGAGTCTATGCTTCCTTCTGGCAAGGTGTTGAGGTCAGTGGCCAAGAAGCTAAGACATCTGCCATTCATGTTCCCAGATGGCTTCTAACGCCAATGCATTTTAAAGGTAAGTACGGGTGGACCAGAAGCCACATCTCCAGTTCCCCAGATGAGTAATCAGCCCCTTTAGCAATGGGGACAGCTCTGCAAGTTCCAGCTAGAAGAGGCTCCTCTTCTCATCCACTGACACATGAAAAGACATGTCAATACCACATATTCTTTTGCAATAATCTCTAATTATATGTTTGAATGCTGAGAGCTTGTCCTCCCCTGAGCTGAGCCACTGGCTACTGGGTGGTAGGTAGCTGCTGCTCCAGGGGAAGCCCTGGGGTCAGGTGGGAGATGCAGTCTATACAACCAGGTTTCATAGCATCTGGGGATGGAAGGAAGTATTTGTCCCTCAGAGGGAATCCCTAGAGCTCATGAATTACAACAGAGGACTGAAAATGTGGTGAGTGTCAGCAGCAGCAGGAGCCAATGTGAGCTTGTCACCGGGATACTCTTTCACAGCTGAGGTATGCACTAAGTACTCAGTGAAAGCCCCTGGGCATGACAGATTCCAAAATAAGCAAGGACCCTCTCATGTCCCAGCCCAGGGAGATGCTCACCTGGGGCCTTCACCCATTTCCAGACATGAGTTGTCATTGGGGAGTATAGGAGGGTGGCTGTTCCCCTCAGAACTCGCCTGCCATGACTTTGATTGAAAAGAAAATATGTTCAGCTTAATCCCTGAGAGTAAGAAAACACCACAAACCACACAGATGGTTAACTTCCAGGTGCTAACTATTGGTATCAGGGTTATATTGTTGCTTCCACTAATTGCCTCATTAGTAGGGGAAGCCATATGGCCATTCTAATTAACTCTTCAGCCCGTGAGTCTCTCAGTCTCAATTCCTACTTGGGCAGCGTTCTCACCTCCAATTAACTCATTGACAGGGAGTGTCTTTGCCATATCAATCAGCTCCCTGGCAGGGAGGCATCTCTGCTGCAGTCTCCCGGTGCCCAGAGCTGAACCTACTGTATGCCTTGGCTGCCTGGTGGAGTGAACAGCTCTGTACAGCTCTCACTCTCCATACATTGACCCAGGGTCCTCTGCCTCAGGGTTCTTCTTACTGTTTGGCTCTCCAGAGTCCCCAGGGTCTTCCCTTGATTGACCCTGCCATCTACAGGCTTCAAGTAGGTACCCCAGCTCCTTACCAGCTGGCTGTGGTTCTTCTGTGGGCCCCAGCTGTCTCTCTCTCCCTCTCTCCATGCAGTCTCTCACAGCTGGGTTTATGTATGTAGCGGTGGGTTTAATTACCCTGATCTTCCCCGGGTGTGCAAACTCCCTTTGCCTGTGTTGCATGCTCCCTGTGGTTACCCGCTCCCGGGATTACCCTAGTAATGGGGCCTCTACCTAAGCCCTTGTAACAAGGAGCAACAAATATTTGTGTAGCGCCTGTCACAGGTTCCACCCCAAGGACAGAGGGAAGCTGCCTGGTGGCAAATTGCACCTCTTGTGTGTGAACCTGTTCCCTCTAGCAAGGCCTCTATTGTGCAGAGAAGAAAGCCACAAAGCCTTAGCCATCACTTAGCCTGCACTGCTATGATGAGCATCTGGAACCAGTAAACCTATGACTTTTTACCTTTTACATCGCAAAACAATTGAGAGAGAACATAAAACTAGCTGTGGAGAAAGGCTGGTGGGTTGAGTGTTCCTGAGCTTTCTGTGACAACTTACACAAAAATGAACAGCAGCACTAATAATTAGAAACTGCAGATATGGTGCCCTCAATGATTTGCAGCCTGCTACAGGTTCTGGTCCCACAGGAGTGAGGCCATCACAGGCTGCATGCTTGAAGGTCATGTTTTCTTCTGATGTCGGTCTGGTTGTACTTCCATATGAAGAGATAGTGCAGTGAAACAAAGGAAGAACCATTTAGGCTGGGAATGATTGGCAGAAGTGCCAATGCTGTAGAAAATATGCAGTGTTTGTGAATGGTGACTTCCTGTGGTGTCCAACAGGAGTTGTCAAGTATTTCAGGATAACAACAAGCTGATACAGCATAGCCATGAGGGGCACTCATCTCCTGTGCTCCACAAGCCTATTTTGAGAGAGGACTGCTTAGCCAGCTGATGACTCCAGATTCTTGAATGCTGCAGCCAGCTCCTCTGCAGCACCCTGACCCAGCATCAACCAGAGCATCCAGCAGAGCAGCTGCATTTCCTGCAGGTGCCAAGGCTCTAATTTTCTAAAACAAGATTGACTGTCTAAAGATAATGTTCCCAAGAGACTAAAGCCAGTAGACTTCTGGCCCCTGGTCCTTAGAATCATTTGCCCTGGAAATTGGGCACATGGCTTTAATTATATCATGCATACTTATACATATTTGTATAATGTGCTTGCAGGCAGCTCTTGTTGCAGTGTGTGTAGCCTTTGCATGGGCTGGGAGGTGTTTCCCAGCCTGAGCTGCTCTGTAATTCTGGCCTTGCATAACTCCTACCCAAATTCTTATTTTCATCTGAACACATCTGAGTCACTGAGAAGCCACACCTGAGGTTGCTCATCAACTCTGCCATGTGATATACACACTTGTTCCAACTGTGGGTGGGTTTGCAAAAGTCCCATCACTCCATAGTGCAGGTGGTGACTGGCAGTACCAGCCTGTTTCTGTCTACATTGAATGATTCATGGAGGGAGAAGCTTATCTGCTTGACACCAGCAGTTGTATTAGCACCCCAGAGCTTACCATGGACATGTTCCTGGGGAGCTGGTAGCACTTGAAGCTGAGCTCCCTTCTGGTTCTGCATTGAGAGGGCAGCAGAGGGTAATACTCTAGGCAGGTGCTGCTCCTGTCTAGTTTTGCTGGCTCCAAGTGAGCTGTTGGCTTGCCCCAGGCTGACCTGCCTGTCATACTAGATGCAGTCAGGGCATAAGATGCACCTGTCCAGGCCCCTTACCACAAACACATGAGGCCTCCAGCCGACTTGGTGCTGGGGTGCTCTGGCCCAGGAAACCAAAATCCCACTGAGCTGCTTTGCCCTAGGGCAGGGTGGGCAATTATTTGGACCCAAGGGCTGCTTAGGGAATTTTGGTGAGCTGCCACGGGCTGGGTTAACACATCCCAACCTGCAACAGCTCACCAAAACTCCGCAAGTAGTTGCTTGGCTGGGACAAGGTCATGGAGAGCAGCACCCAGAAGCGAGACGAGAAGGCAGGGCTGGGGTTGGGACTCAGGGCAGAGCCACAGTCCACAACCCTCGCACCCCCAATGGTGGTCACTGATTCCGTGAGCAACAACATGGGGGGAATTGATCATGACTTTGCACTGGGCCCAGCCCCCAGCTCCTGGCCCCACACTGTCATTGCCCTGCTATCCTGGAGTCTCCATGGAGACCTGTAGGAACCCTCAGCCAGGGCGTGCGGCTAAGGAGATGGTATAGGGCTACGGGCAGGCAGGAAGCAGTGTCTGGGAGCGGG
Source organism: Crocodylus porosus (assembly GCF_001723895.1). Lineage (NCBI taxonomy): Eukaryota > Metazoa > Chordata > Crocodylia > Crocodylidae > Crocodylus > Crocodylus porosus. The sequence goes on from NW_017728926.1 coordinate 18,920, forward strand.
ACAGCTACGTGGGGCTAGTCCAGGATCTTGGGGTGGTGACTGCATGGGATCTGGGCCCAGGGCAAAGCTGCAATCTGCTCCCTGCATCCACCTGCCCACAAAACTAGCGCTCATCACAGTGGCATGCAGGGAGTGGACTGCAGCTCTGCCCCAGGTCCTGGCCCCACACTGTCACCACCCAGTAATCCCACCTCATGATCCCCGCTCCGCCTGCCCATCCCACTCTCAGACAGTGCTCCTGCCTGCCCGGGCCCCAGTCCATCCACCTGGCTTCGTACCCTGCACACATGGGTCCCGCCCCTGGTAGTGAGTGCAGGACAGATGGACTGGGATGCCTGGGCCACAACTGATGGTTTCTGAAAGGACCCAGGGCTACCAGGAAGCAGGTCAGGCAGTTGTGCCACCCCAGTCCTGCTGCTGGTTCAGGGGTGGTGAGATCAGCCGCACATGCCATGGCCCAGGCTGTCCCCCATGCCTAGGCTGGGCGAGACCAAGGGTCTTGCAGCAGGCTAGACAAAAAATCCTTGGTGGGCTGGATCCAGTCCATCAGCCATATTTTGCCCACCCCTGCCCTAGGGGATGGGGATAGCCACTTCCTCCACTCTCCCCCAGCCTAAGGAAGGCGAGGCCTGCCTGCTGGGCAGTACACAAAAGGGTTGTCTTCCGTCCCTAGGTCCAGCATCTCTTTGCCAGTGCCTCAGGCAGTCCTAAAAGGCATGTGTTCAGGTCACATGCTCAGGAAGGGAATGTGGTGCAAGAAGGTGGAGCATGGACCCTCCAGGACATTGAGGTTCCTGACATCCCATGAACTCCTGGAGCCAAGCAGGAACTGGCACCCACATGCCCTGGAGGGCCTGCATTCAGGTGATTTACCAGGCATCTTGGTTTCTTGGCTACCCAGTGGCTCACTCCTGCAGGGACATCTTGTCCAGGGGCACATCCTTCCTTCCCATTCTCCTGAGGGTGCCCTAAAGATAGTTCTAAACAGAGCTGATTGCTCTTCTTTCTGGATTAAGGAAGCCATCCATGAGCCCTCAGAGACACTGTTGGGTCTTGACTATTGCCAGGGCAGCAGCATCCAGGCTCTACTCCAGAAACAGGCTAAGTATGTGGTCTCAGTACAGGGCCACAGAGTTGCAGAAATGGCTGTGAGATCACTGTGTCCTTGCTTCCAAACCCCAGCCAGCTGCAGGATTTGTATCCCAGGGAGAAGCTAGCAGCCTTTGCCACATCTGTCAAGGCCTTGCCCAGAGGACTGCCCCAGAGGCCAGGATGCAGGCAGATGCCAAGTGTGATACATCTACTGTGAGTGCTGTGACCACCACCTACCACCAGGTGGAATGATTCTGCCATCCCACTGTGCAGCCCCCAAGATGCCTTTACGCAGTCTGTGCAGGCAGACTGATTTGGGCTGTTTGCCACACACCCATGCACTGAAGCAACAGTCCGGCCATTAGAGCCACATCTAGATGAGTGTGTACATCTGTTTTCCCAGGGAGAAGTAGTAGTGGTACACTTTGTGCCACTGCTACTTGTCCCTGGGGGGTGCATGTGCCACATGTGCTCTGGTGTGAGGTGGGGTAGAAGAAGGCTGGGGCCAGCAACTGTGCTGGCCCCAGCAGGCTTACCTGGGGACATGGGGGCCTTCAGGAACTGCAGTTGGGAGCCTAGCCAGCTGGGAGCCTAGCCAGCAACTGGAGTGTGGCTCTGGCCTGCCAGCACTCTGCTGCCACACGTGTTACCCTGCATTTTTTGGGCATGTGTTTTTTAACCCCAAGATCTCCCAGGGTCAAAAAAAACAACAACCCTGTGCTGCAAGATATCAGTGTGGGGAACACCTGCATGTGTGGTGTATAGCTCTGCAGACAGGTCTGCAACATCTGCACTCATCTGGACACAGCCCAGGAGTATAACCATTGCCCATGCAAGCACTTGTAGGCAATCAGAAAAAGTTTGTGGCTCAGGGATATTTGTCCTTTTAACTGTGGAAGGATTTTTGTAATCAGCCTTTGAATTTATCTTTGGCCCAAGTGAAATGTTTGGGGCTCAGTTCAAGGCACGAGATTATCAGTGAAAACTATCAAGGATTCCTCCATTTTTCTGCCTGACATTACCCTGTGTTTTGAAACAGAAAACAACCTGCCCAGGAGACCATGGTCCTGCCATTGGACAGACCATACAAGGGGGCCAGTGACTGTGGTGGGCCCCTGGCTTCTCTGGCACAAGAAGACTTGACCCCAGGAGTGTTGGTTCTCTGCTGCCTGCTATAGCCCCAGGCTATATTGCTGTAGAGCAGTGTTTCTCAACTCCTGAGTTGCAACCCAAAAGCAGGTCACAAGAATATTTCTAAGGGTCTCAAGCCTGTGCCAAAAAAATGCATGAAAGTTCAGGTTTCCTCTTGCAGGCTGGCAGTATTCCAGCCTGCAAGGGGAAACCCATGTTTTTGCAGCACTCCAGCCTGCAAGCTGCTTGTGGGAGCAGCCCCAGCATCCAAATGAAGGTAAGTGTATGGGGAACAGGGCTGGGTTTGGAGGGTCAGGGCTTGGGGACCATCAGGTGGGGGGGGGGTGCTCTGTGTATGTGTGCGTGTGTGTGTGTGTGTGTGTGTGTAGGCAATGGGTGGGTGGGGAGGTGACAGGGTGGCCGGGTGCCAAGGCTGCAGCGGGGGGGAGGGAGGGGGGCTGTTGGTCATGCAATGGCAAGCCCACCAGGGTGTGGGTTGGATCAAGCCATCAATTTGGCAAAGGAGTCCTGGTAGGAAAAATGTTGAGAACCACTGCTGTAGAACACATCCCACAGCAGAGTATGCGGCGTGTGGCACTCATCACTACTGCTGGTATTTTCAGAACACCTGAGGCTTGGAGATGCAACTGCAAGTCCTCTATGACAGCCTCACTCTTTATTCGCAGGGATGTTTTCTTGTAAATTCCCTTTGCTGGATTAGGGGAACATGTATTGTTTCCATGCACTCCAGGTTGGTCACAAGCTATGTAATCATATAATAATATCCCCTATGGGGATCAGTCCTGTTCCTACGCACTGTGACCCCTGGGCTTGGTCCTGAATTCAAGTGGCCTGCTTCTGCTCAAAGGCATGAGTGTATGCAGGACTCTGAAACACAGGGACAATGCCCAACCATGACCAGGGAGGCTCCATTCAAGGGGGCTCACTCTCCAACTCTGCTGGTTGCAGTGACTATATCCACATGGTGATGGTAGTGGCACTTTCTGCAGGTCCCAGCATTGGGACCCCCTTGGTCTGTTTCATTTCCCCACACAAATCAGCTGTGGAGCAGCTCTGCCATGAGGAAGCATGCCCCCTTCTCCCATGGCTGCTCTGTGGGAGCTGAATGTTGAGAGCCACCTCTGCTGAGAGGCCTTTTGCTGGGACCAGGTTTCAGTTGTGGGCAGATGCACAAAACCAAGTCACACAGATTCATATCTGGATTGCAAAGGCAATGGCTGAGGTTGTGTGAGGGACTCATTCTGTGGGATCCCTGGCAGGACTTGGGCGTTTGTGGATATGGCCCAGGGTCCCTTGCACTGATTCCTTGGGCACAGCCAGGTGGGAGTAGCAATATGGGACCCTTAGCATGGCCAAGGGCTAGCCAATCCCAGAGACCTGCTCATTGCTGGTCCCTTGCCTCCCCCAAACTATGGTCCATGTCCTAAACAGTTGTAAGGTAGTTTTTTAGAGACATGAAACTTGCCCTTCTCCCCACTCAGGCTCCAAATCTCTTTACTTGGTGCTGAACCATCAGATTCCCACTACTGCCACCCTACCCCATAAACACATGGTCTCCCCCTATGAGCAGCATGTGCTTCCACCTCAGTGCATAGCCTGCTACTGCTGATGACAGCAGGCTCATGGGGCTTGTCATCATCCTAGTATCAAGATGTCCTGCTGGTTTGCTTCACACTGGCCTCTGTGACTGAGCAGCAGGCAACAGTTGTCGTGCCAGAGGGAAGAGCAGCTTCTTCTTGATGAGCTTGTTGCTGGTCTTATGCATCATCATACACGCACTCACTGGAAAACCAACAAAGATCATGCATGTGATGAAGCAGCCCCTGCTTGTGGTGAGTTTCACTGTGAATGCCAAGTTTGCCCTGGTTTTCTGTCATGCGTGAAAAACAGCCAAGGTGCTTGGGTTGTGTTTTTATCTGTAAGGAAGGGTTCTTAATTTAAGGAAGGATTTGCTATAAAGTAACAACATGGACAGAGAAGAAAGAAACATCCCACAAGCTGAAAAGGGCACTTGTTTTGCTTTTTTTAAACATATCAACAAATATTGCCTCTTTGCACCTTTTGCAACCTGAAAAGAAGCCAAATCCAAGTAGGGTTGGCCCCGTCTCCAGCTCAGATTCTGGGAGACTTTGAACAGGTGTCTTGGACAAAAAGTAAAGCATGTCATCCAGGCGCATATCTGCTGCTGGGACATAATTTATGCAAATAGCTCCAAAACATACATATATAGGATTGTTTCCATTAACTTTCCTTTTAGCATTTCATCAGCCAAGTCACTGATGAGACAGCTCAAGTTAAAAGCTCAGGTTCAGGAGGCCCTACTGTGGTGTCATTGCTCCTTCTGTTAACAGCAGTGAAAAAGAAACATGATGTAAGCATTCATTCTAGAAACTGGACTCTCAGCCATGGGAAGATATTATTATTATTATACCCTAGAGGTTCTTGGCTTCCTCGACCATGTTAATCCATTCCTACCTGTTGTGTGCCTTAGTTCTCTAGTCATTCACATTTAATTTCTGTAGGTCTAACACTACATCATGTTAAGCCCCCATGGCTCACCAAAGGCATTCAGGAACATCTGAAAGCTAAAAAGGAGGCATACACCCAGTGGAAGGGAGGGGCTATCATCAGGAAGGATTATACCTCCATTGCTGTAAGGGGGCTGTTAGGAAGGCTAAAGCGGAGATGGAACTAGGACTAGCGACCTGGATCAAAGATAACAAGACGACATTTTTTAAATACATAGGGAGTAAAAAGAAGGCAGCGGGTAACATGGGGGCCCTGCAGGACATGCTTGACAATCTGGTGGTTGCACCAGATGGAAAAGCTGACTTCTTTAACAAATTATTTGCCTTCATTTTTCTGAGCAGGGACTGGGACATCTCTCCCAGCGGGATTCCAGACGGACTCAGGAGAGGCACCACCAGGCCTAGGGTCAGGCAGGACCTAGTTAGGGAACTTCTGGTGGGGCTGGCTGTATTTAAATCAGCAGGTCCAGCTGATCTCCACCCCAGGGTGCTGAGGGAACTGGCAGGAGTCATTGCTGGACCCCTGACAGTTTTATGAGCACTCATAGTGCTCTGGTGTGGTGCCAGAGGACTGGAAAAGGGCCAATGTGGTCCTCATTTTCAAAAAAGGGAAGAAGGAGGACCCAGGTAACTATAGGCCCGTTATTACCTTGGTCCTGGGGAAGCTCTTTGAAAAAATTATCCAGGAGTACATCTGCAAGGGACCAGCACAGGGGATTATGCTTAGTGGTAACCAGCATGGGTTCACCGGGTTGCCTTTTACAGCCAGGTCACAAAATCCTTGGACACAGGTGTCACGCTAGACGTAGTCTTTCTGGACTTTAGCAAGGCCTTCAACACTGTCTCTCACCCCATTCTCATTAAAAAATTACGCGACTTTGGTGTTGATGCCTACACAGTCAGATGGGTCACAAATTGGCCAGAGGGCCGCACCCAGAGGGTGGTGGTGGACTGGTCATTTTCAACCTGGAGAGATGTGAGCAGTGGAGTCCCCCAGGGCTTGGTCCTCAGGCCTGTACTATTCAACACCTTTATCAGCGACTTGGACTAGGGGGTGAAAAGCACCTTCTTCAAATGTGAGGATGACACTAAGATGTGGGGAGAGGTGGGCACAACAGAAGAGAGGAACAGGCTACAACTAGATCTGGACAGGTTACAGGGGAGGGTGTATGAGAATAAGATGGGATTCAATACTGACAAGTGCAGGGTACTGCACCTGGGGAGAAAAAGCCAGCAGCATACCTATAGGCTGGGGAACTCCCTTTTCCTCAGCACAGAGACAGAAAGGGATCCTGCAGTCATTATTGATTGCAAGATGAGCATAAGCCACCAATATAGGGACGCGGTCAGTAAAGCTAACCACACATTGTCATGCATCCACAGATGCATCACGAGCACGTCCAAGGAGGTGATCCTCCCCCTCTATGCACCATTGATCAGGCCACAGTTAGAGTACTGTGTCCAGTTCTGGGTACCACACTTCAGGAGGGATGTGGAAAACATTGAGAAAGTCCAGATGAGAGCCACTCGCATGATCCAGGGACAGCAGGGCAGGCCCTATGAAGGGAGGCTACGGGACCTGAACCTGTTCAGCCTCCATAAGAGAAGGCTGAGAGGGGATCTGGTGGCGGTCTATAAACTTACCAGGGGGACCTGCAGGGAACAGGAGAGTCCCTATTCCCCTGAGCACTACCAGGAGTAACTAGGAATAACGGCCACAAGTTGATTGAGAGTAGGTTCAAGCTAGACATCAGGAAGCACTACTTCACGGTCAGGGCGGCTAGGATCTGGAGCCAACTTTCAAGAGAAGTGGTGCTTGCTCCTACCCTGGGGTCTTCAAAAGGATGCTAGATAATCACCTAGCCAGGGTCATTTGACCCCCCCAGTATTTTGTCCAACCCATGGCAGGGGGTCAGACTTGATAGTCCCTTCTGACCCTACCAACTATGAAACTATCACCTAGCTATTTTCGTCTTGGTTGTCTAGGCAGCCTTCTCCCTGCTGATACCCCAAGGAGCAATTTCTTTGGTGTCCATGTCACTTCCATTCTTTCAACATGGCTCAACCATGGTAGTCATTGTACTCCGATTTCCTATGTCAGGGTCGGGGCTCAGTACAATTGATATAACTCATTGGTTCTTACATACAGTTCTTGTGTTATGGGAGCATACTGTGCACCAAAGGTTTTTCTATAACATCTTCCTTTCAAAACAATGTAGTAGTATCTTGTTTGCTTGCGAGAGAACTCAGGTTTGACTGCCATAGTCTATACGTGACCTGATTATAATTTTCATAAAATCATAGAATATTAGGGTTGGAAGGACCTCAGGAGGTCATCTAATCCATCCCCCTACTCAAAGCAGGACCATCTCCAACTACATCATTCCAGCCAGGCCTTTTTTATAGCCTTGACATTTAGCTTTCCTTGGGATGAGTTTGAATGACAGGAGGTTGTGCAATGCAAAGTAGGCTCCATTTTTTACTTCAGTTATGACAGAACCTAAGTACTTGAAGTAGGTCACTTGTTTAAAATTTGTCTCGTTTCCTTGAGGTCCCTGACTTACTGCTGGCCTAGTTACCTGCAGATACCGTGTTTCTATACACATTTACTACTAGTCTGATTTTCTTTACTTCATTTGTTAGTTCAGTATACATAGCTTCTCTGTCATTCATATGTTCACTTATGAGAGATATATTGTCAGCATATGCAAGAACTTTAATGCTCTTCTGTTACCGGGTCTGCAGGATACCACCTGGTTCCTTGGTTATACCTGCCATGACTTTGATCTTATTAAAGGGAGGAAAGAGATGACATATTAGCAGGTACCCGTGGAGGAATAACACTTGACCCATCACGTGATTTTTGGGTGCTTTTATTTTTTATCTTTTACAGTGGCCTGGCCCACAGGCAGTAGCATGTCCGATTTATGTTCCTGAGAGGGTTGCCAGCTTTGCAGTTCTAGAGGTAAGTACCGACCAGTGTCCCACAGCGCTAATTGCTTCACTAGCAACTCACGCAGATGGTGACTTGTCCTGCACCAATTACCGCGAAAAGAGTAGTCCCCGCTATCGGTTTGCTGTGGCTAATAAAATCTTAAAGTGCCGAATTAGCCACCCTGGGTGTGAGCCACCTTTGCCTGGGCTGACTCAATGCCTGCTAATTGCCTTGTTGGTGGCAGAGGCTCACCGCATCTCTTCTCTGCCTCCTGGTGGTTTGTGTAGGCTCATCTCTGAGAGCTCCCCTGCTGTCCACACCGGCATGGCAGGTCCCAGCTGTCTACCCCTTTTCCTCTGGAGCTGTTGCCAGGTTCCCTTCCAGATCCCAACCAAGGACTGACTCGCTATTGTGGGACACCTTGTCCCATTGCTGCCTGGACCTGCAACTTGTTCCCACCTACAACTCACCACTGGTGTCTGGAGACCCGTTGCAGGTATCAGACATCTTTACGGGCCTGGTCCCTTCTTTGCGTCTCAGCTCCACGTTCAGGGGTAGTCTTCTCCTGGGGTCTCAGGCAATCCCTCTCTCCGTCCTCTGTGCCCACAGGCATTTTTCCTGGGGCCTCCTCCTCTTTATATTCCTGGAAGCCAAGCCCCATTGGCGCACCGGTGGCGTGGGGAATCTTCCCCCCTGCCCCCGCCTGGGCATCATGACTGCCAGCTGTGGGGATTTCCCCAAGTAACAGGGCTCCGGTTGGGAACCCTGTTACACACCTCCCCCTCTGGTCTCTTAGT
>NW_017728926.1:27523-37446 GCF_001723895.1 Crocodylus porosus
GTCGGATAGTTTGGCGTGGAGGAGGGGTCACCAAGGAGTCCCAAAAGGAGGGAGCAAATGAGGGAGCAAAAAAAAGAGAACAACAAAAAAAAGAGGTGGGGGGGCAGAACAGAAAAAACCTCTCCTCTGAAACCTCTGCCTGGGTTAGAAGGTAATAAGGTCAGGGTTCAGTACCCGATCTTTCTGCATGTCATTTTCATTGGGTTGTGTCTCCTTGTCAAGGTCGTCTCTGAGGTGGGATAGGAAATCTACATTCTTGTTCCGCCTGCCCGCTCATTGCTCTACTGAAAAACAAAACGGCTGTAAGACCAGAGACCATCTCATAAGTCTTGCGTTATTCCACCTAGCTGTCTGCAACCACCGCAGGGGAGCGTGATCGGTGCCCAACAGATAGTACTGAAAGAGCTCTGCGCCCCACCATATTATCAGGCATTCCATTTTCTATCATGGAATAATGGGATTCTGTTGGATTGAGCTCTCTACTGGCAAATGCCACTGGTCTTTCTGCTCCCTGCTCTTTTTAGAATAGTATAGCTCCCCAGGGCCTGTTTGTAAAAAGGTTTTCTGGAAATCGGGTGTATATAGAACCGGGTGCTGGCACAAGGCTTCTATTAATTGGTTAACGGCCCTGAGCTCTTGAATCCCACAGGAACAGGTTGTGCTGCCCCTTAGTCAACTCTGTCAGTGGTGCTGCCTTTTCTGAAAAGTTGGGGATAAAATGCCGGTAGCAGTTGACAAACCCGTAGTTGCTTCAACGTTCTCAGTAAGGGGTGCTGATTTATGGCAGCCACTTTGTCGATCATCAGCTTTATGACCCTCTGGCCTACCCAGAATCCCAGGTATTGCGTCTCCCTTTTTCCTAGTGCACATATTTTGGGAATGGCGGTGAGCCCCGTCCGCCTGAGACTTTCGGCAGATATTGGAAGGTGTCAACAATGGGCTTCCCAGTGGGGTGAAAAAATAATATCATCTGTGTAGGCTGCTGAGTAGTCCTGGTGTGGGGCAAATGTACTTTCCATTAACCGCTAAAGGAGGTGGCAGTCCTGTTTAGCACAAATGGCATTCTTTTAAATTGGAAGAGGCCCCACAGTGTGCCAAATGCTGTTTTTTGTTTATCTTCCACAACCACTGGGATCTGCTGTACCCTTTGGTGAGATCCAGGGTGGATATATATTGAGCCCGTCCCACTTTCTCTAACATGTCATCAATTTGGGGCATCGGGAAGGCGTCAAACGTGGCAATTTCATTTAGTTTCCGGTAGTCAATGCAAAACAAATTGACCCGTCCTGTTTTGGCACCACCACTATGGGGCTTCTCTAAGTGCTTTTAGACTCTTCAATAATCCCCCGTCTATTCATTTACTCGATTTCGTGATGGCCGGCCACAAGTGGCAAGCCTCCTCCAGCGATCTCTAATTATGGGTCCTTGTGGCGTCACGATATGGTGGTGGACCCCCTAGCCTCTCCTGGTACTTCTCTGAATACATCATGAAATTCGGCAACTAGTGCTCTCATTTCAGCTTGACGGCTTGGATCTAATTGGTAGTCTATCTTTGGTTCCCCGCAAGCCTGTGTCAGGTCCCGGACAGTTGTCCCATTTTCTTTTTCAATCCCATCTACCAGTTTCATTAGCCACCCATCTCCTTGACACCACTTTCATAGCAGGTTGAGGTGATATATTTGCTTTCTCCGTGTCAGTGTCGTTTGCAAAACCTCGTAATTCACAGGCCCTGTGCATCAGGTCACGCAAAAGGAGCCTTGCCACCAGGCCATGATCTTGTGGGTGTTGTCTGGGAGCAATACCACTACCTAGTCCTCTGCCTGAAGTTCCCTTTCGATGGATCGGAAGTCATACCATTGTTTCTGTCTCTCTTGGCACTGGCTAAGGTTTTTTTATGCTATTTCTTGGACCCTTTGCAGACGCTCCCTAAACTCCCCCACCACCCGTGGTTGCAATGAGTCCATCTCAGCTTGCATCTGCTCCTCACATATTAGGTCTAATAGTCCTTGAGGGCTGTGACCGTAGATTAATTTGAATGGGGCCTACCTGGTCAAAGCCTCAGAGGCTTCCCTTATCATGAAGAGTAGTGGGGGTAGCATGGCATCCCATTCCCAGGGGTCCCCCTGAATGCATGCCCTGATCATTCCTTTGAGGGTGTGGTTAAACCACTCCACTAGGCCATCGGTTTGAGGATGATAGACTAAAGTGCACAGCTGTTTAATTTTCAGTACCTGGGGGAAACCCTTTAAAATCTTTGACGTGAAATTTTTCCCTTGGTCCATCAAGATTTCATAGGGTATCCCCACCCAGGCAATCCATCTCAGCAGAGCCTACTATGGCTGAAGCTGTCACTGACCTCAGTGGTACTGCTTCAGGAAATTGGGTGGCATAGTAAACGATCACGAGAATGAATTGATACCCTGTCCTGCTACATGGAAAGGGCCCAGCTATGTCCAGTGCAACTCAATCAATTGGCCACCCAATCAGGGGCATTGGTATCAGCGGAAACCTTGCCAGCTTCACTCCCGTTTTTTTGACGTTCTGGGCATTATGCACAGAACTTCTCTGCCATCTTACCCATGCCGGGCCAGAAGACCCTGTGCTTTAGCCTGGCCTCCATCTTATCTATTTCTAGGTGTCCCCCCCATGGGCAGAGTGTGGGCCACTCGCAGCAAGCTCTCCCAATATTTCTGGGGCACCAGAATCTGGACTCTCTCTCCTCCCTCTTCTTGATCTTCTACCTGGTAAAGAAAGCCTTTTCTTACCTCATATCACGGGTTTTGGAGGTGTCTCTGCGGATCTTCCTTGATTCTGGTGGGCCGGAATTCCAATATATTCCTGAATAAGCATTCCTGACATTGCTTCTGATGAAAGTCCCCTTTTCCTATAACTTGGTCCACATCCACATTTTCCTCCGGATCTCCAAAACAAAGAGCCTGGGGTTTCTTTTCTTCTTCCTTGTGCATCTCCATAATCAGCTGGCAAATAACCTCTTCCAGGTGTGGCCAATCCATGCTCAACAGTATGGGGCAAGGTAACATCTCAGCCAACCCCACAGGAATCTCTTCAGTGCGCCCCAGCACCAAGAGGTTTACCTTCTTCTGTTGATATGTATAGGCAGCACCATGCATACATATTCTGGATACTGGGCTTCCAGGACTCCCTAGATGTGGGGGACACAGTTCCTTATGTATCATCAACTGGGAGCAGCTGGTGTCCACAATCGCAGGTATGACTGTGTCGCCTAGTCTTACTTCCACCACGGGCTTGCTCTTTTGGCCCGGACTTCTGTGCCACCCAAAACTACAATCCATCTTTTGTCATGTGCATCAGCCACAGCGGCTTGGGCCTGGGATGGCCTAGGGCAGAACCAGGACATGTGGCCCTTCTCTCCACAGTAGTAGCAGGTTAGCTCCTGGGAAGACCCTGCACATCCCTCTCTGCGTGCTCTCTCCATGTCGCGGCGGTGCAGTGATGGTCTGTCATGGAGTCAGATCAGGGCCACCGGCTTGGTACCCCTTTTCCTCTGAAGCCACTGCCAAGTTCCCTTCCGGATCCCAACCAGGAACCAACTCCCTATTGTGGGACACCTCATCCCGTTGCTGCCCAGACCTGCAACTTCTTCCCACCTACAACTCATTGCTGGCATCTGGTAGCTGCACAGTCCCTTCTTTGCATCTCAGCTCCATGTTTAGGGGTAGCCTTCCCCTGGGGTCTTGGGCAATCCCTCTCTCCATCCTCTCAGTGCCCACAGGTGTTTTTCCCAGGGCCTTGTCCTCCTTATATTTCTGGAAGCCGAGCCCCATTGGTTCACCAGGGGCGTGGGGAATCTCCCCCCCGGGCATCATGACTGCCAGCTACGGGGATTTCCCCAAGTAACAGGGCTCTGGTCAGGAACCCTGTTACACTCTCCATTCAGGTGAACTCCTTCCCTTAAACTGTGCTCCTTGTTACTTTTTCCAGTGCCAGGTTAAATTGGATCACAGACAAACCATCCTCTCTGTTTCAATCCAGTTCTAAGTGGGAAGGGGTCCGATTTGCTTTCATAGGTTCTAATTCTGTTTCTTGATTCACGCATGAAAACTTTAATGAGATCAACTAGTTTGCTGGGAAATCCTAATGCAACTAATGTGGGCTACAGACTTTCTCTGCGTAGACTATCATAGGCCTTCTGGAAGTCAATGAACAGAAAGTGTACGTACACTTTGATTATATTCCTTTTTCAACTATTTGTCCCAGTGACACAATTTGGTAAGATAAATAAAAACCAAGTAGAATTTTGTTTCTTTGCAGATACCTTGTATTCTATTGAAATGAAGCACCAGAACATAATCTGAAATAACTGATTTTCCTCTTAAGGCCTTATAAATAGCAGCTCTGTAGAAGGTTAGAAAGCATTTGCACTTAACAGTATGCAGTTCTCTTCTATGCCCTGTGAATCAAGTGCAGGTGATGGCCTGGAGGATGCTCTCCAATTTGATTTTGAATGGCAAACTCTTCTTTCTGGTTTGGCTTACATTCACATGGCAACACGTGTCAGACCTACAGGTTTAATGGGCAAGTGTGCTGAGGTTTACAGTCATTGGAAAGATTTTAGTTTTTGCCTGGCAACTGATGTGGTACACTCATGGGCAGGAGTACTGTCACATGAGTAGCAGGCATAGCATACAACTGAAGTACTATGTTATCCCTTGGAGCAGACTTTAATATGGATAGAGGCACCATAATTCTTAATGCTAGAGCATTTGTGCGAGTTTGTGGCCTGAGCAGTAATCCCTTCTTGAAACACTGGAAAGGAGTGAATATGCTTGCCTTCAGTCTGAATGATAGTAAGGGAAGCCCTTGGACTTGAATGCCACATCTGTGCTGTTACAACTGTATCACTCACAAATCCCAATGACAGTACAATTCAAAGGTTGCAGGAAAGAACCCAGCTCCTAATCTAAACCCTTAAAGCCAAGGGCTAAATATTGGCATTACTGCTGTATAACCTTTAACCCTGCAGAACAGGTACATAGTGTGGGACTGGTCCATAGGACAAGTAAATGGAACCCAGCTGGTCCCACCAGCCAGATTAGGCCCACAGCCCCTCCCAACCAATGCTGGATCCAGCACATGTGGCAGCCACTCTAACCAGCATCCCAGACTCTTCACTGCCAGCATAGGAACAAGCCACAGTGCTAGGCCTCCTACATTTTTGTTGGGCCCCAGTGCTGTTACTCTTGCCCAGGTGCTTGGCAGCCAAACCAACAAGAGTCACAACACTGGAGCCACAGCAGCACTGCAGCTTCTTTCCACAGCTGCAGCAAGGCAGCTGGGTGACAGTTGCAGTGCTGGAGCCCCAGCAGCATCATGGTTTCTTCTTACAACAGCAGCCAAGCTTCTGGGTGAAAGCTACAGCACTGGAGCCCCAGCAGCACCTCAGGAAGAAACCCAATATCTCAAGAGTTTGGCTGCTGCTGCAGGAACAAGCTACAGTGCTAGGCTTTATCCCATGGTACTGCCGAGGTTCCAGCTCCACAGTTCTCACTCAGGCACTTGGCTGTCACTGCAGGAACACACCCTGGTGCTGGTTGGGCTTCAGCACCGCAGTTCTTACCCACACACTTGGCTGCTGCTATGGGAAGCAGAGTTGGGGCAACTCTGCAGGCTGAGTGGCCTGGCTCTCACAGGCCAGATGTGGCCTGCAGGACGTATATTTGACACCCCTGAAAAAATCCCTGTTTGTTTTGAATGCATCTTCTTAGTTACTGAATATCATTTTAAAAAGTGTCACAGCCTTAGTTCTATTGGACTATTTCATTGTCCAAACATGGCCATAAATGTTTCCATTTGCATTTATCAAGATGTCACAAGAATTTGTCCACAACTATTTGCTATGAAGTTAGGTTCTGGAACTGAATCTAAGTGGTAAAATAAATTCTTGCAAAGTTCACAATCAAAACAATGAAGAAACATGCATATGCAAGTAGCAATTCATTCTTGAACAGGGTTACTACATTTTTATTTGAACAAGCAAGCTTCAAAGCACATGGATAAGTTCTGTTAAAGTTGTTTTTTTCCCCTATTCACAGCTATTTACCTCTTTCTCATGGAGTCATGAGTTAACAGACACATCTGTGTCTGTTTCCTTATGAACAAAACCCATTGGTTTATGAATTACTCCAGTTCACATCAATACTTTATGAAAGGCATTTGCCTCACAATGAGATTGTATACAAGATACAGCTTGCTTTCTGGTTGTTTCCAGGAAGGGAGGTAAGTACCTGAGGACTTTCTTCTCCTGTTCACCAATTACACCTGTGTATTAATCTTTCAGTATAAGTGGAGACTTCACTTGGTCAGACACCTCCTTCCCCATTAGCGTTTCAATAATAGCCAAGCCAAACTCAAAACTGGTGCCTGGACCACGACTGGTAAGAATGTTCCCATCCTTCTCAACCCGGTTTTCAGAGTACTTGTAGTGTTCTGGAGAGGAAGAAAAGGTTCACACAGAACTAATGCAGCAATTTTACAACATTTTACAAACATACCATAAGGGTTAGGGTGCTATCAACCCAAACATTTTAAAAGTCACACGTCATGGCCCTGAAAGTCATGAGACTTTCTAGAAAGGGCTGGTAATGGGGTTTCTTAAAAGTCTGTTTCTTGAAATTTTTGAAGTGTGTGCAGTTGTTTTCACCTTTTTCCCCCCACCTCTCTCATAAGTGAGAGAAATGTGGGTCTGGTTTGGTTTTGTTTAATGAAGACCAAGAGTCTTTTTTAATCTACAGCAGCCCACAGTAGTTCGTGCTTTAAAAATCACAGGGCGGGGGACCCCTGTGGTTGCCCCAGCAACCCACACCTGTCCTTCTTTAGGAGCAGGCACTTCAGTGCCCTGCGACACCATAAAACATCACAATAAAAGGTCTGGACAGCTGGCAAAAGAGCACTGCAACTAATAGTTCATCGACTTCAGGTGGTTGAAGCCTATCTCCCTCTAGTGAAAGTTCTGCAGTATTGCACCACACCACTCAAAATTGCTGAAGATCAGCCATATAAAAGGCTAAACATGTCACAGTAATTTCCACTGCTGGCTGAGCAATGTCCTTGAAAAAATGGAAAGTTCACAAAAAGTGTGTGTCATTTCCTGCCCCCCACACCTACTTTGTAATGCTGAGCAGCCCTGATATGTCGGTGCCCTGCCTATGCTATTGCCCCTCACTCCCAAGCCACAGCTCCCCAGCCCTGCTGATGCCCCTTACTCCCTACTCGCAGCCCCCTGCCCTGCCAAAGGGGGGCCCCAGCTGCCCAGCGGTGGCTGCTGTGGCCAGAGCAGAGCACAGAGCCTGGCTCCCCCTCCCCCACGGGCAGCAAGACTGGAGCAGAGCCCAAGGTGGGGGGGCAGGTACAAACTGCCCCACTGCAGGACTGTCCCACTGCCCTCCCCGCTCAGGGCCACTGCAGCCTGGGAGGCAGGTCCCCTGCCCACCTGGCAGCAGCTGTTGGCTACAAAGGACCAACTCACAGGATCATCATAAATTCTAGTTTATTAGACACCATGCCACCCACATCCAGAGTGGGATTTGGTTAGAGAATTCCTGCAAAAAGCTGGGCTGCCGAGGGATTGGAAACCAACAGGCTTAGAGTCAGGAACATATAGAACTCACCCAAGGGGGTAGACATATCCCAGGGAAGATATTTGGTTATAGAACTCCTGCGGGGCAGGGGCAGTCAGTCGGCCAGCTGAGGGTTTGGAAACCGACAGGCTCAGAGCGTGTTTAGGAAAATGTCCTAACTCAGGAAGAAGTCCCCCAAGCTTGGAGATGGGGACCATGAAGTTAAGAGAGTACAGAGGGAGGAAATTTCCCCTCTCCATAAGAGCTTGAGGGGTGGTCCTAGCCCATGGAGGGAGGATGTGTGCCCCCCAGGCTTTTCCATAGGGGACATCAAGGTTCAATTTGAAAATTTTGGCCTTTGTGAAAAACCCTTGGCTCAAAGGCAACAGAGTGCTCTGGTTTAGCTACTGTGGCATGCTGTAAGAATAGCAACAGAGGAAAAAGCTCAGAAAGCCTCAGAAACTGAGGAAAAGGAAGAGCAGATCCAAGTTCTAAAGGACAAATGTGCTCAGTTAGAAACAAGCAATCAAACCCTAAAAGGACTGTCTCGGAATTTGGAAAAAGAAAAATTGGAGGAAAGTAAATCAACATAACACCCAACAACAGGAATCCTTGGGCAAGGAAAAGGCTAGCTGAGAAACCTTACAAAAAAACTGGTAAAGACCATGACTAAACATCAAGCCAAAAGAGGAGCCAAAGTAAACCGTGGCCCCTGTCTGAGCACCATTAAATCGCTTAAAGCGAGAACTCCAGGAGCACACCTTGCAAGTAGCAGCTGGCATCTGGGGACATCAAGCCTGGGATCAAGACATTCCCTTCAACCTGGGAGAGATTTGGGGTGGGGAAAATATAGGCAGACCCAAAGGACACAATGGATCCTTCCCCTGAAGACCTCAAGTCCCAGAAGGAGAGCATGCTGGTGCCAGAGGCGAGTACAATTATATGAACCTCAGTCACCCAGGATGCAGAGGAAAATGACGTACGTGACAATATCCCTTAGTGGAGCTGATCTAACTGCTCTGGGCAAGACTTTGGGATCTACTAATGTCAGAAACCTGGGGCAGTGGCTGCAGAAATCTTTAGATGTAGTGGCATATGAAACCCTGAGTGTCTGGGAATGGTACCACTTAAATGACATCATTATTTGTGCTGGGTTCCTTTAGGCAAAACTTAGAAGGCTAAGCAGCAGCTGGCTGCACGGGGAGAAGGAAATGCTCTTACAAGAGATTTAATCTTTCTTGACATTGTTTTAATATGGACAGACAGTGGTCTCTGGATACGACTCTTCCCCTTTGTTATAGCTAGTTCAATACTAGGCCTGAACCCACCAGTTCCCAATGTCTGCTGGCAGAAGTCACTGAAGGCTTTAAGACATTTCCTCAGCACATCCAACTGAATTTTGCATTCTATGCAAGAATATATTATGCTGCTTCAAAGCTGCTAGGTAATCACACAGAAGTTTCTCTGTTTTCTTAAAGAAAAACACAACTAAGTCACACTGTACCCCACAGAATTTCTGGCCATGGGATCTGGAGAAGAAATTCTCATCCTTGTATTATACTTACCTCCATTCATCATTTTATCTTTAGCCAGAGGATGTGTAGTAACTTTGCTCCCAAACCCTATTCCATGCGCCAGAAGGGCAGTTGGACCTGCAAGAATTACACTAGTCATAAATTCAGTTCCACTGCAGACAAATACTTTAAAAAACAAATAAACAAGAAAACCCCCAAACATGCAAGCACTGGGCCATTACTGGGTTCAAAAAAGATCCAACATAGACATAGATCCCAGGATTCCACTTCTACCTGAATTCTGCTGCTATGAAATGGGTAAACTAGACAGTAAAAAAGGTCTTACTACATATCTGTAGTATCCCATATTTCATTAAATCAAGGCCCTACACGGAAAACTTCCATTAAAGAAGAGAAGATTTAATAAGTGCCTTTTGGTTCTGGATTTCTCTGAATAAGAGTCTATGATTTGCAGATTAAGAGATCACAGTATTCAACTGTGAAGTTAAGACTGTTGTCTTAAAAATGGGAACGGAGAGAGAGGCAGAAAATTAAGCTGATCACGGTTTTGGTAAGTATTTCTTGCCTTGGTAACCCTAGATCTGCTATCAGTATATAATTTAAAATATTCTTTAGGTAAAACCTTGCATGTTTGAGCCGCTTAAGTGTAGAGTACCCAAGGAGGGCTGATCATTTGGATACTAATGTATGGTCTTTTAACCAAATACCTTCAAGTCAGCCGGCCCTGATAATCTGCACCCCAGGGTACTCAAGGAGCTGGCGAGCGTCATAGCCCAGCCCCTGGCACGGA
>NW_017728926.1:38696-42173 GCF_001723895.1 Crocodylus porosus
AAATTAGATGCTTATCTTGCTGGGATCCTATGACCCCAGCTGACTTCCTGCCCTTTGGGCAGGGGGCTGGACTCGATCTCCCGAAGTCCCTTCCAGCCCTAATGTCTATGAAAGCTATGAAATGAAATCTATGAAATCAAATGATGAGCCAGCAACTGGAAGTTTTTATTTGTAGTAAGTCTTTTTGTGGACAAAGATGGCATTTCCCACTTGAACTGAATTGAGGAAGAAGCATTCTAAGAAGTGTGATAACAAGTAATGCAGAAAAACCCTTGTGGGAATTCCAGAAATTTTTGAAGACAAAATTTGCTGAGGTTACCAATGTCTATTTATTGTTTATTAGACTCATTTATGGGTCACTTCTAAGAGAAAGAACTTCTGTTTCACTACTACTAGTTGTAACTATTTGCATAATAAATCACTAAGTAAATGGCTCTTTGTAAACAAAATTCACTGCTCTATATGGGCTATTCAGAGCTTATATTATTAATTGTGTTTTAGCACAAACAAGAAGAGAAACAGAAATTCACATCTTCCTCGCTACAACACAAAAAATCCTCACGGTGATTGGACTAAGCCCTCTGATAGATGTTGTGATAGCCAGGGAAATAAAATCCTGCCTTTCCACAACATGCCAAGTGAAACAAAAGGCATGTTGGAAGTAGAAGTGAAAGGCACAGTGAAAGTAAACTCTACTGGGTATATTTACTTAAGGACATTCTAATATATAGACTTCCATTAAGGAGGGCCGAACAGATCTCAGGGGATCATCAGCTCCCCCTTCCCACACTGCTCCAGTCATACATACTCTGATCAAAACCTCTACTGAACAAGGTCCCACCACATGCCTTGGTGGGTTGGTCTTATGGTCCACACCCCTTAGTGTAACTATTGTCCTAACAACCAACCGAAATCCTTCCTGCTGCAAATTCAAGCTAATTTTTGTTATTCTCCCAGCAGCCACATAGAACAACTAATCACATCTTTTTTATGATACCTGGTCACTCCTCTGCATCCAGTCTTAGTTGTAAGAGAAACAAACCCCATTCCTTCAGCCCTTCTCCCAGGTCATTTTTTAGACTTCCTATTGTTGTAGTCAAACAGGAGAGAGTCTACTGGAGAACAATATCCATCTTGTAGTGTGGAGCCAAAACTGAACAGCACTTCCTAGGCCTCACCAGTGTCAAACAGAGCAAAGTAACTACTTCCTGTATTACCCATGATATTCCTGTTAATGCATTCCGAGATCAGATTTGCGTTCTGGCAACAGCACTGCACAGCTGATTCCATGTAAGTTGTGACCCACTATCCTAGTCCTTGTTTGATTTCTTCCTCCTCAGTGTAGTACCTGAAATTCATCCTGCTGGATTTCAGGCCATTCTGAATTCTAATCTGGCCTTCCAAAGTGCTGCTGCCCCTTCCCAGTTTGGTGTCGGCTACACAGGCAGTCCTCGACTTACAACACTTCACACTTCCATTTATAAATTGGCACTGTTTCAACTTTATGTTGTCAGTTTCAACTTTACAAATCTGATGTGATGCCACGTCAGCAAACAGGTTTGCTGTGTCACTCATCTCCCTGGAGAACATCTGTCCAAACTTCCTTGGACACTTTCTTTAACAAAGCAGACAAGACTCCAGAAAAACCTGCAGCCAAGACTCCTGAGAAGACTCCAGCCAAGAACTCTTCAAAAAGTCCAACCAAGAGCCTTTTAAAAGTCCAGCAAAGTCACCTCAAAGAAATCCTTCCAAATCAATGTAGCTATATGACTCATCGATAAAATTGACGGAGTAAAAAGTTCTAGGGTATTTTTGGTGAAAATAGGGTATTGGGCCTTGACTCAGGAACCGATCCCCCATTTATAACATAGTTTCTTACAAGAAAAAAAATTGGTTCCAAGTTACAATGTTTGGACTTAAGATACAGTTTTCAGGAACCAATTGCGTCGTAAGTCTAAGGACTGCCTGTACTGTTTATTGGCAAAATGTCCATTTCATTATTTGAGCATTAATACAAATATGAACTGGAACCAGATCCTGGACAAACTGCACTTGAAATGACCTCTCATTTTGATAGAGATCAATAACTAGTCTAAATTAACTTGAATTCATTTGTACCCAGACTATGGTGATTTTGTGTCTAGATTTTTCTTCTTCTGCTTGCTTATGAGAATGTCCTGTGACAATTTAACCTTCCTTCTGAAGCTAAAGGGCAAGAGCCCCATGTTTACATTATACCCAAGAAAGCTATTGTGACTATGTCCTGCCAGCAGAATGCATCCTGGCAGAGATAATGCTATGATAAGCAGATACTTTATAGAAC
Organism: Crocodylus porosus; assembly: GCF_001723895.1. Taxonomy (NCBI): domain Eukaryota; kingdom Metazoa; phylum Chordata; order Crocodylia; family Crocodylidae; genus Crocodylus; species Crocodylus porosus. The sequence continues at coordinate 41,020 of NW_017728926.1, forward strand.
CTCCTAGCACATTACATTTACACCCTGTATTTTAGAGCAGCTTAAATTTTGAAGAGACCAGCACAGATATAAAAACCACTGACACCTTGCAAGATCAGTGTCACAGTGGTTTACAGAGCTGCTCGTTTCTGCTAGATCGGTGGGCATTTGAATTTCTTTTATTATTAAGTAGCTGAGTGACAGAGATTTGTAAGAGGCACCTGTCCAGACAACACTTTAATGCAATGCAAGATATTTCATCACCTGCACAAATGGCAGCAATCAAGCCTTTCCTCATCTCCTGGTCCTTCAGAATGTCTTTAACAGCAGAAGACTGCATAAAAGAAACCGTATCAATCACCTTACATAATGATTTATTTTAACATAACAAGTCAAGATATATTTTTACAGTAGAAAATTTAAGTCAAGGAATGAGAAATAAAAATCAGGAACTTCAGTCCTTCTGTCTTTTAAAATCCGTTTGCTATATGTTATAAGAAGTTGTAAATGTAGAACCTTCAAAAGCAACATGAGATAACAATTAGAAGGGATATTTACCTCCTATTTCACAGCTGAAACCAATGTCTAACTGTCACGGAGTGGGACCTGGGAGTGGCCGTGAAGCTCCCTAGCATCCCCTGCCGTGTCAATTAAGGTGATCCAGCACCCTCGACTGGCCCGCCACGTCTTTGATCTTATGAGTTCAGTTATGGGAGGCTGCCTACTTGCACTTTTGACACTGCGCCGATGTTACCTCCGTTCCTAGTGGGGTGCTCTCACCCCCAGCCTTATGGGCAACGCGTGCCTCCTGCCTCCCCTTCAGCATGCCCCAAGCCTCGCAGCTGTTCCCGGATGTTCTTGGGTCCTTGCCTTTCGGTGCCCCTCTCTGGCGCCCCATGGCTTATCTCACACCCGGCGCCCCTTCTCTGGCACCCCTGCGCTTGCTGGCCCTCTCGGGCCCGCTGGCAATACTCTTCCAGTCGGGCTCAGGCCGCCTGAACCTTACCTGGCCCCCTTGACCCTTCGGGGTCCTCTCTAGTCCACACCCCACTGGGTGTCTGACAGTTACTTGCGCCCCCTCTCTGGGGCCTGTCGTGCCTCTTGCGCTGCAAGCCCTCTCGAGCTGGGGCCTCAACCCCTATACATCGAGCGCCTCTACGGCGCTCGCTCGCCGT
>NW_017728926.1:42468-47041 GCF_001723895.1 Crocodylus porosus
CTCCGGGGCTTCCCACTGCCCCCTATCCAAGCTGCGCCCTTTACGGCACCAGGACCCCTTCCCACGCTACTGCGGGGTCCCTCTGAGGCCTCCTCCGCCCCTTATAGCCTCTCCCAGTCTACCGGCATAACCATAACAAAGTCATGAGCCAAGCAGCTGCAACACAAACAAGAAGCCTACCGGCTTATAACACAACACTCACTCGGCTTCTTAGTCACAGTCTCTTATAGGGTTCATGTGCCCACATCATTGCAGCCGGTCCGGGTGGTCAGGCTGCAACCATTGACTCGGGCTGCTCAGCTTCCCCGCAGAGCTCCTGCGGCGGCCAGAAGGGAACTGCTACTCTGGCTCCAGCCTGGGCTATTTATTAAGGCCCGGCCCTGCCCCCTTCAGGTCACCTGACCTGCCTGGTTGCCCCAACAACCGGCACCCAGGCAGCCTTAAAGTGTAGCAGCTACCCTTATTTCCTCCAAGACACAGGGCACCCAAGTGCCCTGTGACACTAACCTACAGAGGCCATGGTAAGATTAAAAAAAGCCAGACAGGAGACAAGTTTCTTAGACTTTACCCCAATGAATCTAATACTAGGCACTGTCAGAAAAAGAATAGCAAATTGAATGGACATCAGGTTTAATTCAGTCACCTATTTCCCAAGTACTTACAGCTTCAATCTACTTTACACTTTGTTGCATTAAATCTTTGTTTACCAATTATTTCATCTCCATACCATAAGAATCCAAAGCACCTCCTTATTTTCAGAGTTATTAGGGCCAGGCTGCTTAAGAGTTCATTAGCTTTCACAGGTCCAGAAAATTGGCAGCAGAGGACAAATGGTCATCAGTGCAACCACCCTCCCTCCTACCAAATTCCCAAGCCCAAAAGGTGCCCCACACCCTCAGACAGGTCCACACCCCCTACCTCGCACTTCTGAATTAGGGACTGGGCCACACTGTCTTTTCCCCCTGCAGGGCCTGTTTGGGGCCAAGCCATGCCTCCTTTTCTCCCCCACAGTGCCAGGTTGGAGCTGGGCTGTGGTCACTTCCCCTGCAGGGCCAGGTTGGGGCTGGGCCATGCCCCATTCCTCCCCCTACCCCCATGGGACCAGGTCTGGCTCCTTTCCTTTGCAGGGCCAGGTTATGGCTGGCCTGCCCCCAACCATTCTGCCTAGTCAGATGGGGCCCGCTACTCCTGCCCCAGGAGCCAGATCAAGACCGCCAGCTGGATTCAGCCCACCTGCCAAAAAGGTTGGGCACTACTGCTCTAACATATTTAACTAAATTTGCAGAAGTAGAAGATAAAAATAATCATCACTGAAAGAATTAAGAGCATTCTGGCAGACTTGGTATTGCTGAAGAGAAGTCTTTTACCTCTGACAAGTTCTGAGCTCCTAGATTACCTCCTGGTAGGACCACCACATCATAAGGCCCCTACAGAAACACCATTCTGTTAGTGTGAGATCAAAATTGTTCATGGAAAAGACCTACCTTGGTAGTGGCGAGAATATACTGTAATAAGTAACAGATAAATCCTAATCTCTCTAGGCAACTTCCAAAACATTTACTTAATGAAGTGCCTCATTGGGGTTTGGGAAAGGAGAAAGACCAGAGTATTAGAGACACTTGTTCCAAAGCAACCTCTTCCAACAAGAAGTCTGAGTGTGGGTGAGCTCAGTACCCCAGAGTGTGAATGTCAGTGCTTCACTGTGATTACAAGAGCTGTGCTGCAAAAGCTCCTGACACAGCCCTGTTACTGTGCTTCCTTCCTAAGCAGGGCCTCTCTGTTTATACAAGTCATCCTATTTTCTCAGAATGTCTGGGTAACACCTTAAAATAAAAGTCTGAGTTGATTTTGTAAAATATTTTAAGTGTCTGAATGGAGCGTGACAAGTTGTGCAAAACTTTAGTATTTTCTTGAAAAAAATATATATATTTTCTAGGCAGACAGATAGATAGATATATAGGCTGACAGATTTCTACAAAAATTGCAGGACACATCTTTCAGCATGTGACGCTGCTGCTGCAAGGAGTGAGTTAACACATTAATGAAGGAAAATAAATATAATTCTAAGTTGTTGTGAACCACAAAAGGCCAGTGTTAAGCAACATGCCAAATCAACAGGACAAACCTCTTTTCTGGCATCTTCCAGACTGGTGTCAGGACAAACAAAGACATCTCGGCTGCACTGCACTGGCTCTTTTCCTGTTAGGCCTGCAACTGTGACCTTGATCTATCAGAAATAGAGACAACATTAGGACTCAGGAAAATTGCCTGCTTTAGAAAGTCGCAGGGGTCAGTTACATAGTATTCACAGGTATGTTTTAGTTAAGAGGTCATTTAAAGCAAGTGAAAGTGGAATCTGTGAAGACAAACTCACTCCAGAAGTCTCCCTCCAATAAAAGCAACATTCAGGGAGAAACATCTGTGGTGATACTGTGTTTCATAGTGTGGAAGGTCAAACAGTAACTCACCATTTGAACAACCTAGTCAGGAACCATTTCAACCCAGAGCCTTTTACATTCCAGAAGAGTCAGACTAAGTAAATCTGTTAAAGGATTCATCATCCACTGGCAGGCTTTGCTCATGTTCTTCTGGATGCTTGCCCTAACTGTATATAGAACATTACTCAGTTTCTTCTTTTTTACTCTTTGGTACTTTGTCAAAGTGCCCTAGACATGCATGGTACCTCACAGGTAACAAAGATAAGGAACACCGCATGGGCTGCTTGAAGACTGATTCAAGAGCAGAACAGCTTTGATTTCAAAGGGACCCCAAGGGATTCTAGTGGTTGGCATACTCACTCCAGCCCTTCTCATAAGATCAGTGGGGATAACAGTTTCCATCTCCTCCGCTCCTTTAGCCAGAATCACTAAGGCTCTTTTTGCTGACATGTTTTGTTGACACTAAGATGCTCTACTTTCCACAGTGTCCCAGTGCTGCACTGAAGCCTCCAGCATGCAAGGACCGATACTCTGCTTAGGCAAGACAAAGGAGAGACCATTAGAAATTGAACTGCCCAGATAGATTTCTCCTAAACTCAGACATCACCATACAACATGCACTAGTTCCTCTGCCCATGCTGTACCACAAGAAATGTAGAGGAAGGCTCTGGACTGCTGTGCTGGAAACATAATAAGGGGACCTTCCTAACAGTACTTGTGTTCAAAGTTCTCTCTTAGCCAAATCATCCTTACAGTCCAACCACAAAGTGCATCACAGGGTAACAAAGTGTGGCATCTCTGTCTCATTTTTCATATAATCTACTACAGCTTCTAAACTGTGCTGATAGGGAAGATTCAGAACAGTGTTTAATTAGGCAACTATAACCTAATTTGATAAAGGAAAAGTTGAGACACCAAGGACTTAAGTAGCTTGCGTGGCAGGACACAGGGCATCAGTGCAGAGCTGGGAAGAAATCTTGGACTAATCACAATTTTACATGACAGCCATTTACCAGCATAAATGTTTAAATAGACATAAGGCTGGTTATCAGACTGCACACCCACAGAGAGAGACTGATGATGACGACTCCTACCTGAGGTCAGTTACACTGTTAAGTGGGTTTAATTGAGTGTTCAGCTCATCTTTGAAGCTTCATTTCCTGACAGTAGTCTGCAGGAGTTTCCTGTGAGTTGTCATGACCAAGTGTCACCAAATGTTTGATTAATAGATTTTCTGGTATTTCCCAGTCTAATGGGGGAGGGGAAGGTGCATATCTGCCCTAAAGTGACTGAACAGAACAAACTGGGGGTAAGATTTTTTTACAAAAACCAGGCTCCTAAGTGGATGGCTAGATTCTTGAGAGCAATTGGTCTTGCACCTACCTTACACCTCACATGCATGTAGTAAAAGTATTTAGTAGGGTCAAGTTTCTGATAATATCACACACACACAAAAATCACTTCAAAATGGCAACAATGATGACCAGTGCATAAGGACTCATTTCATAACTTGCACAACCTCCTAGCAGGAGGTTGTTTGTTTTTTCCCCCCAGTAGAGGGAATTTCCATCCCAACATGCACATAACTGGGGGGGTTCTTTATCAAGAATAGGATTCCTTCAGTTTAATTTTAATACACTCTTCTTCGCTCTCTTTCTGCTCTGCATTGGCAAATAATCAGCAGGAAGCAAGCTATTTTTTTCCCTTGTGTGTTCATTCCCAGCCAGAACAACTGCCTTTTCTACTCTACCCTGGACTGAAATTACCATGCAATAAACCATTAATTTTAAAAAGATACACCTTACATCATTAGAATCATGGAAAAGGTGAGCTAGAAGGGACCTCACGAGGGCTCAAGGCAGGATCATCCCTGATTAAACCATCCCAGGCAAACATCAGTCCAACCTGCTCCTGAAAATTTCCAGGGATGAAGATTCCCAAACTTTCCTGGGTAGCCTCTTCCAATTTTGACAACCCTAGTAGTCAGAACGTTTTTCCTAATCACAAACCTAAATTTCTTCTACTGTATTTTATGAATGTTGTCCCTCTAATCCTGTCCCTTCAGGAATTTGACTGGTATCAAATACCGCCCCACCCCCATCTTCTCTTCTCCAGACTAAGTAACTCTAGCTCTT
>NW_017728926.1:47846-52414 GCF_001723895.1 Crocodylus porosus
CGCCGCCTCGCCTCCAGGCCCGCCCAAGCTGCAAGTCCCCGGCAAGCCCGTCCGTGGGCAGCGCAGGTGCCCCTCCTCCCCGCGACAACTCATGCGGGGTCGCACTTGCCTGCCGCCGCCCGCCCAACCCGGACCCCGCCGCGACCTGCTCTAGCCCTGCAGGGCGCCGGCCCCACGGCCCGCTCCCTCCGCCGGCGCCCTGTTCTGCGGAGCAGGGAGAGCTGCGCGCTACCCGCGCCGCCCACGCAGGGGTCTCACTCGGGCGCGCAGGCCCCGGCCCAGCCGCGCTGCTGCCAAGGGCGGACCTGCTGGATCTCTGTCCGCTGCTCACAATCCGCCCACACGTCTCCTCGCTGACTGGTCAGCAGGGCTCGCGGGGGGGCGGCACGGGGCAGGCGCGCGCCAAGCGTCCCAGCGCGCTGCGCCTGGAGGCGGCGGGGGAGGCTCGCGGAGGCGAAACGCCCAACGCCAACGTACTTCCACAACGCCACTTCCGAAGACCGGGGGCGGAGAGAGACATCTGGGGCCGCTAGGCCCCGCCCATGGCGCGCAGAGCCAATGGCGGTGCGGGAAGGTTCCGCCCACCCCTGCGTGGGGGGCTGTGGCTAGCGCTGCTCCGGCTCTCCAGCGCTGGGGAGGGGCGGAGGCCTGGTCTGGGCGGGCGGCCCGCGCAGGCGGCTGGGTCTGTGAGAGTGGCACGTGGCCTGTAGCGAGGTCCCCTGCACTGGTGGCGTCACTGCGGCGCGAGGGCTATGCTGGGGCCCACAGAATGTCACTCCGACATTTCGATCAGCGCTGACTTAACCAGAGCCCGGCTCTGACGTGCGTGCCCTTTTCTGCGCAGGAAAACGAAGCCCCAGGACGGGCAAGTTTAAAATAGAGTTAGGGACTGTTAACTTCTATCCTGATCAGGGACAGATCTAGGAGGTTTACACTAGTGCACTTGCAGCATACTTCTCCCCCACCCCTTTTTTTTTTCTTCTTGTTTTTAATTCCACCCAGTTTAAAACCAACTGTTCCAACAGTGGCAGCAGCATTTCCAGTCAGGCTGTGCTAAGGCAGTCAGCTCACTCCATGGCCCATTATAATATATTGATTCTATGGGATCCCCTCTAAACTCTTCATGCCACAGGTGTTAATGTCTCTCTGTTCTTTTCCAAGCTATCCTCTGTTAAGCAATTCTGCTATGTCAGCTGCTCCTGAAGCTCCTATTTCACTGCCCTACAGATTCTTGTTAAGTCATTCCAAAGAAATTGTACATGTTTTTGCTTCATACAGCCCTAGGCCCCAGCACTGTTTCCATATTATTTCCAGTTTTCCACACTTTCCAGTTTATTTTAATAAAAGAAAAATGTGTTGCTTCTTATGTGAAGGTGCACCTCACCATCTGCACTTCCTTTTTAAAAATCTTAGATCTGCCCATGCCTGATTCCCCCTACTCCTGCAGCAGGACAGTTCTGTGGGACTTCCCAGTTTACCTTGTCCAGCTACAACTCTCACAGCCAAGTCTTGCCCTGAGTAACTTAACTATTGCAGGTACAATAGTGAGCAACGTCCTTCCTCGCCTGAAGTCAGTTTTTGAGAGATGTCAGATACCAGGAAACTGCCTGAAGGATTAAACACTCTGTTCATATTAGTGGGAACATCTACCTAATTCCCTAAACTGCCTTAAAAAAATCTCAGGAATGAACTTCACTATTATGCATTTACACCTGACTTGCCATTTAAAAACAAGCTAAAATTAAACAGGCTTGACTATAAATATTTATTTGTTTATTTACATTCATAATACAATGTTGTGCTTCGGTGGAGCACTAATGGATATCTTGCACAGAGCAATAACAGATATTTTGCAATCAAAGGTTCAGCTGTTCTTTCTTAATATAACAGCATTATTTGAGGGGCACACTAAATGACATCTCGAAATTTAAAAATAAAGTAATTCCCCTTCATTATATTTATATTAACTTGAATGCTTGTTACGCATACAGCACATGAAGTGCCAAAAAACTGACCATGGAAAGCAAAAAAATGTGTTTCAACTAAAAAACATTTATCAGAACATCAACAGATGGATATTACCTCTTTTCATAAAACACTTCCACCTCATTTAAGTGCTGAGGAAGATAACTGTTTTGGTTAACGCACTGCATAGTCAAGAAACTTTGAAGCTTTGCCAAGATTTGAGACTTTGACATCTATAGAGTTTCTGATAGACCTTCAGCAAGTCTCATAGACTTGAATTCAGGAAAGCACTTATGTATATTTGTTACATAGAGATTATACATGCTGCTGAATTATGGCTTTGTTTTCTTTGTGCTTGTGTTCTCATATGTAACTTGGGGTAATGAGGAGGAAGGAAGCATAGCTTGTCTTATCCACATATGCTGATTTCATTTGGAGTTAGTGCCTGCTTTGAAGAATTTAGCAGGCCAGATTGTTAAGACTCCTGTTGCTTTCTAGCTTTTCATATCACATTTTCCCACTTTGTGTCCCTGGCCTCATCTAGAGCTTCTAGACTCCTACTGCTTTAGAAATTGTAGTTTCTATGGAACAGATTTAAAAAAAATGTTAGATGTCTAATAATCCATCTTATTGTCACTTTCAAAAGTAATCAAACAGGTTAATTCAATAGGAGTTTGGTGTCTAAATAGCTCTGAGGTAATCCCTTGCTCCTTTTTACTTCATGCACACTAAAGATTTTTTTCCAACTTGTTGCCTGCTTCTTCCTGCTTTTTTCTTTACAACACAACCAAAAGCAATAATTCCCACTCTGTGTTTCCCAAATACTCTTCCATGATTTAATAACCTCTGATTTAAATTAGGAGCTTCCTTCTGTTTAGTTTATCCAACATGCAGGCATGAATGATGTGTGCCCTGGTGGCTGGGGGGCGGGGCACAGTGGTGTTGGGAAGAGGGCTGCGGCAGTAAACAGGAGCTCCTTCAGGTGCCACTGGCACTGTCAGCAGTGGGGGGTTGGCAAGCAGCGACCACCTGCAGGCACCACCAACAGTGTTGGTGGCTCCTTTTTGGAAGGAGTGCACCACCATGCTCTGGGTGCACGTACACCCGCATGCATCCCGTATGCATTAACCCTGCACATAGATGAACTATTAATAAAAGCTGCAAAGACAGCAAATCTGCTCAATGTTTAATTTAATTAGTCTTCATGAAAAATAAAGGATAACTGAGAACATAGCAAAATTAATACAGGGACGAGGGTGGTGGGGATGAGACCACAGACAATAAGTAAAGAACCTGTTGTGGAACTGTTGACTAATTTGAATTAATTTAAGTCATTAGGGCCTGATAGAATACACCGCCAGTGCTTGAGAAACTAGGGGAAGAAATCTCTGAACCACTAGCAATAATATAAACTCACAGAGTCCCAGAGGACTGGAAGACAACACAGTACCAGTGTTTAATGTGAATTACAGACAAATCAGCCTGACTTCAACCTTGGAAGTTAAAAAATTATAAAATATTCAGTTCCTAAGCACCTGGAAGGTTAAGAAACCATTGCTAGTAACTGGCATGGATTTGTAGCAAACAAATTATACCAAAACAATTTGCTAGCTTTCTTTAAATGGGTAACTGGTCTGGCAGATAATACTCTTGGACTTTAGTAAGCCTGTTGACACAGGTTAACATGGCCCTGCCATAAACAGGCTGGAGAAAGGCGTGCTAGACAGAATAATCATTTAGTGGATACAATATTGGCCAAGAGTAACTATAAATCAGGGGTGGGCAAAATGCAGCCCACCAGGCCATTCTATCAGGCCCATAGGGCCCCTAAAACATTTAGAAAATTAATATGCATCTGCCCTGGCTGCCTGTCATGCGGCCCTCCATGACTTGCCAAAACTCAGTAAGCAGCCCTCGGCCCAAAATAACTGCCCACCCCTGCTATAAATGGACAGATGTCAGACTGGAAGTAACTTTCAAGAATTGCTTCTAAGGGGCTTATTCTAGGTCTGCTTGCTTAATGACTTGGATACAGAAATACAGTATGTGATACAATCTGCAGGTGATACAAAACTGAGAAGGGGTTGCAAGCACTTTGGAGGGTAGAAATAAAATTCACAAGGATCTTGATAAATTAGGGAAATGATGTTATAAAAAAACCGAGGGACAAAAAACAGTAAAAACAATGGCAAGTGCTGCACCTAAGCAAAGCCAAATGCATAAATGCAGAACTGGGGCAAAGGCCTTTGATTTGTAACCGAGTAGCTAGCCATCATCCCAATGCCACGCAGCCTTTACTACCGGTGCTGATTCTGAGCAGCATCAATAGACCAAAAGACTGGCAGGCTACAAGTGTGAATGCACATCCTGGATTTGGCTATCTCCAGGGCATAGCCTGGGCAGTGACCCTGCTCACCGGTTGGTAGGGGCTCTAGGACGTCTTTGCTATCCCCAGTTTTGTGGGTCATAATGAGGAGGGGGGTTGGCGTGGTGATTTTGAGACCTATGAGCACAGAGAACCAGACTTCCCTTCCAGGCCAGCGGATAAGAGCCGGGTTCCGTTTAAAACAGCGGCTGGCAGGGACCGGCACCGCCCCCCCCCC
>NW_017728926.1:52758-63339 GCF_001723895.1 Crocodylus porosus
CTGCCCCCAGGCACCTACTTGGACCTCCGGACCTGCGACAGGGCCGACAGGGCTGACAAGGCGTGCAAGCCCTGCCCCGCGGGTACCTTCTCCAGCGAGGCCGGCGTCCGCGGGGGCTGCACCAGCTGCCGCACCTGCGAAGGTAAGGTCGAGCCGGGCACCCGCAGCCCGGGCCGGGATCCGCGCCGCGAGGTCCCGCTCGCGAGCGCAGCTGGCGCGGGGCGCGGCGTCGGGCTCAGCTGGTTGGATACCCGCCTCCCGGGCGGGTCTCCCGGCCGTCGAGTTCAGGCGGTGCTGCCTTGGTTTTGCAGGGATATTCGCATACAACCGGAGCTGCTCTGCGTCGGAGGACGCGCGGTGCACGTGCAGGCCAGGGTACCGCTGCACGCGGGAGGACTGCCGCGAGTGCGCCCGAAACTGCGGAAGCGGCGAGCGGTTCATCGGGACAGGTAGTGGGGAAGGGGGCTCTCATCTTCTCCCCAGCAGCACCCAAGGAGATGCCACACAGAGGCATCCTGGGCTCCACAGGTCTGGCACGTAGTCTGTGGATGTCTCTGATGGTCCCCACTTTTGGGGGACTCAGGGCACCCCTTGCTGGACTCCTCTAACTTTCCTGAATTAAGTGGCATCCAATTTCAAAACCAACACACATTATAGTGCTTGCCTCTTTACAGAGGGGCCTGGCAGTGAGGATGGGAGATGTGCAGGCTCAGGTTTGCTCCTGCCTGGACTTTACCTGTTTGTCTCCCTAACACCTCATTTATCTCCTTACACTTCACAACCCCCTTAAAGGCCTGGTGGCATCCTGGTTGCGAACCACTGGTCTAAGCTATTCCCTTACAAATGAGAACCAACAATGCCTAGTGCATTCTGCTTCATATTGGGGATGTAAATGCACTGTTCTCCTGGCTTTTGTTTAAAGGTTGTGAGACTTGTCCCTGGGGGACCTTCAATAATCAGAATGATGGGGTCTGCAAGGAATGGACCAAGTGAGTAAACAATTCATTCATCACTGTTTGTTTATTCCTGTACATGTATCCACGAGCATTTATCCACCTGTATGTATCTATGTATATTGAAGATGCTCTGAGGATAATGTCCTGAAGCAAGGAACTAGAACAAGTGATGTGATCTGCAAACATGTGTCAGGGAACCTGGCTCCACCCATCAGCACCACTTACCCCACAATACCATTTTCTACCCCTGGGCCAGGTGAGTTATTGATCAATATTTTCCAAGTAGACTGATATAGATCTGTTACTAAGAAAAGTGGAGCTGCTGCTGTTCCCACAGTGAACCTAGAGGTCCTTCTATTTGCCTGCTGGCCTGAAGCCATATACAGAAGATATGCTGAAGAAAAAAACCCAAAATAGGTGTAGACGTTCAGGAATGAATAATCTAGCTGCTTTGATGGCAGGAGACTTTTGTCTTGTGATTTTTTTTTTTTTTTACAGAGTATTTTTGATCCCTAGGGAAGAATTTGGAGATGGACATTGTTCTCTGGGTGGGCCTGGTGCTGGCCACAGTGTTCCTGCTTCCTTTGGCAGTGTTTCTCATCATTTGGAAGAAAAGGAAACTACCTGCCATGTTCAAGAGAAGTAAGACTGATATAATCTGTTAACTTTCTGTTTCTAACTGTGGGTAGAGAACAGGAATCCAGATTCATGTTTCCTTAAAAGATGGCTGCAGATTCAAGTTCCTTGAAACTCAGACACTGGCATTCTGAAAAGAAAAATCAAAGTCTAGATTATCCATTATTTAAAAATTGGGCAAGTAGTAGGAGGCTTGCTTCTATCTTGAAATGTTTCAAAGCTGGTCTCCTCCATTCAGTGGTAACACTGATTTGCAAAGACAGTCAATCAGGTTCCTGCCCATCTGAGAGATAGTGAATGCATTGCACAGGAAGCTGCTGATTCAAGGAATGTCAGTGATAAACTTCAAATTGCCACTTCTCCCTGTGCAATTGCTGGATAGACCCTTCTCCTCTGCTTCAGTCCCCTGTTACTTGGTTCATTGTTGTTCGCTTGATTTGTGAGCTCAGAGAAGTATGTCTCTCTCTCCCAGCATGTGATAGGCCTATATAAAAATAACTGTCTGAAAAAGAACAAAATCTGCCATAGCAGTTTGCCCTTGATGTAGAAGTAAATGTGCCCTTGTTCTGTTTCCACTGGACATCTGAATTTTAAATCTCTACTTGTTATTCGCATTGCAGATTTTTTTTATCAAAGAGGCTGGTTGCTAGTATAAGGCAGGGTAGATAATGCATCTTTACAGACTGACTAAATAATATATAAAGCAAGCATAACCTTTCATGAAGCCAAGTTCACTTCATCTGATGGGTCAGATATCAGAAAGGGAGGGTGAGAATATATGTGCTTGAAAAGACATAATCGTATAACATGCTAATTGTCTCCTTCACAGTATATATAACACCTGAGCAATCAACTCAAGAGGAGGATGCCTGTAGCTGCCGCTTTCCAGAGGAAGAGCAAGGGGAATATGATGATTGCAGCAAACTGGCACAATTCAAAGATTCACTAATGAATTAGAAACTGGATTGTGTAGGTCAGCAAAATCTGGGTTTCCTTTCAGAACAGCTGAGAAGAACTTCATTATGCATCAGGGTGGGACAGCAGGGTTAGTGACCTCCCAGTCTACAGATTGAACAGGTAGGGTATGGAGAGGGTAAAGTAGTTTTCACTAAGGCCTCTCACTTACCCAGACAGAGCCTTTTTTAATTAGTCCTTGCCAACCCTTCCAACTGAAATGGAATTGAATTGTATGAAGTAACTTAAAAATGAAAGCAACTTGCTAGCTTTGCTGATAGGCTGGGGATACTATTTCTAAGGTACTTTGACTTGTTCTAATAAGAAAACAGTACCAGTTATACAAGGACCAAACTGCTTTTCTAGAGATCTTGTAATAAGAGATGCCCAAGCCATAGTTTTGCTAACATTAGAAAGACTGTTGAGTGCTACTAGCCTCTTACAAGTATAGTGCAGGCTGCCAGTGTGCAAACTTCCCATTCTTCTGCTCTCCAGTGTACTTCAGCTGGGAACTACCTCACTCCTGATCTGGTCCTCAGACTCCAGAAGGCTGGATGTGATCCAGAATCTATATGGATACTGTTGCAACATGCAGAATTGTGCTTTTGCACTTGTGTGCACACCCCCCTTGCATGCTCTCACACATGTGCGCACACACCCACTCGCATGCATGCGCACCCTTCGCAGTTAACTTCTGTCCTGATTTGCAGAACGCTTTCCTATTTATTCTACTTTTAGTTTGTAGCTAAAAGCGGTACGGAAAGTCATGGTTGCAGAATGTCTCATAACACCCCTTGTATGTTGTCTGAAGAACTCTGTTATGCTAGCTCATTTGGGAGGTGTAGTGGAAATACTGTGACAATCTGTGGTTGGTTTGGTCTGTGAGAAATAGGCAATTGGTGCAGCTGGCTTGCATCATTCTTGTGATGTTAAATTCTTAGCTTTTTCTTTTAAAAATTTTTTGGGGGGGGGTTTTGTAAGTACAGTACATAACTTGAAAATAAATAGCACTTTTTTTTTCTTACAATTAAGTGCATCTAAAATAAAATACTTTTGTATAATACTTTTCTATGCATCTTGCCTCTTTCTGCATTTTTTTTCCAAACATGAGAGTGACTAACAAGGTTATTCAACATTTTTAAACATAATGAGCAAGGATGGTGGGATTTTTTTATATCTGTTATGAATGAATCGGCCAACTCCAGAGCAGTTCAGCCTGCCTGATAAGAAGCTGAAATAATTTAGCCTGTTAGAAGTTTGTATTCCAAGACTTTCTTTGTATTCCAGTGAGCAAATGAACACTTCAGAAGCAGCATTTTCCCTGAACATATATAAGCACCATTTGTTTCCCACAGTGAGGAATTGCTTATTCCCCTTTCCCTTTATCTCCACACACTGACTTTTATTTTCAGTTAACCTGCTAATTTGGGACGTGGCAGCACTTACAACTTTCAGACCATGTGTTTCCTCTGTGTTAGGTTGAGCACTCAAGGCACCACTTGAAATCCTACTGAGAGTTAAGATTTTGGGGTGATTCCTAGATTACTGCAAATGGACTTAATTGGAGCAATGTTAATTTATAGCAGAATTTGCGACCTAGCCCAGTGGATTCTTCATGCTGAGTGTGTATGTTAATTGATCCAGGAGTCCAATGAGCCAAATCTCTGGAATGTGGAAGCCTGACATAAAAGTACTGTCCTATCAAGATTTGTACATTGTTCAGAGAGTCACATGAGCCTTAATGGACATGCACAGAAGGCATTCATGATCCTTTATGTATGTTGAGCATTTAATTATTTGTGTATGAATAAATATTTAAAGTAAAAATCCAGGTATTGGAATTAAGGAAAACTATTTTGGTACCATGGGTTGAGTTCCTCAAACAGGTGTTTTCAATGCCTATGAAGCTGGGACCCCATTCTGGTGTCAAAGCAGATGTCAGTCTACAGGTAATATAGTAGAACCTGAGTGATTTTATCTGCATGGCTTGCAACCTATTTTAAATCAGGTGTCAATTACCCCACTGTTTGCTGTACAGTGTTAATATCAAGGGGCACGGGTCCCTGCTGCTCTTTGGCAATCCAGTGCTTTTTGACATGCAAGCTGCAGCAAGCAGTGATGGCTCTTATTTGCTACAGCAGTAAGTCTGCTGCTGAGAGAGAGCTAGAAGGAAGCTCATGAGACTGCTACCTCCCTCAGAAGTCAGTTGTTGAGAGCCAGGGAAGCATTTGCAAAGTTCATCCTCACTGAAGCCACCTTAGTGCCCAGCAATGTATCTTTCCCAATATATGGTTGAAGCCACAAGACAAAGGAGTGTCATGAAGGGTTGCACAAACCAGGAAATGGAGGCTTTGGGTACAAATAGTGACATAATAGGTGGGAAAGTGGGCATGAACTCCAGGTATGAAAGTGGAGGGGGGGAAGCACTAGAATGGAGCTGAAAGTTGTCTTCCCCTTCTGTCTCCCTGCTCTGTGCCCTGTAGTGGCTCTGGCTCCAGCAATGAAAACTGGTGTTTAAGGAGGCTTTGGGTACTGGTGTTTAAGGGTGCTTGTACATGTGAGAGGGTTTTAGTCTTTAGGGTTGCATACTATACCCCCTAAATTGAAACAGTGAATTTCATTTTTTCCATCACTGTATATATGTTATTGTCCTAGCAGCCACAGGCTCCTGCTGAAGGCAGAAGTTGCAAGGGGTCCAATCCTTTTTTAATTTTTTGCCAGAGGCTGCCCACCTCTCCCGTCTCTGGGGAGCCATTAATCTGTGCCATTAATCTGTCATCTTGGCCCCTGTGGCTGTGGGAGAGGCGAGCAGGCCCTCTCAAAAAAAAAAGGATCAGGCCCTTCCCTGCTTCTGCCTTCAGCGAGCTCCTGTGGCCAGGAGGACACCTGAGGCCACCAGGGAATAAGCACTATCCCTGCCACCTTTTCTGGCCACCAGCACACCCAGCCACCCTCCTGCCACCTCCCAGCACTACCCCAGAGGCAAGCCAGCCCATTTTTGGGTGGCTGCAGGAGCTTGCTGAAGGCAGAAGTGGTGAGGGGCCTGATCCATTTTTTTCTGCAGGGCCTGCCTGGTTTTCCCATGGCCGGGAGGCAAGCTGGCTAATTACTGCAAAGTTCCAAACTAAATTACATCGGGGTGTAGTTTAGTTTGCAATGATGCAAACTCATTTAACACCCCCAAAACTCATGTAGGTGTAATGTGTGATGCTATTAAGCCACACAAAGGAAATTTTTCATCACGTGTACATCGTGACATCATCACTTGTACAAGTGCCCTATATGACTACTCCACAAAAGGAGTACATAAAAAATGTGATATTCCTCCCTCTGCCAATGGAGTTGCGAAAGACCCCGGCAGCTGGCAAAACAAGTATTCAAATAAAAGCATCACAACCTGGTGCTGCTCTAAAGTGAAAAGCTGCACAGCATGCCTGGGACTCTGAGACTCTGATGTTAGCACTGCTATTTTCTGTGCACTGTCTATCTACGTTTAGATTGTGTAGTTGCCCAAAGCTATACCCCCAACAGCCTCTCTCCCCAGTGCTGCACCGGGTTGGCTTAGTCTTTATTTATTCATTTGAAAGAAACAGAAATTTAGCTGCTGAAGTCAATTAGGTACCTGAATGTGTCCCTAGAGATCAGACAACTGATCAAACTAGAAGAGAAAACTGCCTACCTATCCTAAGGTAAGCAAGAAAAAGAACAGCTCTGTATTTCATGGCTTTTTTCTGTAGACTGAATATCATGCGGTTCAGACGAATGACGAGGGAGCTGGTTCTTAAGGGATTGTTTGACTGCAATTATGTGATGTGGTTGCCTTCATGGAAAGGGAACTGGTGACTTAGAAGAGGGCTCTGGTCTCGTGTTCCTGGGTAGGTGACACTACAGGGGTTTTGAAGTTGGGGGCTGAGCTCAGGGCTGCAAGTGAGTTCAAGTGAACAAAACTTACACTTGTACTTCAGGTAATGTGTCTTTTCCACCCACAACTACTGCTAGGTCCTGATTCTGGGGCTGATTGCATAATGGAAATTACTGTAGGAGGCTTTAAATCTTTGGTCTGTAACTGTGGCAGGTTTGATCCTCTAGTAGGTGCCTGCCCACCAGCAGTAGGTGATGCAATCTTTCCTTCTGGAGGTGTTCTTGCTCAGACCAGTGAGTGTGTAAGCTAATTGCTGCAGCTAAGGAACCTAAGTGCTTTCAGCTTTATGAGCTCTGTTGCCATCACTGCTGTTTACTACAGCAAAAGCTGTGCTTGTCCTTTAAAGGACATGCTAAACAGCCCTTTCATCCTGATGGCCATGAGAGTGCTGCAGCTCAGGCCTGGCACTAACTGCAAGTCTTCATTTGGGATAGAAATTTCAGATATAGGAATTGCTTAATTAGCAAACTAAATCTGTAACTGTCCCCTGCCCCCTGCCTGCTGCTCTGAGCCATGTGTAACAGCCACATACACTTGGGGCTGTGTGTGGTCAAATGTGTTCTGGTTTTATTTTGCTGTGAACCTTGTTTGTGCTGTATATTTTGTTTCCTCTAGGACTGGAGAGGACCACCTCCCATCCCTCCTTATTGTGTCCAAACCCTTTGTTTTAAGATTCCTCAGCAGAACCTGTAAAAACAATTGAGTGACTGGCCCAATCCTGGACTGCTGACAACCTTTGAATTCACTGGTCTGCATTAACTGTGTTCCAATGAGGCTGCTTGTTGGCTGGGGCCCTGGATGAGGTCAGAAAAGTTATTTAATGTTGAGGCCACCTGGTCTGGGGCTGCTGGACCCTGAATGGTGATTTGGGAGCTGGGGGGGCTGCTTCTTATGGGGGGCTCTTTCCTGAAGTTATGTGAAGTTGTAAAGTTATGTGAAGTATGTAAGTTTTCTGAAGCTATGTGAAGGGAAAGCGTCAGGTGCAGGAAGATAAAGTCTCTCAGGGATTGAGACCTCTGTTCTCTCCAACTCCTTTCTCCTTTTGTTTTCTGGGTTTTTGGGCGGCATCAGTCCCTGTGGCAAACTGGCTAAGGTTGAAGCCTGGTAGTTTTGCTGGTACACTCTGGGCCAGGGCTGAGAGCCTGTCATGTTTTAGTTGCTGTTGCAACTTCTTTTGGGTTCAGCATAACTGCATCACTGAACCTCGGCTATGTGTCTCCCTGGCTGGTTTGGCCATGCAGGCCTTAAGTGGGAACAGGTTGGCCCATCCTATCCTGCAGAACTTGCAGCCACAGGGGGTCCCACCACCAAGGTGCTGTGCCCTGCTTGCTGCCCCCACCCCACCCCCACCACCTGTGCCATGTTTAAAGGGATCAATGCAGGCAGAGAGCCGTTTCCTGGCTGAGAGGGGAAGAGTTGCCGGTTCTACTCCTGGCCCTATTACTGGTGCCGCGGAGGGAACCCAGGCGTCCTCAGCATGTGCTGCCCCCGCCCCAAGCCCCCTGCAGCTCAGCCCTCATGTGCACAGTCTGGCCCTAAGTATTTTATTTCAATGAGTGTATACCGCAATTTTGATTTTTCAGTGGATCAGGGCCCCCAAAATTATATCCTGCAGGGGGCCCCAAAAAATCATGGTCTGGCCCTGATTGGGAGGATGCCATGAGTGTAACTTTCCCTAATGCAGGCTGCCCAGGAACAGGGTCCTGACAGCTACTGGCCCTGCAGGCCTTGAATGGGATGATGCCATGAGAGTATCATTCCCTAATGGAGACTGACCAGGAACAGGGTCCTGACCAGGGCCATCCCTAGGGGGACAAATTGGGGTAACTGCCCCAGACCCCATGCTTTGGAGGGATCCCATGGAGCCGGGCGGAGCAGCAGTGGCACAGAGCTGGGTGGAGTGGTGGCTCCGTGTCGAGCCACTCGCTACCCCACCTCTGCCGCTGCTGACAATGGCAGTGGCAGCTTCTTCCGGTCTGGGGCCCGTGGCATTGCAGCAGGGGTGGGGCCCCACATGGGCTGATTGGCCCCAGGCCCTGCACCCTGCTGGAGGCAGCTCTGGTCCTGGTAGTCACTGTGTCAGGGATTATAGTGTCTGCACGATAGTATAGCTGAGACTATATGTCCAGGCTGCAGCCATAAGCCTGGGCCCATTTTGCTGTTTTACAGCCTACCAGTGTGGGGTTGAATCCCAGCTATATGTTGGCTGGAAGACTTGGGCTAGGGTGAAACCTTGGCACTTCTTGTGGCTTATTCAGGTCTCAGTGCTGTATAAGCCTGGTCAGCTTTTTGCTGCCCAGTCCAGGCCCAGTGAAATAGGCCTGGGCCTTCTTTTGTCCCTTTTGCAGTTTATGCCTGAACCAAGTACTGTGGTTGGGTGCTAGTCCTAGTTCAAGCCCCAGCCAAAATAAGCATGGGCACCCTTTTGCTATTTCCTAGCTGTTAGGTCTCAGCCTAGCAGTGTGGCTGAGACTATATGACCAGGCCAAGTAGGCCTGGTGATCTTTTGTTGTGTATTCGAGCCTGAGTGCAAGACAGGCCAGAGTCCCCTTTTTATTGTTTTACTGCACTTGTGTCTCAACACAGCTGTATTGCAGAGCTCTGCTGTACATTTTTTTGTTGTATGTCTGGGTTCAGCACGTTTGGGCCTGGCACATGTTGGTTTTGTGGCTCTGTGCCCTGACCAATGTAGCATATTTAGCACTGGTTGCTGGTCATGCCCTTTTCCTGTTTGGCTGGCTTTTTTCCAAGTTCTCTTGGAGTTTCCTGCCCCAGCAGAGCTGGGATTAGGACTAAAAACTTTGGGGTGTGATATGCTGATAAAAACTGCTGTTCACCCCTCAAATCCACCATGTGGAAGTGAGGATCAGCACTACAGTTTCGCAGAGAGCAACAAGGGGTCCTTTGCAATATAGAAGGACCTATGCTCTCTATCAGCTTGTTGTGGCCCAGTGGACCCATGAAGCAGCTCATTGGACTCTCTGGTGTGGGCCCCCTTTTCCAGCCCATTGCTGAAGGGCAGGTATAGGGGTGCTGGCGCCTGGAGCTACCCTTTGGGGAGTCCCGAGTCCCAGACTACCTGGGCATGGGTAAAGACCCCCTCCCAATAAAGAGCACCATCTATAGAGTTTGTTTTGTAGTTTGTAGTGTTTTAAAAATACAGTTAGTGATAACTTTTGTTTTTTCTTTATGCTTTGTAATAAATCTGCCTTTTGTGTTTACACAGCTTTGTGAGAAAAAGAATTGTTGGTTTTATTGGACACCCTAGTTGTAGCAGGCCTACCTTTTCGGAGCTTGGGTTGAGTCCCAGGATCAAGGTCTGCTGTTTGATTGGTGGAGCCCACCCTTCAATCCAGAGGCAGCACAAGGGAACAAATGCCCCACCCTTTTCTGAAGAGAGGGGGCAAGGAGCAGCTGTACCTGAATCAGAACTGCACCAGCCAGGTCGGAGAACTTCAGGGGCGGAGCACCGGAAGAGTATAAAAGGGGACCGTGCTCAGCAGGCTGGGGAGAGACAATGAGGCATGATGAGGAGAGAGGAGCTCTGGAGACGACCATCCTCGGGACCCTACTTAAGCTTCAGCGGTATGTAAATCGGCACATGGGGATCAAGTTTTAGGAGCAGCTCAAGGCAACTTAAGCCTGTGAACCCAGCAAGCAGCTGGGCAGTCTGTGTGCAGATCAGCACACAGAGAGCTGGCCCTGGGAGCAGCTTGAGGCTGCTTGAGCCCTGCATGGTGTGCAGATTGGCATATGGAGAGCTGACCCTGAGAGCAGCTCAAGGCTTCTCAAGTTAGCCCCAGCTCTAGGCCGGATAACCAGAGCCCCACAGTGTAGCTCAGCATTTAACTAAAAGAGCCCAGGTGCCCAGGGCCCAGAAAGGGGAAAGACCTCTGGCATGAGGCTGGGGAACCAGAGCTACTGTGGGCTCAGCTTCCATAGGAGCTCCCTGGGTGCCCAATGCAGGGCACAGGGCCCAGAGGGAAGAACCCTCAACTCGAGGCCAATGGCTCCAGGAGGCCTGAGACGGTGTGGGGACCCAGAGGCCAGATCAACAGCCCCAGAGGAAGGACCATGAGTTACTGGGAACCCTGGTCCTGCTGGGGAGGCGCC
>NW_017728926.1:63609-74871 GCF_001723895.1 Crocodylus porosus
CTGCACACGTGCCCAGGAGGAAAAAGATAAATACAGCCTGCAAAAATTCCTTGGTGGATTCAGCGTAATCTGAGTTTTTGACTCTGCTCTGACCCTACTTGCAAATACACCTTTTGTGCTGCTAAATGACTGTGTGTCTGAGATTCTTTGCGAGCCTCCAAGAAACAAACCGCAATCTTTTGCAACAGTTATGTTTCCTATTTGGTATCTGTTGTTATTGTTGATGTTATAAATAGTTGGGTGTATTAATTCTATGTAATGGGCTCTGTAGGGATGTCTTTATTAGCTAACCCACTTGTGGTATAAACTTGCTGGATTGACTGTCCTGGGATCCACCCCTCTTCTGGGTCTGAGGCACAAGTACTTACCGGAAATGACCTCCCTAGGGCCAACTTCCTCCAGCTAACAGACCTTTATATGTATATTTGTATTTATACCTGTAATTATATCTATCTTAAAGAGTTTTCTATATATATGTTGGTAACTCAATACATTGTATATAGTTAAAAACTTTGACTTGGGCTAACTCTATAGTGGAAAGAGGGATCCGCTCGAAATTCTGGCATCCTTCTCACAGCACCCCCTTCCTGCCTACCTATTCCATCCAATTGAAAATAGGGCACACACCTTTGAGTGTACCCAGGTTACACTAGTAATCCATTTAGTGTTTTCCAGGCACTAAATAAATTTAGTATCCCCAAAATTGAACCCAGCCCTTGTTGCTGCTGACAGGTGCTCAGCAGAAGGGTTACACATGTAACAATCTTCTAGGCCTCAGCTCACTGATTAAAAACTATTAGATGTATGCAACAGCTCACCTAAACATACATGCACCTGTGCACATCCAGAATATCTGTAGCACTCTGAACACAGTTCAGCTATGCAGAGCCTTTGCTGTCCCCAGACTGAAGAGTAGCAACTGTAAGTGTTAGGGCTGTGTGCAATTTCAGCAGCCATTTCATTTCAGAGGTGTTTTGGGTCATTTCAGTGCCTGAAACACTGAATCTGAATTGAAATGGAAAGCTCAGAAACATCTCTGAAATGAAACAGGCATCTGAAATGTTTCGGAAAATTTCGGAGTTTCAGAGCTGCGGGGCTCTCCTTGCTGCCGCTGCCTGCTCCACACTGCCCCAGTGACGCAGGGCTGCACGGAGTGGGCAGTGGCCCTGAGGAGACCCCAGCACAAATCTCTGCTCCCTGAGGAACCAGGTTGCTTGGCAGAGCAGTGCTGGTCCCTGCTGCATGACCTAGCTCTTCAGGGAGCAGGGATCCAGAGCTGCACAGGGCGGACAGCAGCAGTGAGGAGGCCCCGGCATGGATCTCTGCTCTCTGTGGATCCAGGTCATGTGGCAGGGCAGTACTGGTCCCTGTTCCCTGTGGAGCCAAGTTGCGCATTAGGGACCACTAGACGTGCTCGCCACTCCGTGCTGCTTCCCTGTCCTGCAACCTGGCATGACGGGGATCAGAGATCTGCACGGGGATCTCCTCACCTATACGGAGCACAGCAGCCCTCACCCTCCCCCAGACAAGCCACCCACATCCTCATCCTGCTCCCCACTGAGGCCTCAGGCCCCAAGCCCTGCCCGGCTGGGTAGGGCTGTGCGAAGCTTGCAGTCCATTCAAAATAGATTCAGCTGAAATGAAACAGAACAGCAGTGCTAAACACTGAAATGAATCACTGTCCTCCAAAGTGGCCAAATCCAAAACCAAATACAAACAGCCATTTTGCACAGCTCTAGTAAGTGTTACCAGTTCCACACATGGCTGAAATCTCTCTCTGTTCACCCTCATCTTTGGCCCTCCACTTTATGTCTGTATCTCTTATGCCTATCTTTGGTGCCATTGACTGATACCCTATGCCCATGAGTCCCCCTAAAGAACCTCAGCAGTTCTGCCAAGTAATAAAGCACTAAATCTTGATTCTGCCTGACATGTATAGCACTGGGAGAGCAGGGAACATCTGTGAAGTACAGGCAGTGTAATTACTGCAACCAACTGTAAGAACTTGTCTCAACTGGGCAAAGTAGTTACAAGATCCATATGCAAGGTATGCGGATTTGAGGGCTGCTTTCAGGGAAAAGGGTTGGCAAATTTTACAGCTGAACTGGTCTGACAAAGGCAACTTTTAAGCATTTTGCTTATTGCTTATTTGTGTTTTTCTTGTAAGGGGTTTGCTACTCTGCCATAAGGAATACTATGATCCATGCAGAATAAAATCATTAGTATGGCTGTCCACATTGACTTGTTTACTGACAAGAAGGTTCTGCGCTGTCTTACCTCACCGTACACTTATAATATCATGGGGGGAGTCTGGCTTACAGGGGCCACTGGCACCAGTTATGTCCCTACCTAGCAGCCTTGGAGTGGGGGGAAGGGCCTACTGATCCCTGCTTTGGGCTATGCTAGGCACAAGGGGCACCTTCCACTGCCCTAGGGTGCTCTACTACAAGGAGACCTGCAAATAAGAGCCCAGGTTCTCCTTGGTGTCTATATGGCTCTGGATGGAAGCTGCTTACTGTGTGAGACAGCATGCAAGAGAGAGGGATGGCACAAGTGTAGGATATCACACAGTAGGTGCGTGTACACATTCATTAATGTGCCTTTGTCACTATGCATTAAGTTTAGTACCTCCTAATATGAGGTACTAGATAAAGGTGTAGTACCTGCGCTCATGCGCAGTAGCGATGGCAAATTTTTTTTGTGATGCTTAACACATAGTAGAGTAATTCTACTGCTCATTAGCCCACTAGCATGGTTTTTGCCATGACACACTAATATGCAGTAGAACAGTCCACTTTTCATTAAGGCATCTCATGTAGATGCACTGTGTGTGCACAGATTCTACTCTGGTATTAATACCCCTGGGCAGGTGGAGGTGTGATGGGGTGGGATGTGTCATGTGATGCCACAGCCTGAGTGCAATTGGGTGCTTGGTGCAGGTCTGGGGGTTGGATTGGTTAGGGAGTCAGGGGTGAATGGACCAGGCCTGGTTGGAAGTGCTGCTCTGGGAGCAGCAGACCAGCTAGCTGGGTTGGGTCCCAGGTCCTCCAGGCCCAACAGCCAGTCTTCCTACACTGGGCCCAGGTTCATTCACCTGTTCTGTGATGCCTCCCAGTGGGACAGAAAGCACATGACTCTTGCTTTGGTGTGGGTGAAAGGCAGGGAATGAGACTTGGCCTAGGTTGTATCCCTTTCTGCCCACTGTTAATGCCTAGGCTGGGACCAGGGTGGGAGGGCAGTCACTGCTCTTTGTACAGCTTGCTGGGCCCTGCAAGGAGTCAGGGCACAAGGAACTGCTGCTCTGCATGGCTGTCCAGTCAAGCCACAGTGCTTGCCTCTTCCTGCCCCCATGAATCCTGCCCCTGCCATGGTACTATCTTCAAGAGCTGATTGGTAAACAGGCAGGGCCAGCATAGCCAACAGCCTGGTAGAAATGATGCTGCCTCCTAAGGCAGAAGCATGGGTTTGAGTCCCTGATTGTGGAGTTATTTTGTAGAGCTTGGCTCCTCAGTTCCTAGCTGGCTTACCCCTCAGGAATTTGCCCAGAAAGTGGGCAACCTGCATTTTATGCTGTTCAGCCAAAGGGAACTCCAGTAGAACCCCTTTTGTGTTCTAGGGGCCCTGGCAGGGTCAAAGGCTTCACTCCCTGCCCCCAGTCCACCCTCCTGGCTCACCTCGTTTCCTTTTTGACACTTGGCTGTGTGAGGTAGTACTGAGTTTATTACTATGGGCCATGCTGCAAATGAAACCTGCGCCCCAGGAAGGGCACTGACCTTGTCATGTCCCTGTCACAGAAACAGGACATTCTGTATCAACTACTGTCAGCTGCAGAGGATGAACTAGCATTTGTTAGTGTAGTGACAACTACTAGATAAGCAGAATCCACCTTGGTGCCATGTGGGGAAGCTGTTGTGTGGGTGGCTGCCACTAGAGGCCAATTCATTTCCTCAGTCACCTTGAGACCCTCCCTTTAAGTGTCATGCTTCCTGACGAGACAGAGGCCAGCCTAGCTCTTGACGAGTGTACGTATTTGTACTAATATTTGAGTCACTGACACTGCACAGACACCATTTAATTAGCCAAAAAGATAGGGGGGAGGGGGAAGCCTGCAGCATGAAGCAACATGCAGCATTGAAGTTAGCATCTGTGCACATTCATCTTCTGTCCATGGTAAGGAAGAGAAAGAAATCTAGCGACCATTAGGAGGCCTCCTATATTAGGAGTGGCTCTTGTCCAAACTCTTGAGATGCTACAGGACTGCACTGTATTTGCTCTCTCATATCAGTGGTGGAGGGATAACAACCTGATTGTTCTGAAACAGCCCTAGCCATCCAAAGCTCTTCAGCATCAGCAGCAAAAGCAGGCTGGAAATGCATAAGGTGGAACCCAGAAACTTGAGCAGAGGGGGAAAAAGCATGCAAGGAAAGGATATCTCTGGGAAAATGCTTCAGACCTCACCACCTCTCAACATGGGTTGTGCCATGGATTTTCTTGTTCCTGAACAAGATAGGATAGATAGGATCTGTCTGCCAGGACAGAAAATACTCAGGGAACTCAAAAAAGGTTTAAACCAAACACACAAAACCATTAAGGAAGAGGGTGGTCTAATTCACTGAGTAAAACTATGCAGTCATGGGGGAAGATGCTTACCCCAGTTCTTTTACTTCACATCCGTTCTGCATTTTTATAAAGTGTCACTTGGGGCAGAGGTAATGCATGGAATGGTCACGACCCTGCCTTCTCCACAATACCACTGGTACGAAGCTGACGAGTCACCACTATTTTATTAAAAACAAACAAATGGGCAGTCCACAAGCAGTTTCATTCTCCATGGGAAGAATGTCCCCTCTTGCCTGGCTCTGTTCTTAAAAGGTAGGAAATACTAGAACTGAGGCTGCATTCCCCTAACCTATATCATACACATTCCCTAAAGCCTGAGACTAGGATTGCCACTTACAGCTCTGAGTGCTGCACACTGGTTTATAAGCACTTCTGACCAAGAAAGGAAGAGTCCAGGGCACACACAGCACTTTCAGATGTACCTAAATATGTATATTTAATGCGATGTACAAAGACATGCAGGTGATCTCAGTTTGCTGCAGTCATTTCTTCATGAGGCTGGAATATCATATGAACGCAGCAATTTTCACAGGAAGATAAAAGCTTTGGTGGGGAGTTACGGAGACACTGTGTCCATCTCAATATACTTGGATTGATTATTTAAAGGCAGAGCATAATTTTTATTCTATGACGGAGTGTTTGGCTAGTATGGCAATCACTGCCAAGGGGAAGCTTACCTGATTACACACTCTTCCTGATTAAGAAAAGTTTGGGTCCTACAAGGCCTTTATTCATTTATTTACTTTCATTTTATACCTTATCACAAAGCTTGAGGAACTGCCAGATGCCAACTTGCTTCCTTGTTGTACCGATGTAGCAAATGCCCCTGCCAGGGAATGCTGCTTCATGTTTCTACGCAGGCTGAAAACAGCATCTTCTCAACAAGACAGGAAAGAACAAGTGCTCCCAATCAGAAGGCAGAACCTCTCTGGGAGTCAAAGAATGCAAAAACCCCCCAAACAAACAAACAAACTCAAAAGTACAAGAAGCAGACAAAACAGCCAGCCAGTGCTCAGGGAGCTCTGACATAAAGGTGAGGAATAATGCTAGAAGCAGAGCACAGTCTATTTTGGATACCTGACAGGCAGACAGAGAAACCCTTGCCTCAGCCCAAGAGAATGAGAGAAATGCCAAATTTGAACCCCAAGTTAGGCTCCAGCAGAATCATCATGACAGTTGAGCCCAAAAGTTGTGTGTGAGATCCTCCATCACTGGTAACAGAGAATTCTTAGGAAGCAGCTCCAAATATAGGCCTATTTCCAGCCTCCATTCTTGTGCAAACCCTGCTCCTGGTAGTGCACTGACTGCCTTCAAGTCCTCCTTTAGAACTGTACTCAGCACCCCAAGTAATAGCAGGGCAACTAGGCTGGAAGAGAGATTAGGGGAAAGGACATTGCAGGGAAGATCAAACAAGCCAGTGTTATCTTTCATTCCCTGCCCACAACAGTCACTGAATTCCTGATCTATCTCCCATGCTCCCCTTTAAAGCTGCTATTTAGCTCTGCTACCCAGCTTTACAGCTCTTACGTGCAGGTAACTGGAGGCTGCAAAGTCCACATATGGACACGTTATGAAATAAGGAGGTGACTGCCTACAATTTTAACAAGATCACAACCAGGTCAGGGGGGTACACTAGTACATGACAGAGCTATGGTATAGGATTGGCAGAGGGCTGTTCACAGGTATACAGCATAAGGCCAACACTCTATGCTCACCCTGGTACCTTACAGAACCACATCATGCCAAGGTGGACCATGGAGCTTGAGACAGGCTGTGGAGAGTGGCATCTAGCCTAGCTCTTCAAAGGAAAGCTGGTCTGAAACATTTGTGGTGAGTGCAGCCAACACTTGAACATCACGCTGAAGTAGGGAAGTGTGATGGGTAGGTGGGGAAACCCATAACCAAGGGTACCAGCTGCTAGTAAAAGGAAAGGAGGTCAGTGCAAAAATAGCCATGCAGTCCAGGACACTGGCACCAGTCACCCCTGGCTGACCCCACCACAAGAAGCAGGGCCTTATCAGGCACTGAACCTGTGTCTACTGCCCCATCATCTGTTGCAGGGACTCTGCTCCTCCATTCTTGGATTGAGCCAAACACTATAATTGGATTTCCACAAGGCTTGTGATTTCAATGAGGAGACCAAGCCATGACCCCACTTGGGGTCATGACCCCTGGCTTAGGAACGAAGGACATAGACTATGGAGCATTGTCCTTTGTGATATAAACAGAACTGTTCACCCTGCCACATCTGAAGTGCAACACTACCCTCAACTCTTGGCTTTAGACATCTTCATCAGATGCATGACAAATAGATCCAAGGAGGTGATACTTCCCCTCTGTGCGGCAATGGTCAGACTGCAGTTTGAGTACCGCATCCTGTTTTGGGCGCCATACTTCAAGAAGGATGTTGATAGACTTGAGAGGATCCAGAGGAGGGTCACTCATATGGTTAGAGGCTTACAGGATCAGCCCTATGAGAGACTGAGGGACCTGGGCCTCTTCAGCCTCTGCAAGAGAAGGCTGAGAGGTGATTTTGTGGCCACCTACAAATACATCAGGGAAACATAGCAAGGGATCAGAGATGCTCTGTTCACCAGGGCACCTCTTGGGGTAACAAGGAACAATGGTCACAAACTGACAGAGAGTAGATTTAGGCTATATATCAAGAAAAATTTCTTCACAATAAGGGTGGCCAAAAATTGGAATAGGCTTCCAAGGGAGGTGGTGCTCTCCCCTACCTGGGGGTCTTTAAGAGAAGGCTGGATAGATATCTGGCTGGGGTCATCTGACCCCAGCACCCTTTCCTGCCTAGGCAGGGGGTCAGACTCGATGATCTGTTGAGGTCCCTTCCAACTCTAGCATCTATGAATCTTACAGACATTACCAGATACTTGTGCTTCCTTACGTGAATACAGGACCAATAGCTATAACAGAACTGTAAGCTTGCCCCGTTCTTGGCAGAGCACAGAGTGAGATAATGGCTCAGAGATTCATAGGCTGCAAGGTCAGAAGAGCCAATATATTACTGTCCTCTGAAGTACTTGGTCCTGGCTGCTATCAGAGATAGGGCTCTGAGCTGGATCCAGGGAGGCAACTCCTGTGAAAAAGGTTCCCCCACACCACTGCAAGTCTGTCAGGAAAGCACTAGGAAAAAGGAGGAGCAGGACCTTGCCGGATTCTCTAAGAAGTGAGGGAGGAACATGGGTAGGGTGAAGGAGACAGGGCTTTCCATCTTTCTGCAGTTTCAGGCACTGGCTAAAGCTACAGGCACTTTGTCTGATGAGCTGCTTCCTGTGGACACGTGATTTCACCTGTATCTGAGCAACTGTGTGGGCATGTTTATTTCAGATTAAGAGCTCTATAATCCTATTTGACTCAACCAGTGTTCAAAGTGTCTGAGCTGGGAGCTTGTTTGTGGCCTCTTGTTTCCAGAATTCAAAACCTGCAGCAACTGAGGCAAGAGTGGGGCTTCTGCAAGCTCAGGGCTGGTTCTGGAGGTTGCTGGGTGCCACCTGCTGGGGCCAAGGCACCATTATCACACCGTAGAACGTACCAAGAACCACTGCTAAGGAACAGACCAGAGATAGACCAGAGATAGACTGAAGAGTTTACTTATTTGAACTTATACAACTCACAACATGCCTTGCCATGGCTCCAGACTCTGTAGTCACATGTTAGAAATGCAACCCCACCAGTGCAAATGGGAGGAAATCCAGCACCCTCCACAGAATCAAAAATGGGGAGAAAAACCAGCCATCAACAGCAGCCCTCTCTGCTAACAGCCTGTGCCCAAATCTGAGAAAGAGAGGGAGGGAGGGAGGGTCAATTTGGTCAACAGATTCACACAGTTCTTAATGTCAGACAAACATTATTCCCTTAATCCTGTTAATGTGGACAGGGTGCCCAGTCCCTAACCGTGCTATCTGAAGAAACAGTATTGAAGAGGGCGCTCTAAACTCTTATGCCTAGGCACTGCAGTGATGAGCCTGCTACAGAAATGTGTTTCAGTAAAAAACAAAAAAAAAGCAATCATTCCATGAAGCATGTGATAAGACATAATAGCACTGTAAGGAAAATCCTTAAATATGGCCCTCTCTTATACTCTGGAGACATTAAGCTGTAAGGCAAGATGTTTTCCTCAGTTATCTGTAATACTCCTGAACATCACTGCTGCTTTCAGATCTGACCATGACTAGCCTGAGTAAAAGCAGACTATGGGATGCTTGGACAAAGTGGGGGCATTCCTTTCTTTACTGTGATCAGGCTTCCCTCCTTACTCACTCCTTCTACACATGGCATCCATTGGACTTATAAAAAATGAATTATGGTTTTGAAGCCAACTCCACAAAACTTTGGGTGGAACAAGTCTCATTTCCACAAGACCAAAATGGCTTTGTTCAAAGTCTGGAGACTGGGCCCTGGTTTCTACCCTCCAGCAGATGCTTGGTAACATGGACCCTGCATCCCACATGCTGCTGCTGTGTAATGTTTCCAGGCACAAGTCATGCCAGACTTGCACTCCTTCATGTTGAAACATATGAAAGTTCTGGTTGTTAATCCTCAGATGCTGAATGAACAAGGGGAGCAAGGGCCAGTTCATCATGCTTCATGTGGGAAAAATAAAGCCCGAGCATTGTGCACCATCTCAGCAGGGATCACTCAGAGGGAGTTTCCTTAAACAGGGCGGGAGCAACACTACAAAGTAGCCATGTTCAGGCAGCTGCAACTGGATACAAACCTGAATCCTAGCGACCATGATCAGCGAAATAAAACATCTGCAAAGAGGTTCAGGACCTGTTGTCAGAGGTCCAGCCTCAGCTGCTTGTGCTGCACACAGTAAAGCCTTTCAACACAGCACTGGGGAGGGGAACTTAGCTTCATGCATTACAACTTAAATAACTGTGGTGCAGGATTCAGGCAGAGTATTATGGCTGCTGTGTGCAACCAAACGTGCACCAAGCTGCTCTTAGGTGTACAGCACACAGCATGTGTGCCACATTACAGTACCTGCTTATTAGGGGTATGCAAAGCTTCCGTCACCAATTCAATTCAGAGAAAATTCAGCCTGATTCGGAGGCTGAATCACCAAATCTGAATTGAATTAGGAGGAAAAAATACCCCTCTGAATCGATTCGGAGCAGAGCGGGAAAGACTGACATCTGTAGCTGGTCAGTGACTGTGATCTTTCCCTGAGTCCCCTTCTAATCACAGTGCTCTGGGGGGAGGGATGTAGAAACAGCATATAAGCCTCTGTCTGCAGCCTATCTGTCCCTTTTGTGAGCTGTTTCTGCCTGAGCAACAGCTTCTGAAAGGTACTGGACTGGCTTGGATTCCTACCTCATCAGTCTCCTTGTACTTTCTCTTCTTGGAAAGAATTGGATACAGCTTACTAACTAGAATCCCTCTACTTATCCCTATCCAACCATTTCTTTCAACTTATTCTTCCCCAAAAAACTTTTTATTTGTTCTTGCTTTGTTTCTGCCCTCCCCCCCCGACACACACAAACACTTTTAAAAAGAAAGCTGTGTTTTCCCTGGCAGTGTGATCCATCACTGTGCAGGAAAGTGCATACATTACACACACTCTCACACATACACAGAGAAGAAGAGATATTATATAGTTACGTACATTTACAGACTAAACACAACACAGAAGTCAAACACATACATCATAGAAGAAGACGAGATATTATTTTAATTACACACACACATACAGTACACACAACACAGAAGAAGTCAGACAGAGCCATACACCATAGAAGAAGAAATATTTTTTTAGTTACACACACACCAACTAAACACCACACAGAAGAAATCAGATACATACATCGTAGAAGAAGAGATGTTATTAAACACAACACAGAAGTCAGACAGTCATATATCAGAGAAGAGGAGATATTATTTTAGTTACACACATTACAGTAAACACAATGCAGAAGAAGAAGAAAGACACAGAAGAAGAAGAGATATTACAGCTGTACACACACGTGCACGTGCACACACACACAAATTTTCCAGTACAA
Source organism: Crocodylus porosus (assembly GCF_001723895.1). Lineage (NCBI taxonomy): Eukaryota > Metazoa > Chordata > Crocodylia > Crocodylidae > Crocodylus > Crocodylus porosus. Next base: position 74,253 of record NW_017728926.1, read on the forward strand.
GAAAGGTTAATAGGCATGTTGGAAAGGCAGATACCAGATCTTCTGGCAGGGGTGGGAGAGGGTCTACAGGGGGTAGAGGGAGAGCTAGAGCTGCAAGTTCCCCTGCCCCCCAAACACAGACATGTCCTCTTTCTGGGCAGCCATTAGTCTTCTGCTGCCAGTAGGAGCAAGGAGGTGGGAGTGTTACCAGATTTGCCTGCTACTTTGGGGTGTGCTCATTTATTAGGACTAGGGTCTTGGTAATTCTATGAATGTGCTGCTTGTGTTACTTGTGTTTCTATACAGAGCTGTATCTCTCCCCCTGCAAGCCCTCACCCCCAGTGGAGCCATCTTGAAGGACTCAGTTCAGTGGGGCTGGGTTCCTCCAGTCCCTAAATCAGTCATACACACAAACACACACAGATTAACGTGACACACCTGACCCGGCCGGGTTGATCAGCATGGACAGGCTGACACTCTCATATACCAAGAATCAGTTCATCAGAGCAAGAGTAACTACAGTCAGACACAAGAACACAGTTAAACAGAATACCTCTGAATCCGGCCGGGTGTCCAGATGACACCCTCATGGGCCAGCATTCAGTTCATTAGGGCACGTCTGAGCCAACCTGGGTCAATC
>NW_017728926.1:75616-86066 GCF_001723895.1 Crocodylus porosus
TGTTCATAACCTGTTGTGGAGAGGACTTCCACCAATCATCTCGGGAAAAGTATGACAACACTTGTGGACAGGGCTCCAACGGGCTGGACGCTGTGATGAACCCTGTACCATTGTTTAAATGTTGCCCATACCCCCTCTGACTCGGTCTATTGGCTCAGCATTCCCTAACCTGGCAACCAAGTTTTAGCCAATTAAGTTTACATAGGCCTCCCATAGTGGGACCGGGGAATGTACAGCCCGAGATGCCTTTGTAAATCCAGATTAGAACTGGTCTGATAAATGCTGAGCTGGGTGTGAGGGTTGGGGTTCAAATGCCACCGAGTTTCGCTTGCCAAAAACTCTTAATCTGCCTCTGGGGAGGCGCAACCAGTGGGGCTTGGTCAGGCATGACCTGTGAGGGGTGGGGGGATCAGATGTGACCTGTGGGTGGTGTTGGGAGGGAAAGCACATCCTGTGGGTAGAGTAGAAGAGGCAGGCATGACCTACAAGGGTTGAGGGGAAAAGGCACAACCCACAGGTCGCCCTTCCCAACGCCATCTTCCTAGTCCTCCGCGCCTTGCTTGGGGTGCCCTTGGATCCTTCTTTGGGGTTCTTATGTCCCACCCTACACTCGTCTGCCATGACTTGATGGAAATTAGGATGATGTTCTTGCAAGCGGGAGCCTGCCTATTGTATTGGGTATGTTGGGGGCTTTCCGTAAGTGGGACTGACCCCTGATTTTTTCTAGCTAGGCCTCCCCATCTAAACCCACTAAACAGGGTTTGACACCGAGGCTCTAGGCTTTTCCATGGTCTTAAGGCCTTTTCCTGCTCCAATCCGGAGCCTGGTCCAGAGGCCCGGGCACCAACCCCACAGCCGGAGGGCCACAGGCCCAAAACCAGGGGACAACCCTGAGCCTGCAGCCTCCCAGGCCACAAAAAAATACAAAAATAAAGCTGCACCACAGGCGTACCAGAACTTCCTGGCTTTTAAGATTGCGCCTCGCTGGAGCTGGGGTTTGCACCCCCTCTCCGGGGCTACTTGCTGCCCCCTCTCTGGGGCTGGGGTTCCCACACTGCTAAAGGGCCCCTATGAGGCCTCCTCCAACCCCTAATAGCCTCTCCCAACCTCCGGTATTTTATACAACAAGAAATAAAACAAGCCCCTGGGCTGTAACAAATTCAAGCTGCTCAGCTATAACATTATTCTTGCCACATCAGGGGTGCTCTGTCCTTCCCCCAGTCTCGGAGCTGTACCTGCAGTTTGGCCTCTCCCCTCTGCTTGCTCTGGGAGAGCTTCTTCCCCCATGGCCGCTGGCAGGGAACTGCCTGCCTGGCCTCAGCCTGGGAGTTACATAGGAGCCAAACCCTGCCCCTTCCAGTCAGCTGACTCCCACCGGTTGCCATAGCAACCTGTACCTGTACCTCTTCATTACCAGTTCACAAGTAGCAGGCACCTCAGTGCCCTGCTACAGGTGGGTTAGGGGAGCAGGCATGACCAGAAGGTGGGATAGTGGGGGCAGGCATAACCCATGAGGGGTAGGCCCCTCCCCCCAGCAAACCTACACCCCCATCCTTCCTGTCCCTTCCCCCACTGGGGCTCTGGCAGCAGCGAACACTGATAAAAGCTTGCGGGTGGGAGGTTGAGAGGGTTAGCTAGTCAAGGGGGGAGACAAAAAATAGACTGGTGTGGGGAGTGGGGAGAGCAGCCCTGAGGCTGCGGCCAGTGGCTGAGTTTTCCTAGCCCCAGGCTGTGCAGGAAAAGTGTACAGAAATTCCATGCACCAGTTTGACCTAAATCATTTAAGTTTGATACTAACTACATAGATCCGGGTTTATCTTAAACCAGGTTCTGCAACTTTTAGATTGGTGTGTGTGCATGGAACTTCTGTACAGTTATAGGTTTAGACTGATTACTCAATCACTGAGACCATGCAGTGCACAACTGAGGATACCTGGGAAAGCAGAGCCGAAGGCTGAGAGCGGCCCATAAGGGGCCAGGGAAGTCATAATGGGTAGTTTGGTGCATAGTGTGGCAACACAGTGATGGCAAACTCCAGGGGAGAGTGAGACCAGGTGAGACCCTGGAGAACAGGTCATGGTGAGGCACTGTGGATGTCATCTGCAGGGCATGGGGCACAGTAAGGGAAGGTTGGAGTGGCATGTAAACCCCTTGGCATCAGGGCATTAAAATGGGCAGCCTCCCACTTATTACATCAGGTTTATCCCAACAAGTTGTGGCAGGTAAGGCAGGGGAGACTGCCCTAGACAGAGGGGTGGCCAGTATGGTGACTGACCATGAGTCAGACCCTTTGTCACACACCCCCCCCTCACAAGGTAGGTGGGCTAGCTTTAGCCCAAGCTGTCTGCTCCAGCTGAGCAAGGACGCATGCTCTAGCACTCCCTGGCTTCTGGCCTGAACCACTGCAGGCATGTGGCTGAATTTCCAGAATCAAATTGAATGTCTCTTCACTTGCTTATTGGTTCAATCTGCACAGCTTAGACTAACCTCCAAAGATTGAATCAATTCAGCCTCGGGTTTTTTGACTCTGTATTTAACTGAAGGGATTACAAGTTGTTTTGGAAGAGGGGCAAAATAATATCCATAATGGATCATCAATCTTGGATTTTCTATCATTTCTGCAATTTCCTTGTCACTATTAATAAATGATAGATTACGAGCTGTGGCAGCGAGGTGCCACCACAGGCTCCTGAAGGGGAGAGGGTACTCCCCAGGGGCCCCAAACCCCTGAAACAGACCACCGGCAGGGGTGACTTACCCCCTGCCAGGCTGCCAGCACAGGAGCCAGGACTGTAGCTGCAGCTGCATGAGCCGGCGTTACACCGGCTGTTTAATCAGTTGTTTCCTGCGCAGGGAACAGTCGGACCAATTGCGGCAGCCACATAGGCCGCCATGGGAAAGTTTAAAAGCTGCGCCAGAACCAGGGCGGGGAGGGAGCCGGAGAGAGAGAGCGCTAGTGGGCAGCACGCTAGAGCTGCTGAGGCTCCAGCATACAAGAGGAGCGGCACAGCCTGTGTGGCTCCCTCACACCACACAAGGGAACTTCTGAGCCCCCTCCAGGAGGCAGAGCAGGGGAAGCCTTCCAGCTCCCCGCAGAAAGCAAGCTAAGGGAAGCATCTGAGCTCCCTGTAGAAAACAGGGCAGAGGAGGCACTTGAGCCCCCTGGAGGAGGCTGGGGTCAAGGAGGCATCTTCACAGCCCTCTCCTCCCCAGGGGAGTATTTCTTCTAAAACAAACAAAAAAAAAAAAATGGAAAAAGGGAAAGCAAAGAGCCTAAAGAAGGCTTCGAGGCCAGAGGCAGGAGAACCATCTGCATCCACACTGATGGGGGACTCCACCCAAAGCAAGCTGTGGGAAACTCTACAGGTCCAAAATCCCCACTCTATGAACACACATCCGGTTGGCGAGTGGACGGGGTGTAGGGGAGGTGGAGTCCCATGGAACAGCACACCAAACAATCGTTTGTACTGCCGTTTGTCGGGAGGCCCTCCCAGGAAGACCTTCACTGAACGCCCTCTCTTGATAGTTTAACATCAAAGTTGTGGCAGGCGAGTTGAGGGGCAGGGCTAATCCTTCAACAAGCCATACAACACGTGAGGCCCCAGGCATCACATGAGCCATCCTGGTCACCAGTACAGGCTGAGCACTCATTCATAAATGTTTCTCTCGGTTGATACTGTTATTAATAGAGTATGATAATATGGCCAGTCCAGCCCCATTATTCCCCAAGAAAAGTCATCTACTCAAACTCCCATTGTGCTATCGTCTCACACTGATGTCGTGTAAGTGAAATAAGCTCAAGCAATTTATTAAGGGCTGATTTCAGAATCATAGTTTTGGACAAGTTTTAAAAGTCTCTTAAAAACCATCCTCTAATTTTCATTCACAAATTTGTGTTTTGCACCCTGTCACAGGGACACTCAGGTGCCCTGTTCCTAAGAAGGGAGAAGGCCAGCTGCCAATCTCCAGGGGCAGCTCAGGTGCTGGTTGCTGGGGCAACCGGGTTGGTCATGTGACAAGAAGGGGGCAGGGCCAGGCCTTTATAAACAGCCCAGGCCGAAGCCTAGCAGCAGTTCCCTTCTGGCAGCCTGAGGTGCAGGAGCTCTGCAGGAGAGCTGAGCAGAGCAGAACTGATTGTTGCAGCCTGACCACCCAAGCGGCTGCAGCATGGTGAGGGTGGAGAGGACCCTGACTGGGAGGCCTTTGTGAGAGAGCCAGGTGGGCTTAGATCTTACGTTGTAGCCAGGAGGCTTATTGTTGTGTTTCAGCCGTTTGGCTTATGGTTCTGTCTAGTTACTGTTATACCGGAGGACCGGGTGAGGCTGTAGGGGTGTGAGGAGGCCTCATGGGAGCTCCCCAGTAATCTGGGGGTTCCTGGTGCCCAGTGGGGCACAGTGAGCAATGCCAGGTGGGCACAGCTGTTTGTGCCAGTGGGGCGCGGTGTTGAGGGGTGTTGACCCCGGCCCTGTGGGGCGATACACGGAGAAGCCCCAGTAAGGCGAAAGACCCTGACGGTGTTCCAGGGGGCCAGGCACGGCCACGGCCACCTGAGCCCCAACCAGGGGTAGGACTGGAAAGGGTCCCTGAGGGGCTCCACAGTGGTGGGGACTCCAAAGGGCCAAAGGGGCCAGGTAAGGCTTAGGCCGCCTGAGCCCCATTGGGAATTGATAGAAACCCCAGCAGGGGTGCGGACTGGAAAGGGTCCTGGAGGGGCGCCACAGTAGTGGGGACCCCGAAGGGTCAAAGGGGCCAGGTAAGGCTCAAGCCGCCTGAGCCCAACTGGCAAGAGTACGATCAGTAAGCCTGAGAGGGCTAATAGATATAGGGGCGCTGGTTGTGTGACAAGCCCAGGGGCACCAGACAAGGGGCGCTGGTTGTGGGACAAGCCCAGAGGCACCAGACAAGGGGCCCTGGTTGCGTGACAAGCCAGGGGGTGCCGGGCAGGGCGCGGAAAAGGAAAAGGACCTGATAACATCCGGAAGAGCAGTGAGGCTTGGGGCGTGCTAAAGGGGAGGTAGGAGGCACGCATAGCCTATAGGGCTGGGGGTGCACCAGGTCACCCCATGCAGAACGGGGAATAGTACAAGCATAGGACAGTGTTCAGGGCAATAAGTGGCAGCCTCCCTTATAGAACCATATACCAACAAGACGTGGCGGGCGAGAAAAGAGGGTGCTGGATTGCCCTAATTGGGCAGGGCAGGGGGCGCTAGTGGCATCACGGCTGCTCCTGCGCCCCACTCCGTGACACACCCTTATTCAGGATGAATCGCTTCTTTGCTTTGCCTGATGACGTGTGCCTTGTTCCTGATGAAAATGTCTTTGACATTCCAACAGAGGAGAGTTTCTAGGTGACAAATGCAAAAGAAGGCAATAAGCTGTGGCAAGATGCCCAACTTCTTCATGACGCACTTTATAATTGCTGTAAGAGGCTGTGCTCTTCCTCTTGGAAAGACAAAGGACACAAGCTGCTCATTAGAGATCCTCTTTTATTAGCTTGCTTTGCAGGACATTCTGAGGGAATGTTGATGATGCCATTGTCATTGAGAGGTCATTGAAGGAGAAGTGCTTATATCAAGCACCCAGCATCAACTTAAACAGGGAAGTCATGTATCAAGATCAGACCTAATTACTGCCTGCAATCTCAGAATGAGGAGGTACATGAGTCACAGACAGAGGGAAAACTCTTTTTGCCATATACCATCTCTAGTGGTAAAGGGTCTAACAAGAACTTATTAATTCCCATTTCGTAGAACACTTTTCTGATGTCACTCGCATACCTAAGCAGGAACCAGGAGAGAGATGCACAGATGGCATGTTTCAGACACCTACAGCAAATATTTTTCAAGTCAATATATGGCCCCTTGGCATATGTGCTTACATACACACATGTATTTTGCACTATGCCTGTGGCTGTCATCCTTGTGTCATATCCTTGTGTCTTTGCTCATTTTCAGATAGTTTTGGAAATTACAGAATTTACAGTATGAAAGATCAACCTTAACATGAAACACTAATAAAAAAAAAGGAAAACAAAGAAGCACTTAATTCACTATACGTGCAATTACCAAACAACTAAAAACGGTAAATTAAAATTGGAAAACACGTAATCTAGTAGTAATTGGTCAACTATCACTTGCATTTTGCACTGTATTTAAAGACAGGAAAACTAAGTTTTAGAGCAGGGGTGGCCAGATACAGCCTGCAGGCTGCATCTGGCCTGCAGGGACCCTAAAAAATTTAGAAAAGTAATATTTATCAGTCCCTGGCTGCCTGTCAAAGATGACAGGAGCCAGGGGCAATAGCACCCAGGGGAAGCCACTGGCAAGATCAAGTGGCAGCAGAAGCAAGGCCCTGCCCCCCTGCTCCCCTGCCCCTGCAGCCAGAAGCCCCATTCGAAGGAGAGGGTTCTGGCCTGGGCCCGTGGGGCCGTTCCTGTCTTCCTGTGCCAGAGGGAAAATCAGATAAGAAGCAGGAGGAGGGGAGGACCACGGGTGATCACGCCAGTCCTCAGGGTTGGGCTGGCTGCTGCAGTTCTGATGCTGTAGTCAGGAACCACATAGTGCTGGAGCAGCAGTAGCTATGGGCAGGAAAGCAGAAGCAGGTGTGGGGGAAGGGGCAGCGAGAGGGAGCATGGAGTGCATGCATGCGGCCTGTGCCAATGCACTGGGGCCAGGGCCAGCAGGGACCCAGAGTGGGGTGGTAGAAGCATGGGGCCCAGGCCGGCAGGGACTCTGGAGCTAGGCTGGCTAGCCCCTCTCCCTGCTGGCACAGCCCGGCCCATCTCCAGAGCCCCTGGCAGCCTGTGCCCCTCACTCCCACTGCCCGCTCTGGACCCTGCCAATGCTGCCCCACCTGTTGCTGAGCTCTGGCTCCCCACTCACTCCCACTCATCCCCCCATGTTGCAGCCATTTCCCTGCCACTGCCACCACTCCCCTCCACCCCCACCGGTCACTCCAGCACCATGCGGTTCCCAGCTGCAGTGTTGGGCTGCCGGACACAGCAGCAGCTGACCCAGCCTCTGCAATTCATAGCTGGCCCCATGTAGTGCTGGCCGGTCCAGTCCAGCTCTGAGTCCTGCTGTGTCCCACGGTCTTGGTCATGTAGCTGGGACATGGTGCCAGAGTGGCAAGCAGGGTAAGGACAGAGAAGCAGCAGAAGGGCAGCAGTGGCAGATAGAGAAGGAACTATCTGTGAGCAGGAGCACAGGGTTACACCAGTGCCAAACACACACACACACCCCACACACCTATCCATTACCTTCACAAACCCCACACAGACACCCACACTCCACAAACCTCTACCCACCCTCCCCCAGTATACAAGGGTAAGTCTTCATTTTAAGCTATTGTGCAATCCCCTCTATGTACACTCAACAAACACATGTAAATCAAGACACAAATAATTTTTTTAAGCAAATTAATGAATGTTGTAATAAATGTTTGATTTTTAGAATATGATTTGGTATTTTTCTGGTTCGGAGATGACAAACCCTTGCTGAAAGGAGTACTTCTGGTGGGCCAAGGGGAGGGTGGAAAAGGTCAGGGGCTAGGACTTCCGGTCTCAAGATTGTGACCAGGGGATGGGGCACCTGTCAAGGGACAGGACTACCCATGCGGCCCTCGATGGTTTGCCAAAACTTGGTAAGCAGCCCTCTGCCTGAAATAATTACCGCCGCCCCGGTTTAAAGTGAAGGGAGCCTGAGAGAGTCCAAAGGAGGGCCACGTGCATCATTAGAGGTCTAGAGACCAGGTCATATGGGCAGAGGCTGAAAGACTTGGGACTGTTCAGTCTGGAGACTGAAAAGAAGACTCAGAGGGGACTTGGTGGCAGCCTATAAGTATATCAGGGGCGTACATCATGGCCTGGAGGAGCATCTATTCACCAAGGCCCCCCAGGGGAGGACAAGAAATAATGGGCACAAACTGATTGAAGATTGCTTCAGACTAGACATAAGGAAAAACTTATTTACAAGTCGAATGCCAAGGGTTTAGAACAGGATGCCCCCAGAGGTGGTACAGTCACCCACCCTGGTGATCTTCAAAACGTGTCTTGATGCCCATCTTTCTGGGGTCATCTGACCCCAGCAGTCTTTCCTGCCTATGTGCAGGGGGGCTGGACCCAATTATCTGTAAGGTCCCTTCCATCTCCTAACAACTATGAGAGGCTGACTGAACCACAAAAGGCTATAGAACTTGTGTCCTCAAGATCATCTAAAACAAGCCATATGCACCAAAAACACATGTCAACTTATGATTGAAAACTTGTATATGAATGTGCCTGGTGCTTTACAGAGGCAACAAGGACTTATCCCTTCCCAGAGGAGTTCACAATTTAGGATGGATATGACAGGTGTGACTGCAAGGAGAAATGATGGATGGTGGAAGCCACAGAATAAAGTTATGAGGAGGCTTGTTATGCATAGTTACCACCATCTGAGCTTTAAAAAAAGAAAAGGAAAGTTAACTTAGCCCATGACCTAATACATGGACTAGCAAGCTCCTTCTGATGAGGGAAATGGGAGAAATGAGAGTGGAAAGGGCCAGGCCTGCTTACAGGTCAGCGAGGGACCTACATTTAACACGGACCCAAATGTGTTTATACGTATTGAGTTAGTCTCCACTGAACTGTAAAAGGTGGAAGTTGCACACTCAATGCCAAGGTGACTCTCTAGGGCAATGTTGGAAGAGGCCTTCACAAATAAACAGAAATGAAACTCTACAGGAAAAATATTAAGAAAAACATCTTAAACACAACTCAACTTTTCTTTGCAAACAAAGTGAGTAGAAGTTTCAATCCCCCCTATTCTCATTCTTCTGGCACAAGAACCCCAAATATAACATGACAACTCATCCATCCACTTCACAACAGAAAAAAAGAAGCACAGTTCATATCAGATGTGCTGCGTCAAGCCTGCAAAGGCTCATAAATCAGCTGTCTCATTGCCCTGGTCATTTCAAACCAATGTCTGACCCTCTCGTTAGCTTGTGATTTATAACTGGACGTTACTTTTTTTTTTGAATGCCAGATTTATAAACTTGACTGTGCTGGGTTTGATATAATATCCACTTTGTACACCTTGCAACACAACAGTAAATTTATTGTCTATGAACTGTTACCTTGAAAAATTACATCAATGCAAAGAGGTTTCCATTCAGGATCACAGGCAATAAATTAATTGGATGGGTTTTTTTTGGTTTGGGGGAATGATGATATTTATGAGGTCATGAGCAGCTATATAATAGGTGAAACTGCACCAGTCAGACAAGAGTTCTGTACTATAGGGGTCGACAAAGACTAACTACTTAAAACAGCAACAATGCACAGGCTGGTATTCTGCTGGCTCATTATCATCAGCCTGTCCTGTCCTCTCTCATCTCTTCCCATCAGGGACTTCAGTGAGATGTCCTATCAGCTCTCGGGTAAGTTCCTTTTGTTTTTTGTGGTCAGTATTCTAGTAAGGGACACAGGACCAGACAGATTTTTTTTTCTCACTCAGAAGGGGCTCTTTGTATCTGGGCTCCTCAACTGTGAAAAGCGGTACAGATTTCTTCATGATGCCATAGGCACAATGGGAACCAATACTGGGTATGTGTCCTCATGGAATTGAGACACTGGGTGCATGAACCACCCTTTGCTACAGCCTTCAGGCCTGGAGCACAAGCTGTCTGTACTTTGCCATGCTGAACGTGAGCTGGCACATACAGCTTCTGTCTCAAAAACACTGAGGAGATTTGGGATTCTCTATTGGAAGTTTCCTGCCAGAATGAGCAGCTCTCTGGCTGCACTTTAAAGATTGCTGCTTGTTACAGTTACTTTTAAAGTTAAATTATCTAGAAATCTAGTTGCCACAGACATCACTCACAGAAACAATAATCAGGAGGGTACAAAAATCTGGCTTAAGACAGTAATGAGAATGGGTCTGGTAATCTCACATTTATTGCCTCCTGGGTGTTTGCAAGCACTGTGGACCCTTTTTAGCTTAGTTAGGGAAAGCACTGCTGCTTGGAAATCCAAGACTCAGGAGAGCAGGAATACCACTGGTCAGGACACAGAGGCTTCAGGACAAGGGGATGGGGGTCCAGAACTAGAAGAGAGACATTACCGCAGTCAGAGGCAGAGCAGTACTGGCTCAGCAATTTCCTGGGGCTCAGGAATCACAGAACAGGGAGTGCTACAGAACAGCACCTAAGTGATCTCACAGAACTGCCTAGGCAGAGGGGACCACAATAACCTACTCTGGATCTTAAATGCTGCTGTTCTTCTGGGCTAGAGACAAACATTCAAAAAGTCTGAGCCTGAATTGATTCAATCTTTGCAGGTTAGTCTAACCTGGCTAGGCTAAACCAGTTTGCAATGAGACAGACATTCTCTCTGGACTGAGGAAATTCAGACACATGCCTGCAGTGGCTCAGGCTAGAAGCTGGGGGTGGGGGGATAGAGCAGCCCTCC
>NW_017728926.1:86336-88864 GCF_001723895.1 Crocodylus porosus
AGGCAGACCCTACTGTGCCTGCAGTCTATACTGAGCTCCAGCCAGGGAGCAGAGGGGAAAAGCTAGTTTTGCTGTGGAGCAGAGATCCCTGCCCAACCCAGAGGGCATGCTGGGATGCTGGGGGAGTCCGGTACACTTCTCAAACCAACATTATCTGCCAGTACTGCTATAAGGAGGTGAGGAATAAATATGTTATGTCTCCTCATACAACACAAGGAGGTAAAATCCTGCCTTATGTACAGATTAATTTCTTAAACTTTCCAATGTCATCTGCAACTATCCCTTCATATAATTAATGAGAAAAAAAAACAGCCTTCAGTTCTGTCAAGGAATTTCCTTTAAAACTTCATAAACAAAGTTTTCCAACAGCCAATGGGAATGAGGTGGGAAGTCTTCCAGTTGCCTGTAGTTTGCTTCTGGTACCCTTTCAAGAGCTTCAGGATTGGTTTCAGGATCACTCTCCTCTACCCCAGTGGTTCTCAAGTTTTTTTTGTACCTGGACCCATCTGTAAACATCGATGGCCAGTCTCAGCCCAGTGCTTCTCACTCCCAACCCCATTGCCCCCTGCTCCCAGCCCCCCAGTATGTAGGACAGGAGGTGGGCATGTGGGACATAGGGGGCCCCAAGCAGCCCTTTGCAGGCTGGAAATCTAACAGCCTGCAAGGGAGAAGCCATAGTTTCCATGCTTTATTCTTTTAAAGGATAATCCATTTTTAAAGCTTGTTGATTCATGTTTAAAGTTTGTTCATGACCCTCTCATATATTCTTGTGACCCACTTGAGTTGTGACCTACAAGTTGAGAAATACTGCTCTAGGGAAGGAGTGCCACCATGCGCCATCCCACACAGGCGCTGCTCACCAGGCCAGATATGGGGGGGCAGGGGCAGGTCGCATGCGCCCCCCCTTTCCCCCTCCAGCATCCAGCCGCTGGGGGTACACTGCTCCACATCCAGCTGCTGGGTGTACACTGACCCAAAAAGGTTGAAAATCCCTGCCCTAGCCCATCAGATTTTACTAATCAACCCAGATTCATTTCCCACTCTTCTGAATTTCTACTATTGTTTGCAAAGATGTAATTTGCTGCCCATCTTGACAAGATATGATTAGCTCATAAAGCATGTCATTTGCAGCAAGGCTTCTTCCTGGCAACTTGCCTGGAGAGATGAACCCAATTGTTTTAATTCTCTGTGTAAATAAAAATCAATCCCATCTGATCCCAGTGACCTATTATTTCAGGAAGATTAGTGACATCTGTCACAGTACATACTGAGAATGACAGCTATAAGGAAAATGCACCATGAAGTGTAATTATAGGTATAATTTCTTATCTTTGCAAGATTTTATTGTATTTAATATTCATAAAATGGACCAGGTTAACCAGTCTTGGACCTGAACTTCTGTCTTAATATTGTGAGGATGGGACAAAATAAGTAGTTAAAAAAATGGATGCAGGGAATACATGTTCTAGGATAAACTGAAGTTAATTCATTTTACATAGGCTACCACAAAGAAAACTAATGGAAAGTACATTTGGTTGCTAATGAACATTGATGGATTCAGTCTAGAAACCTACAAACTAGAACTTTCATATTCTATAGTCACTTTCTGAGCCAACTTGCCACCTCTCCCCACATCTCCACAATTTATTTTTCTGATTGAAAGAGAAATGTTTAACATTTCATTCAAATATGGCAGGCATTTGTAGGTAAGTCTGACACATATGCATAGTACATACAATCATTTAGCTGGCTGATATGGAGACGATGTAATTCAGCAGATATAAGAACCCATGGTAGCCAACCAGTTAACCGGCTAGTCAGTGGCACATGACCCATAACAAAGCAGGGATGACACACCTGGGCTCTGACTGCTTCCTTTAATGTCTCTTTTTCAAAAGCAGAGGATGATAATTCAAAATTAACCCTGGAGCGACTAGATGCCTTGGGGAGAGCGTCCCTGCTGCAGACCCTGCAGGGGCTCCTGGATGCACAGAACGAGGATAGCAAAACAGGTAGGACTGACCTGCCCTATTTACATGGACACACCCCAGGCGCTCAGGAATGCCCACAGTATGCAGGCTGCAGACAGGGGCCTCTGGGAGAAACCTGTTAGCAGTCATCAGGGATTGGCTACATTTTGCTGAGCAAAGCTTCAAAGTGCTCTGGTATCAAGGTCAGCTGCCAATCCCAGCAAAAGGTCCCCAGCCCCTTTGAATACCCCCCACTCACAGCAGAGAGAAATAATCTTTCCAGAGCATGGTGCCACCAATGATCACTGTCTGTGGACCACTCAAACCTCCCCAGGCAGGGACATTTCAACTCAGGGAGGATTCACTGACTACCTAGAACAGGGGTAGACAATGTTTTTTGGCCAGAGTGCCAAAAACCCCCACAATGCCTAACGTGGAAGGTGCTAGAGTGCCAACATGCCAGAAAAACAAAACGAGGGCAGGGGGTACATGGCAGGATACCCTGCTTGTGCCCCTTACCCCCCACCCAAAGCCCCGGCCTCCTAGCCCTGCTGCCCC
>NW_017728926.1:88964-94465 GCF_001723895.1 Crocodylus porosus
CTGGCTCTGTGGCCATCAGCAGCTACCCAGAACCTAAGCCAGCTACAGCCAGGAGGCTCAAAACAGCTGCTGCCTTCCCACCCCGGCCCCCACCCGAGCTTCCCCCCAGCCCTGCTTGTGCCACCTGTCCCCACCCAAAGGCCCTACCCCCCAGCCCTGCTGCCCCTTGCCCCCCACCTCTGGCTCTGTGGCCATCAGCAGCTACCCAGAACCTAAGCCAGCTACAGCCAGGAGGCTCAAAACAGCTGCTGCCTTCCCACCCCGGCCCCCACCCCAGCTGCCTCCCAGCCCCGGCCCTGGGCTCCAGGGAGGCAGTAGATACCTGCGATGCTCCCCACTGTCCTGCCCTCACCACTGCTTCTGTAGAGCAGCATGTAGAACTGGGCACAGCAGGGCACAGTGGGGAGCGCAGAACACTGCCTGCCACTCCAAACTCCCCGCTGCCCTGGCCACACTTCCCCTGCAAGCAGGGGCAGCAATGAGGGCACAACCCCATGTGCTGCCCACACTGCTCCCCTGCACACAGGGGAAGCGTGACTTGGGCAGTGTAGAGCTTGCAGCCACAGGCAGCTTCCCTGTGCAGTCCCTCTATGCACTGCTGCTCTGGGTCTCACACGCTGTACTGCCAGCCCTGCTGCCCTCCCCTGGATCCTCCAGAGCGGTTGATTTGGCCGAAGCTTTGGAGCTGATTTGGAGATTTGGCCATAGGGTATAATGGGGAATCAATGAAATATCTATAACTTTGTGTCTTCTGTCTGATATGGATGAAACCTGCAGGGGTGGTAGCCTCTACTAAGAGCACAAAGCCTGCTAAGTTTCAAGGATATAGGTGCAGGAGTTTGGGGGAAACAGCACCCCAAATTCTTGAAAGCACAACTCATGTCATGTGTACATGTTATGCCACAGTGGGGTGAAAACTGCAAAGGTGGTGGCCCCTGGTGAGGCCACAAAGCCAGCCAAGTTTCAAGCAGATAGGTACAGGGGTTTGAGGGAAACTGTACCTCAAGCTGTGGACTAGCAAAACTCATGACATGGGTGACACTGTGTGTGTTAAGGTGCAGCAGGGTGAAAGCTGCAGGCCTGCTAGCCCCTGCTGCAGCCACAGAGCCTGCCAGCTGTTAAGGACATCATTGCAGGGGGGTTCTGGGGCCCTGCACCCCTAGCTGCTGACAGACAAAACTTGTGACATGGGTGCTTGTGCAACTGACTATCTCTGTCTTGGTTGATTATTTCCTCTCCTTAGTGTGTGGTTTAGTAGGTGTTAATCCTTGCTCATTAACTTGTTATCTAGTAGCTTCCAGTAGCTAGCTACTGTGTATTGAGCCCTGAATGAATCATGATTGATTAGTAACACAGTAGCTTAGCAGCCAGGCCTGCAGCAGTTTCCCCCCCACCCCCATGCCCCAAGACAGACACAGTTGCACAAGCACCCATGTCATGAGTTTTGCCTGTCAGCAGCTAGAGGTGCAGGGCCCCAGAACCCCTACACCTATCTCCTTGACAGCTGGCAGGCTTCATGGCCACAGCAGGGGCTAGCAAGCCTGCAGCTTTCATCCTGCTGTGCCTTAACACACACAGAGTCATTCATGTCATAAGTTTGACTTGTCCGCAGCTTGAGGTGCATTTTCCCCCAAAGCCCTCCACCTATTTCCTTGAAACTTGGCAGGCTTTATGGCCTCACCAGGTGCTACCATCCCTGCAGTTTTGCCCCTCCCTGTGGTGTAACACATACATGTGACATGAGTTTTGCTTTCAAGAATTTGGGGTGCAGTTTCCCTCAAGCCCCTGCTCTTATCTCCTTGAAACTTGGCATACATCATGCCCTCAGCAGAGGCTACCATCCCTGCATGTTTCATCCAAATCAAACAAAAGACAACAAAGTTATAGATTTTTCATTGATTCCCCTTTGTACCCTATAGCTGAATCGCTGAATCTTTTCCGAATTGATTCAGAAAGCCTAAAGCTTCCCACGATTCAATTCGGATTCATAGATTTGGCTCCGAATCATCTCCAAATCTGAATCACGATCCGAAGCTTTGCACAGCCCTACTGTTTATAGCCTCTGGGTTGCAGCCAGCTCAGGCTCTGGGGTAGCCGCTGCCAGCCATGATGCGCGAGCTGCTTGCAGCAGACCTTGCAGCCTCCCAGCCACCAGCTAGGAGCAGCCCAGCCTCCTGGCTGGAAGCACCTGCCTAGAGCTGGGGCTGGCTGCAGCCAGGAGGCTGCAAACAGCTGCTGCCTCCGAGCCCCCATGTGTGCCAAGGAAAATGGCCTCGCATGCCATGCTCAGCCTTCATGCTGGGGGTTGCCAACCCCTGACCAAGAACAAGACAATGGGGGCAAGGGAACCCTCTACTCTCTCAGTGGGCAAGTCTGAGTTGGTGGCCCCTGAAAAACTTCTCTTAAACTGCTGCAGTCTCTGCTGGGAAAGGGGTTTTTCTAAGTAAAACCAGGACTGAGTCTGGGGATGGTCACTGCACCTGACAGACAGCTCTCACATGATCTGAAAAAGCAACAGTGTTTTCAGGCATAGAAATTTACAGCTGTGGATATTGCTAAGTACAAGGGCTGTGAGGAGGGGCCCTTGGAAGTCAGACATAGTACAAAAATGCCACTCCAGAATTTGATGCATTGGAATGGCATGCCACCGCACAGACCTGCCTTGTGTCGGTGGGAACAGCTGTTAGCTGCTCCTCAAAGCCTTGATATTGCACTGCTCTGCTGAACTACATTGTTGCAGCAAAGAGCAAGTGTGTGAGGGTGGGTAGGGGGGCAGGTACAAACTCCATTTCCAAAGCAAAGAAGCAATTCATTGAATTTTATTTTTCAGGTCTCAGCTTTAACAGCTACAGCCCACAGGAAAGCATGAAAGAGGTAACTGACCAGCTATTGTCAGAGAAAGGTGCCCAGGGTTAGGCTAAAGGGAAGTGCATAATGAGAAAGCTTTTAAAGATCCACGGACCTTAAACATGGCTTAGTCCATGTAGGACAACTCCACATGCAGGTGTAGGAAGTATTGTATACAAGCAGCAGCAAGGGAGGAATTCAGCAAGATACTGACAGGAAAAAATCTTAATTTAAAAATAGTTTTTAAAACAAAGGAACCCAGAACTGGGGAAAGGCAAAACCATTTCCTCATTATTTTAGCATTTCAGCCCTCCACTGGAAAACTGCTTTCTTAAATAAGCAGGTCTGACATTAAGAGTCCTGGTCAACTCATGCCCATGTGAACATGAAGGCCCACTCAGGACCTGGTGTGTCCCCATGACACTTCTTTGCCACTGCAGTTCAAGTCACCCAACCCCAAGACAACAGGTAATGCAAAAACCATCACGAACCATTACCACACCTTGCTCCTATATAAAAGAGTGATGCAGAAAGAGCAGTTAATCCTCACAGCTGAGCTATGGTTCCCTCCCTCTGAGCTAAGCACAATATAGGGTTACACAGCCCAGTAAGAGACAGCAAAGTATTTCACTGAAAGGACTTTTTCCTAGGATTTAGGCCAAGTCTTCCCCAGTCACTAAATTTGCCTTGGGCTGTTTGATCTTAGGCCCTCTATGGAAGCCATCCGCGACTTGCTCTGCTGAGTCGCCTGCTGGCCAAGGAGAGAAAACAGTACAAGAAACGTGGAAACCTCTCTGAGTGCTTCTGGAAATACTGTGTGTAACCTACACCTGCGTGTAACCTCTCTGAGCCCAGCTGCTTTATTTATACAGATGTTAACAACTATCCTGGAAATGTGTATATAGATTTACTTGACTTAAAAGGAGAACAATAAAAAAAAATGAAGCTGACTCTTAACTCCACATTCTGTGCTGTTTGGAAATGAATAAATCTTCTATGTTTTGCAAATATTTTGCGAGCAATGAGTTACTTTCTTGTGGTGATTCCAGCTCTGGCCCTCTCACCCTGTACTTGGTAATGGGGAGAAACAAACATACAGAGGGCTCAGCCTGGGAAATCAGAAGCCCCACAGGATGCCTCCCTTAAACCTTCTCAGCAGCAGGATGAGTGAATCAGCACTACACTGCACAGCCCTATGCAAGGTGTTTCCATGAATGTTCATTGTGACAAACTAATGCCAGCCAAGAGAGAGGGTGATGGTGTAAATTAACCCACAGGAGATTGTTCATTTTGCCAGGGTGCAGGAGGAATCATGAGGGAAGGGGTAGGGGGCATGTGACCCTGCTGTAATGCACATTACCAAGCACAGCAGTTATGCCCAGCAGGTGACAACTTCCCTTCCCACACCCTTCTGCTTTCACTCTCCTAAGCATGTGCCCAGAGGGCCTGGGCTCCCTGGGCCGTTTCTAGCTAAACATGAGTGTGGTGCTTATATCTGCAGAGGAAGACTACCAAACATTCATCCCTCAGACCACTACCCTTTCCTGATTATCCATGTAGGCACCAACAATACCACCAGGAATGTCACTGAGCAGATTAGAGCTGTGGCGCGCAAGCTGTGTTCTCATCGATCCTCCCCACGGAAGGCAAGGGCCTAGGCTGGAACCATCGTACATATGTCTGAGATGGTGTCAGCATGAAGGCTTTGGATTATTCAATGATGGGTAGATGGTCAAGTTCAAGGGAAGAGGATTCACTCGTCCCTTGGCTGCATCCAGATGAGCACAGACTCATCTGCGTCACCACACACTGCATATGCAGGCATTCTCCATGCTGCTACTTTGCAGCACTGGGGGTAGGGAGATAGGAGAGTTTCACCCTGGGAGATCCCAGGGTCAAAAAAACCCATGCCAAAAAAAGCAAGTTGGTGCACATGGTGGCAGTGCATGCTGCCCAAAACCGGAGTCTTCCTGGCTGGAGTCACAATCCAGCTACCAAAGAAGCTGTGGGCCCACTGTTATAACAGCTTGGGGGAACACTTTACAGAAAATGCAAAGAAACTGAAACTACTCAACAGCTATTTTGCCTCAGTCTTCACAAAAAAATTTAAGCTACAGTCAGACACCTAATAAAGGACAGGGACAAGCTGAAGGATGAGATAACAACAGAGACAATTAGAGAGCTGTTGAAGGGTCCAAATGAATTCAAGACATCCCAGGGTACTAAAGGAACTGACAGAAGAGATCTTGGAGCTCTTGGCAATAATAACTGTGAAGTCATGGAAGACAGGTAAGGTACCAGAAGACTGGAAAAGGGCCAAGGTAGTGCTTCTCTTTAAAAAAGTCAAAAAGGAGGACCTGGAGAACTACTGACCAATTAGCATCAACCCAATACCCAGGAATTTACTGGAGCATATCCTAGGGAAGTCCATTTGCAAGCATCTGGAGGAGGAAAGGCTGACCACAAGCACCCAGCAAAGATTTACTAAGAACAGATCGTTGCAAATATGATCTCCTTCTTTGACGAAGTTAACAACTTGGTTGGATTTCATAGATTTCATAGACATTAGGGCTGGAAGGGGCCTCGGGAGATCATCGAGTCCAGCCCCCTGCCCAAAGGGCAGGAAGTCAGCTGGGGTCATAGGATCCCAGCAA
>NW_017728926.1:94476-101633 GCF_001723895.1 Crocodylus porosus
GCTCCGGAGCCTAACTGAAGGGAATGATGAAGGGAATGATGTGGATATAATATATCTGGACTTCAGCAAGCCTTGTAAGAAGTTTCATTGACCTTTTTATAAACAAGCTGGAGAAATGTGGGCTAGCCAAAACTACTATTAGGTGGATAAGCAACTGGCTCAATAGCTGCAAGCAAAGGGTAATTACTATCAGAATGGCAGGAAGTCTGGAGTGGAGTCCCACAGGGGGTCTGTCCTGGGACTAATGCTGTTCAACATGTTTTTTAATTATTCAGATGCTGGCATAACAGCTTATTGAGCTAGGTCGCAGATGGTATGATCATAGAAAGGATTGAAAACATGGAAGATGGGACAGAAATTCAGAAGTATCTTGACAGAATGGAAAGCTGGACTGAAATGTAACAGGATGAATTTCAATTCTGACCAATGCAAGGTGCTCCACCTTGAGAAGAATAAATCAGAAGTGCAAATATAGAATGGGTGACATTTGACTAGCTAACAGCACTATTGAGAAGGATCACAGAATCGACACGAGTCTGCAGTGTGATGCAGCCACACAAAAGGCAAACACAGTTTTCGGATGCATCAATAGAAACATTCAGTGCAAGACAGGGAAAGTATTAGTCGCTGGTTAGGCCTCATCTACGATATTGTGTGCAGTTTTGGCCTTCACATTTTAAAGAAGACATGGAGAAGTCATAAAGGGTCCAAAGGGAGGTAACAAAAATTATAAAGGGCTTGAAAGGAAATCATACAAGGAGAGGTTGAAGGAGCTAGGCATGTTCAGCTCGCAGAAAAGGCACTTAAGAGGGGACACAGTAGCAGTGTTTTAATACTTGAAGGGCTGTCATAACAAAGAGAGAGAGCAGGACACAGGGAGCACGTTGCTGCAGAAAGCAGGACACAGATCTATGGCTTGAAGTTGCAGCAAAGTAGGTTTAGAGTGGATATCAGGAAAAACTTCTTCACTGATAAAACGGTAGGGCAGTAGACTAGAATGCCCTAGGGAAGCTGTGGACTCTCCATTACTGGAGGTTTTCAAGAGGAGGTTGGACAGGCATTGTCCAGGGATGATCTTGTCATAGTGTGATGGTACCCTAAGCCAGTCAAAGCAGTGAGGTTGCAAACTCCTCTTGAGGTGAGGTACTCAATTAAAAGGACAACCAAATTTAGGAAAAAAGAAACCAATTTTAATCACTAGAGAAAAACACAGAAATTTTATGCATCTGTGGGTGCTTGTCTTGGAGAGATCACACAGCAAAGAACAGGGGAACCATCTTTATTACCAGCAGGGATCCAGTTTTCTGTTTGCCATGGAAAAACACGGATTTTATCTTTTAAAGAAGAAAAAAGATGACAAACCACAGGTTTCCCTTTGCAGGCTGGCAGAATTCCAAGAAGCCTGCAGAAAGTTATAAGGGAATCGTACCTTCTGCAGCATGCACCTTGTGTAAGAGGCCTGCTAGCAAGGGCTTCTGTACTGTATATCTGGGGTTAAAGCTGCAACTACCAGCGAAGTAGGTCACATCAATCTCTCTGGCATACTTCATCAATCTGTGACCCAGCTGCTTAAACAAAGCCAACAGCTCTAATAAATCTTGTTCACTTTTCATGAATCTTAAGACAGATGGAACCAGCCATGACACAGAAAAATGTCCCTGAAAGCATGGAGCAGGTGAAAGCACACAGTATCTATCAGAAATCTCTGGGTGTCAACAGGCATCTTTCTCTTGCACAGGTCACCAGATCAGCACCAGCCACAAAGCCTCTCATTTCCTGCTGCTTCAGCAACGAACAAGAACTTCTAGGAAATGACTCAAAAACCCACATGGAAGAAAGATGGACCTCAAAGATTTTAGGAGTCAATAAGGAACTGATAAAGAATGGTAAGAAGAGGCTGATGTACAAAGAAAGCCACGGGCATCAGAACGCACAGGAATAGAATGAAAATTATCATAAGTCAAAGGAGTTAAACCTTGCAAATGAAATTAAATAATTAAAAGATGCTTTCACTATTCACCAGCCTCTCTGATCCAACAAACTTCATGTTCTAAACTCTGAATGCTGAACCCCACAAGTTTCTGTTTTCAGCAAATGTCCTTTGCAGTTAGCAAATGTGTATCAGCATTCAACAACCAACACCATTCCTGGAAGTGAATGAAAAACAGTGAAAGAAGGAAACAAAACAACTGAAATCATACAACCATCTTTATTAAGTAATTTCATCCAACATAGTGTGCAGTAAAAAAGTTTACAAACTACCACTAATATAAGCGCACTCTTCAAGTAATTCCTCACACGATGTTATCCAGTTGATCTGTGAAAAAAGACAACCTTTAAAATACAGATTTTAAAAAATTATGATTGTTCTAACAACTCTGCAGTTCTGTATGTAGTAAAGGTTTATCACCTCCAACCACTGAATGTCTGATTTGCCAATGCCTCTGCAGGGGACAGGAAAATCTTTATTACTACTGTCCTTACATTTTAATCTTTAACCAGTAGCAATATCACTTTAATTTTTTATTTTTAAAGCAACTCCTTGAGGGAAAGCTCTAACCCACTGAGTAGTGTTCTAACTACACCAAGCAAAATCAGGCCACATCAATGAACTAAGAAAACTTGGCTACTATACGTGATCTGCCTGCCTTTCAGTTCAAAACTAGGTCTCACTCAGGCCTTGTGCACAAACTACAAAGACAAAGCTAAGGTAAACTGACACTAATGCGTCCATGCCTGGAAATGATGGAGAGAAAGACCTGATATGTGTTTTCAGCATGGGTCAATTCTATAGTAAAGCGATGTGTGGTAGTGAGCTGAGCAGATGCCGTGAGAGCCAGGCATATTTTCCTTCTAACTCTGGTTCAGGGAATGCAACTGTCTGTAGCCTACGGTAAACTTATTTCATTTCCATCAGTAAACAAATATAATTCCCCACATACCACGATCACATGTCTTCAGGTATTGTTTTTTTAATGCCTTATTGCCCACTCCATCTGTCATTCCTTGCTACACAATGGGCATGTCTACACATGCATTTTAATGAGCTTTAGCCTATTTTAATGTGCATTAAAAGGTCACAAAAAAGCCATGCACTTTCGCTAATGTACATTAAAATAGGCAAATGCACCTTTTTTAGTACCTCACAGTGGAAGTACTAAATTTAATGCACGTTACCAAAAGTGCATTAATGAACATGTAGATACACCCAATGAATACTAAGGTGCATGATTACTGATCAGGAGTCTAAGTCTCTGTAGAATTGGGGTCTTTGACTGCAAGCTTCTCAAAATAAGAAACTCTATGGCTATGGCATGCCATGCACATTTACAGCACTCACGTATGGTTCATTTAAGATTTGACTTGCAAAGGAATCTTGTTGGACAAAGTTTCAGAGAGGCAGACACCATGAGAAGAAAAAGGACTGGACTCCCCAAAACTAAAGAGATGTTTTAATCAATATGAAATTTCAACCCACAATAAATATCTGAGTCCCAAAAACACCAAGCATTTTCTCCTTTATAACAAGCAGGGCACAAGGAATAGCATGCTGCACTGTGACTCCAGACACTGGATCATTCTTGGCTCTTCCAGGGATGTATCCTTGGCAAGTTGCCCCTATACCTCAGTTCTCTTACCCTGCCCGTCATTATCCGGAAGCATCTTGTGCCCTGCCATAAGAACTATGGTGAAAAAGCCATGCAAGTATTAACTGCCTCATGTCCAACTAGTGAAGAGGCACGCCATCATGACTCAGAAGCGCCAAATTATTGTTTTGGCTTTGCTAACTAGCAGCAACTATACAAGCTATTATTTTATGTGCACACTGGTGACTATAACGTAACCCAAATAATTTTATCAAAATTAACAGGAAAATTGGCTCAAAAGCCCAGCAAGGAAATGAAATGGGTGATTGCCTGAAGTCCCCTTTGTACAGATGCATTACTTTTTTCACAGCAAGTTATTTATGGAGTACCTCCCACCCCTTTGTATTTGGTGCTTTCAGTGACATGGGAACTGCTCTCAAGGAAGTGGAAACAGCTGGAGAAGAGGAGAAAACATTAAATACCAATATGAGGAGCAAAAATGAAAAGCAAGAAGCAAGCTGCTGATCTTAAATTCAGTCAGGCTTAAAGCGGCTTAAGCAGTTCCTTTAATACTGGGATTTGGCAAATGACTAATGCAATTTCCACAATTCACATGGCTGCTGCCTGCTGTGCAAGCATCTTAAACAGCTTATGCTGCATCAGAAGATACATATAAAGTACAGCCAAAATTTCTGAATTTGGATGCCTAAACTGAAGCATTTAAATCCATAGGTGTTTGAAGTTCAGGTACACTAGGTAGTAAGTGTCTGAGTTCCTCCTGCATCTCATACTTTCAAAGAGAACAAATTCAAAATGAAAGAACTAACATCCAAATGAAGGTTTTTACTTTTAGCAGGAAAAAGGAAGCCAAGGGGCATCAGCAGAGCAGGTAAAGTCTGCAGAAGGTTAAAGAATACTGTCTGCTCGGGTTGGCCATGGACATGGGTGACGGTGCCTCCCGAGTCTGGGCAGGGCACCAGATCGCCAGTGGGGCAGGGGGGCATCCCCCAGTGGCCGATTGCTGAGCCCAGGACCACCAGCAGTGAAACCAGAAGTGCACTTCCACCGGCACTTCCAGTCTTGCGGCTGGCGCTTCCAGGGGGTGCACAGCCAACCTGAGGGGGGGCATGACCTATAAGTCACCAATGGCCATGGAGTTTAATTTCTGTAAAAATTAGATTTTATAAATCCTTATTTCAGGAGAAGGGCTTAAACACAATACTTGTGTTTAAAGGGTAACAGAAATCTTTTAAACTGTAACAGGGACTCTGACGGGAGCCCTGTTACTTAGGTAAGACGGGGCTAAACTGACCCGACGACGAACCCTGCCAGGTGCGGGAAATTACACACCTAAGGCAAGCTTAGGCGATTAGCCCGCCAAAACCAACATAAAAAGAGTGGTGAGGGACGGACTGATGGCCTTCAGGCACGACAGCCAGCCCGCCCGCCAGCTCTGGGAAGAGGGATCCCGGAACACAGCCCTCGCCTTGGCTTACCTCGAGTCCGCGGGGGCGGCGGTGGAACCGGGGAGAAGCGGAGCCGCGCCGCCGGCGGAGGGAGCCCAGCCGGCGTTAAGGATCGGGAGTCTACGTCGAGCGGAAGGGATGACCCCGGCCCAGACCCTTGAAGGGCCCGGCTGAATCCAGGACCCCGAGGGGCGAGAGACACTGAGGACCCAGAGGGCAAGCCCCGACCGTGGGAGAGCCACGGAGCCTGCACGCCGGCTCTGCCGGGGAAAGACGCAGGCGGCGGCTGCAACAAGCCACTAATAGGACAATTAACGGCGGGAAGCTGCCAGCACAACAAAGGAAAACTTTTTTTTCCTTTCGGTTTCTTCCTTTGATTTAAGATAAGCGGCTAGACCGAGAAGCCCGGGGATCCCCTTTTGCAAGACAGAGGACACGGAGGGGACCCTGCAGACGCTGAATAGTCTACAGCATTTCGAGCTGGTGAAGCACACTGTCACCCTTACCGTCCCTGCTGAGGGCTCGGGGGTCCTCAGCGCAGTGGGAGGACGACTTCAGGGACAATCCTGATAAGCTGCTGCCTCCCAACTGGTTTCCTGTAAAATAAGAAAGAATAAATAGCACTGAGGCTATAAAATAGACCGAGCGTGGTCCTTCCGCGGGTCCTAATTATCGCATCATCACTTTCCTTCCCACTTTCTTAACAAGATCGAAGTCGTGGCAGACGAGAAGCAGGGGAGCCCACGGTACCCAAAACGGCCACGCTAAGATGCACAGCTTTCCTTGAAGCGACAGCGAACTAAATACCTCCTCGCTTAACAACTTGAACATGACTAGAAAACAACACTGAACTAACTAGCTTAGTGACAGTTGTAAATGAGAGAACAGCAAAGATAAACAGATCAAAGTCTAAAGTACTTTGGTTTAGGAACTGTGTGTGGTGTTAATAATGTAGGGGGAAAATGCCATAACAAATCTAACAGGACCCCTTTTAATTCTCACAGAAAGCTAGGTGGAAACATCACAGGAATATGGTAAATCTGGGTGATCTAGGATTCGTTCTTTACCATAAAGAAGTAAGGACTGCTTTGTTTGAAAAGCAAGGTTGATATGATAGTTGTTGAGTTTTAGCTGTTAACACATGGACAGGATATTGTAAAATTTAACATGTATAATCTTTCCCTATGGATACAAATTGCTAGAGACTCCAAATCCAAGACAGAAGAGATCGGGAAACCTTCTGATGGCGTGTCCAGACAAGCGTGCATGTGCCTCTTGCAACATCTCACAGCCCTTTGAGATGGCTGCTAGAGGCATGTCTGGGAACAAAAAAATGTTCCCCACACTGAGGGGGCGGATGTTCTCCACAGAGATGAGAGATGTTCTCCACGGAGACATTCGGATGGCTAAACAGAGGGTCTCTGTTTAGCCCTCACCCCAGTGCTGAAGCATGCTGCCTACCTGTGGGTACCCAAAACGGCCACGCTAAGATGCACAGCTTTCCTTGAAGCAACAGCGAACTAAATACCTCCTCACTTAACAACTTGAACATGACTAGAAAACAACACTGAACTAACTAGCTTAGTGACAGTTGTTATCCCCCACCTGCCTCCCAGACCCCTCCCCCCCGAATTGCTGCCCCACCTGGCCCTAGCATTTGGGCAATTAAAAAACCATAAAAATCCTGTACTCCCTGGCAGTAGCAGCTGCTATTGGGGTAACTAGAGCAAGGTGGCAGAGCCCCCCCCTCAGCAGCATGGCGCCTAGGTGACAGCCCCAGCTGCCTGATTAGTGTGCAGAGCTGTACAATGCCCAACCCTGGCTGCACCTGCCTGATGGGACAGTGACGGTGCAGGTACCAGGCAGCTGGGGCTGGGCCCTGCTGCCCCCTGCTGTGCAGGGGGGCTATGCCACAAGGCCCCATAGCCCCTGCTACTGCCAGTGAGTACAAGGCTTTTTTAAGTGCCAGGGGGTAGGGGCTAGGTGAGGCAGCCATTGGGGGCTGAGAGTGCAAGTGGGTCATGGAGTAGCCATCAGGGGGTTGCAGGAGTTGGCAGGTGATGGGGCCAGGCAGGGAGCAAGTGGTGGTGGGGCATGTGGCTCC
>NW_017728926.1:101733-106861 GCF_001723895.1 Crocodylus porosus
CATCCCATGCCCTCCCACATCCCTCCACACCCTGCCTCCCCCTCCCCCTCCTGCAAACCCCACATTCCCCCAGCACACACCCTGTGTGATCAACTGCCAGACAGGATGAGGCCTACTGGCAGGAGTTGTGGCTGCAGAGGCAGCTGTCTGCACATCCTGGTTAGTGAAAGGGTCAGGGGGATCTATAGCAAGAAAACCAAAGGCAAACAGCAAAACATAGATATTTAGAATTAATTTTATTACGATGATAGAGACACTGGTAGGCTTCCAAACTGCTTTAACATTTTAGATATATCAATAAAACATTGCTCAACTGATCACTGTCTCTCTGTCTCTATATATATAGTGGTCTTTTGTTTAATTGTGGAAGAACTTGGATTTTGGGGTATTTTACAGAGTGACTTTGGGATTTTTTTTAACCAGGATTTTTCAGTTTTCAAATAGGTAACACCAGAATTCCTACTAGGGAAGCCAGTGGCAGGACCTAGGCACAGGGTCCTGCTCAGAGCTGGCATGTAGGACCCAGCTGTAGGTGGCTGGGAGGATATGCCCTGACAGTTCAAAGCAGGCCACTACACTGGGAACATCTGGGTGATAGCTGCCCAGATGGCTGGACAGGGGACACATGCGGCAATAGTGCCACACAAAGGCCAACTCTGTAGCCACAGCCCACCGGCAGCTAGCACAGAGGAGCAGATGCCTCTACAGGCTGTGCAGTTTCCATCTGGGTCTGGCAGGTGTGCAGCAGGTCACAGCTGGGTAGCAGCCCCTACTGCCAAACTCGGCTGCAGTGGGTAAAGGGTGCAGGGAACTCTCCGGGCTGCTTCAGCAGTCCAGCTGGCACAAAAGGTAGTGTCCCCGGGTACCAATTGGCTGGGCCCCAGAAGCTCCTGTCTACTTGTGTTACCCAAATGCCAGGGGTCCTAAGGCCCACCCGACTAACTAGTCCCTAAGGTGTGGGGCCAATGAATGGATAACACAACAAAATGCTTGGGGCAATTAAGGCAAAAACAGGGTGGGAGTGTTGTGTGGGTCAAAGGGTCAAAACATGAAAAGAAGTGTGCCTGAGGGGAGACACCAATCAGAGCCCCTCAGGCTGCATCCACCGCTCCTCAAAGGCATTCAAGGAGCCAGCGGACACTATCCACTGACGCTGTCCATGGAAAGGTGCATGGATAAGCAGAAGTAAAGTGGCCTCACAGTCTCTGGGCACCTTCCCGGCCAAAGCCTCCTTCCTGGTCAAGTACAGGGCCCACTTGGTCAGGGCCAGGAGGAGGTTGACCAGGAGGTCCCAAGAATTGGTGGGGCTGCAGATGGGAGTGACCAAAAATAGAAAAGTGGGGGATGAAATTCAATCTGAACCTCAGGAGGAGGTTCTGGGGATGGAGGTGGAGGGGCTGCAGCATGCTGCATTCAAAAGGGGCAGGTCATGTGCGCCAGGGTTTCCCTCTGCCTGCAAAAGGGGCAGGAGACCAGGGTGTCTGTGAAGCTCACCACATACAGGCCTACAGCTATGGCTCCATGGAGGAGCCACCAGCTGAGGCTCATGGGATGAGAGTGGAGTACAGAATCAGCCACTGAGGTGCCCCAGCCACACCCTTACTGAGCAGGTCCTGCCACTTGGTGTCTGGGTGGGATGCGAAGGCAGCATGATGGACCATGTAGCACATGAATGTGTAGAGGTGTCAGCAATGGAAAATTGGACTGGTCTGGTGTCCTCCAGCTGGCTCAGGGAGTGGAGTGGGGAGCGCCACAAGGGCAGGTGAGGCACTGGCCCCATGACAAACTCTGGCGGACTGGAGAACATGGGGACTGCCACCATGCAGGACCAGATTGACAAAGGCAAGGGCACCGGGGAGGCAGGGCAGATTTCACCTCCTGAACCAGAGGGCAGGTTGCACATGTCATGGGTAGACCCATGCGCTGGGTCAGCACAGCGGGGTCCACCCACTCCTGCCTATCATAGTCCAGGAGGTCTCCAATATGGGTGACACCAGCCAGGATCAACCTGTCACAACCCAGGCATCTCTGCCATCAGCACCTCCAGCTGGGGCTCCAGAGGGGCTCGACAAGCAGGTTGGCAACCTGGGCGACTGTTGTGGAGGATCTGGAGGTGGAGACCAGCTTCCAGGCCCAGAGGAGGTCCTGATAGAAATCTGGCAGCTCTTGCAGGTCCTGCAGAGAGAAGCCCCGCAGGCTGAGGAGTTGCCAGTCATATCAGAGCCCCCGGAAGTGGCGACAGAAAATGTGCCCCAGGTGGCCCCATGCCACAAGGCTACCAACACTGTATAGCAGTCGCAGCAGGGCCTGAAGGCGGAATCCCAGGACCTGGCTGCGCAGACAAACTGGGCCCTGGCTGCCCTCCCACAAGGGGAGGCTCAAGACCTCTGCAGCAACCCAGTGCCATCCCGGCCAGAAGAAAACCAGCACCCGTCTCTGGAGCCCTGCCAGGACATCAGAGGGCACAGGCAGAGTGTGTAAGTGGTGCCAAAGTATGGACAGGACCAGCTGGTTCAGCACCAGCACTCTCCCATGCAGGGAGAGAAATCTCAGGAGCTCTGCCCATGCCTAGAGCCGCTCCACCACCCTGGCCTCCAGCTGGTGCCAGTTCTCTGGCAGGGAGGGGTCTGTGGGGGACAGATAAACCCCCAAGTAGAGCAGTGAGCCCACGCTCCAGCGGATCCCACAGAGCGCAGGTAGGACTAAGCCACCTGCCACCCACCACCAGGCCAAAGCTCTTAATCCAGTTCACCTGGACAGAGGAGGCTGCCAAGTACAATGCCTGGCAGGCCTCTACCCACGCCAGGTCACCCAAGTCCTGGACCATGAGGGGTTTGTCATCAGCATATGCTGACAGAAGCAGCCACACCACCAGCTCCCAGAGCATCAACCCCACCACCCACTTCCACAGGAGGATGAGAAAGGGATCCAGGGCCAAGGCGTACAGCTAGCCTGACAGTGGACAGCCTTGACGCACCCCTCTTCTGAATGGGATAGGCTCCGTCAGGGTCCAGTGGAGCTTGACCAAACACTTTGCAGAGGCATATAGCACCTGGAGAGCCCACACAAAGGGAGGCCTAAAGCCAAAGGCCTGCTGCTTGCCTGTGAGATATCCATGATCCACTCTAGCAAATGCCTTCTCCTGGTCCAGGGCTAGGAGGCCAAAAGACAGGCCCTCCTGATGTGCTACCTCCAGGTCCCGAACCAGGTGCAGGTTGTTGAAGATGGAACATCCGGGCACCACGTACGTCTGGTCGAGGTGGACCATGTCCATCAGCACGGACAGCAGACATAGTGAGATGGCCTTCATTGCCAACTCATAGTCCATGCAGAGGAAGTTCCTCAGGTCATTGGGATCCCCCTTCTTCAGCAGGAGGGTCAGCACAGCCCTCCGACACAACAGGGGGAGTTCCCCACTTCTCTCGGATTCAGCCTAGACGGCCGCAAGGTGCTGGCCAAGGACATCCCAGAAACCTCGGTAGAACTCCACAGTCAGCCCATTGATGCCTGGCACCTTGTTGTCAGGCATCAGGCGGAGGGTGGCCAAAACCTCAGCCAGAATGAGGAGCTTCCAGCCAGGCCCAGTCACTCATCCTGACCTGTGGGAGTCCCTCCCACTTGGTCAGACTGGCTTCAGATCCAGGGAGAAGTGCTCTTTGTAGAAGGCCTGCACACGCTGGTGCATCTCACCTGAATCCGTGTAGGGGGTGCTGTCACCCACCAAAAGGCAAGTGATGTACTTCTTGGCCCCACCTCCTCACCAGGGCAAAGAAGAAGCGGGAACTGGATGCACAAGTGGAAAAATGTGCAGTGGTGGTCTAGAGCATGAAGCTCTTCCTGTCTCTCCCGACACTTTCTGCAGAAGGACAGGTTGGTTGGGTTGGTGGCTAGGTGCCTCTCCAGCTCTAGCACTTACCACTTGAGCTGCTCCCAGACCGCCTCCCCCTGCCGGGTGTACCCCTGAGTGTAGACGCGGCAAAAAAGCCAAATGTGCACCTTCCCCACATCCCACCATCTCCAAGCCAAGGGGAAAGCTGCCTGTTGCTCCCACCAGGCCAGCCAGAACTTCCGGAAGGCCTCCCTGAAGCCTGCATCCTCCAGCCAACTGGCATTGAAATGCCAGTAGGCTGACCCTGAACACCCAGGCCTTAATGTGGCCTGGGCCCAGACAAGATGGTAATTGCTGGAATGGGTCAGCAAGATAACAGAGAAGTGGGCCTAGATAAAGTACAGCAAAGAGATATAAACTTGGTCCAACCAGGAGTGGCATGCCTGCTCCTCCCCTAGCCTCACATAGGTGAAGGCAGGGGGGTTGGTAGGGTGACAGGCATGCCAGATGTCCACCAGGGAGTAGTCCATCAGGATCTCCCTGAGGACACCCACGGCAGCCTGGTTCTGCTTCCTGCCTGAGCAGTTTCATGTGTCTAGGGTGACATTAAAATCCATGCCAAGTGTAGCAAACACCCCAATTTTTCTGTTTCTTTTTTTTTTTAAATGCATTCCTCCGCCTTCCCCAACCATTTCTGACTTTGTCTCTCCCTCTCTATTCCCTATAGATAAGTATAAGTGAGCTAAGACATAGGATAAACTTCAGCATTTTATTTTGGTAGCAAGTTGCATTTTGTTTTTTTCCTTCTTTATATTGTATAATTATTGTGTTTATAGTGATTTCTACTGTTCTATATTACTGTTTTACTGGTACTATATGATTTAGGCCTACATATGTAAGTTGGTATAAGTCATGTCAAGTTTCAATTTTGTTTGTCATATCCCCATCCTCTCCCCAGGCCCGGCTGTGTAACCTATGACTCACACCTACCCCTCTGTCCACGGGTCCACCTGTAAGGGCGCGAATCAAGCACCCGTGGGTCGGCGTGGGGTCCTGCCCCCCCCTTACGTGCTCTGGAGTGACTCCCGCTCCCAGTCTGCTCCCGCCAAGTCCGCCTGCCACGACTTTGATGGTATTGGTTCAGTGATTTTCCTTGGCGGGTGCACGTCCAAAAATGGGTCTCCTGTCCAATCCGGTCTGGGGTCTTCGAGGGCTCCTGCCTCCCCTACACCCTCGCCCGAGCCTCCGCACGGTGAGTCCCAATGGTGCTCCCCTTTACCTCGGCGAGGGTCGGGGTCT